>NW_024501459.1:4986984-5478929 GCF_017590055.1 Onychostruthus taczanowskii
CCCCCACAAGATGGCGGACGGCGGGGCAGCGCCCGCGCAGCCGGACGGGGATGTGCCCGCCGCTCCGGCCGCCGCCGGCCGCAGGGATCGGCAGCCCCGGAGCAGCGGCCGCCCGCCCAGCGCCCGGGATTTGCAGGTGAGAGGGCGGAGGTGCCCCTTCCTCTCCTGGGGGCGGGGTGGGGCCGGGCCGGGCGGAGCGCCGCGTCGTCTTGGGGCCGCCCCAGGCCTTCCCTCGGGCCGGCGCTGAGGGGAGCGGGCGGTGTGCGGGACCCCCGGCGGGGCTGCCCCGATGTGCCCTCTGAGCCCACTCGGCCTTTCTTCCTTTAGCTCCCACGCCCTTTTGGGGCTGGGAAGGGGAGGACGCCTCTGGAAGAGAACTAGGCCCTTTAGTAAACGGTGTGTGCTCAGTTCTACAGGGAACGGGAAGGGCTCTCCCGACACTTCATAGCTGGGTTTTAACTGTCCTTGAAGTTATTGAAGTGCCATTGCATTTTCTGATTATTTTATAGGAATGTCTTGTCCCGTATGAGAATGTCAGTCTCTGCAGATGTGGTGTAAAACTAAGGACAAGATCTTTTCCCAGGTCTAAGTGGGAAAAGTAGAGTGTGATAACAAATGTAGTTCAGCATCAGTACTTAAATGCTTAATCACAAACCCTCTTAGCAGTATTCTTTTTTTTTTTTTTTTTTTTTGTGTGTGCGATTTGACAGTTTATGAAGGTTCAAAATCCTTTAGCAAGAAATTGATTGGAAAACAGATGAAACTTAGTAACTGAAAGTGTCTCTGTTCTATTTAATTACACATAATTGACAGAAAAAGATGGGTATAGTTTTTTTCATGATTACTATTTGGAATTTTCATAGGTTCCTCTTAAGATTAATTTTGCTGCAATCATAGGATGCTTAGAGTTGGGAAGGTTCTTAAAGATCATCTGGTTCCAGCCCCAATGCAATGGGCAGGGACACCTTTCACTGGACCAGCTTGCTCAGAGCCCCATCCAACCTGGCCTTGAACACTCCCAGGGATGGGGCATCCACAGCTTCTCTGGGAAATGTTTTCTTATGCCTCACTACCCTCTGAATAAAGAATTTCTTCCTAAAATCTAATCTAAAAATCTCCTCTTGTAGTTTAAAACCATTCTGCCTTGTCCTATCGCTATCTGCCCATGTAAAATGTTGCTCTCCCTGTTTTTTTCTAAACCCCCTCTAAGTACAAAAGACCCCAGAGAGATCCCTCTGGAGCCTTCTCCTCTGCAGTGTTACTGTTGTGTTATTCTCCGGATTGCTTTTTTGCTACAATATGTAACAGTAACAAAGTCTGTGTCAACACTTTTGGTTGGTAGGTTTAGGCAGCTGAAGCAGGCTGGCATTCTGACTAGATACTTATTGATAAAGTGTTAAACGCCAAGGAAGTACCCTCCTGGGTCTGTGCCACAATATGAGATGGGGCATGAGGAAAGCACAGAAGCCTGGCCGTGCCCTTCTGTGCTCTCTCAGCATCCCTCAGTCCTTAGATCAGGGATGGTATAGGGTATGTTGTCTATGATTTACCCATCAGCTTTACGTATCTGAAAGGAATTTTCTTCTATTCTCAGATGGAATAGAGGCCTTCAGCAGATTTTTTTGGGCTCTCTTTTCTCAATTTAATTTTCCTGATGAATATAATTCCTCATATTTATTTTTCCCTTGCAAAAAATACCTCATAATATTACAAAAACAACAACAAAAAAATGGGATTAATACCCTGTGTTTGTAGCAATGTGTTTTCAAGGACAGATGATGTTTCATTTCATTTTAATGTGTATCCCCTCTGCATAAAAACATAATGAAATTGTAGCCTAGTACCTTTTCTGGTGTATATGAATGTCAGTCACATAGTGTGAGCAGACTGGTTTGGGGACAAAGCTAAGGATGATTTGACAAAATAGACTCTTATTCAGGACAAAAGAAAGATTGCTGAAATGACATTGCAGGTCCCTTACATACATTTCTAAGAGTGAGCTTGCCAGTGATATGGCAGTATTTTGGGAATCCTTGGGAAAAAGTTATTGGGGTTTGTGTAAGTTTTTGTGGAGTGATGCCTTGAATTCAATCCATCAGGGCTGAATTTGTTCTTCATCTCAGTACAAGCTTATTTGAATTATGTTTTTTACATTTCTCTGTCAAATGTTTGTAAAATTTATTGTTTGCTTCTGTCAGAGGGTTAGGTTGCTGCTTTATTTCAATTTGTTACCATTAATGAACTGATGCTTAATATCTCTTTGTGTATTTACTCTCGTGACTGAACCTAATACAGATTTTATGTAGCTGGTGAAGCAGTAGAAACTAAAGGATAGCAAAGTGCAAGTTCCAAGTCATAATGGCATTTAAGCATTGTGCAGTTTGGTTTTTTTTTAATAAAGCACAAGGGAAGTTGAATTTTAGCTGGGGCTCCTCATGTTGATATTTCTACTCTTCTGGACAGATGCATATTTCACATTAATTTTTGTCTTATTTCTATTCTAGATGTAGTTCTTGAGTTATAGACTTACAAAAAAAGAGTTTTGTTTCCTACAGCTGGCCTTGGCAGAGTTATATGAAGATGAAGCTAAAAGACAGTCATTGTGTTCTGACAAGCCAACAGCTACAAAGATCAGTACCCCAAAGGTATCACAGAGGTAAGATGTGGGGTTTTTTTTCAGAAATGCATGGATAGGTGTCTTATTAGCTCACAAAACTTCGTCATTCCTGCTTGATCCCTCCTTGTATTAAAAGCAATCTATGGCAATTCATAAACAAAAATTGTGAATCCCTGCAATAAGGCATTGTCTGTCTTCTCAGAATGCTTTTAAAATTTATTTAGGAGCATTTTTACCAATTGGTATTCCAGGTATTCCAAAACACTTTAAACCCATTTCATGTGAGATGCTATAAGCAAAATGCTGTGTTGCTCTTTTTTTACACAGACATATTTAGGAAATTTGCTGTATCAGAAAATTATTGCAGTTCTTTGTTTCTTCAAAATTCAGTAAACTAGCAGCTTGTGTGAAACTTGGCAAGTGAACTGCTTTCAGTGTTGTATTTATGGCAGTGCCTGATGAGACAAACAGTGATTCTAAAAGTTATTAGTAGATTCCTGTGGGGTGACAGAAATAAGACGGGCTTCTTAATGAATTTGTCTGGGTTGGGCAGGTGGAAGGAAAGATGCATATCTATATTTCAGTCCAGCTTTTCCTAAAACACTACTAAACTGCAGTGTTTGCTGTTCACATAACATTTGAAGATTCAACATAGTCCTGGATGGTTTTTATAAAAGTATCTTGCTAGTTTTTAATTAATTAAAAAAAATAATTTAAAGAAGATAAGTATTTCTAAAACCACTGACAGTGATGCCATAACAAGCCTTGTATGTGGCTTGTTTTTGAATCACTGCTGCCAGTGTGGATCTCAGTGTTAAAGGACGTCAAGCAACAGAAAAGATCTTAGTCACCAGTTATGCTTCAAGTTCACTGTAAATGCAGAAATCTCTTCAGGAAGAGAGACTTTAGCAGAGTATGTGACACTTGGAAGTATAGGGGGTTTTGAGGGTTTTTTTGTTTCTTTTGGTGAACCCACCTAAGCTGACTAACCAGCTACATAGAACTAAGTTTACAAACAAATAAAGCAGACAGCTTCATTTGCCAATACATCTCATGAAGTTATAACTTCCCACTCCCAAGCAAAGGAGATGCTGCAGTACTGTATCTCAAATACTTCAGTGTGATGGTTGGCAAATACTTGTTACTTGCTCTCATTCGTACTGGAATCTGTGTGAGAAGGAAGAGATGAATTAGTAGACTTCAGTTTACTCTCAGATGAGAACAGTGCATTAATTGCATGGAAACAGTGCTGCTCTTCTATGCTAGAAAAAAATAATTCAGCTGGAATAGACCTATAGTGGCCATCCAGTCCAACCGTTCATGCAAAATGACTCTGCCATATTTGTGTGCTTTCCTCCGTGTTTGTTGAGAAGCATTCATGGCTGTGTACTTTGGCAAAACAAACCTAAACCAAAACAAACCCAAAACACCAAGCCACCAAATAAAACCCCCAAAACCAGAAAACACAACTCAATATTCTTAGTTTTTGAAAAAGAAGTAGTCTCAGCAGTTAAATATGAAGTTTATGTGCCAGTCATCGTCAAATGTTTTCTTTTATTCTCTTGGCAGTCTTAAACTGGATTCTCTTAAAAGGTTGAGAAAACCAGAGAGAAGCATGAGTGATGACAAAGAAAACCAAAGGTATTTTCAAAACAAAACAAAAAAATAATTTAACAATTGTGAAAGTAATTGGGGTTTGTGTCACGTTCACACTTTGCTCCCTCATGTTCTTTCAAAATGCATGTGAGCTAGGTCTGTCCTGCAGAGAGCTAGGGGACTTACTACAGTGTTAGCTGAACACTGTTGTAAAATTATATTTATCAGAATCTGGCTGGAGCGATGTAGGACCTGTAGATGCCTTAACCTGAATGGTTGTAAAGGTCGTAACTTACACTTGTACTCAAGAACTTTTTTGTCTTTCTGAATATACTGAATTGTTCTGTGTATCTATTGCTCAAATAGTTGAGTACTTTCTTTCTTTCTTGAATACAAATTCTGATAAGAATTCGTATTTCATATCCTTACCACTATCATTCTTTTAAATCTAATAATTAAAGATTTTCCATGTGAATGATAGTTGGGGTAATGAATACTGATTTATGTACAAGGGAGACATGTTACTCAAGGATTGACAATTATGTGGCATTATAAAAACAGTGTTATTGTAAAGTACCCTCATACCAAATATTCTCTTCTGGTAATTGTAAAATATGATGGAATCAACACATTGTGAAGGCATTGGTCTGAGAGACAGTTTCACATGGATTAATTGATTTGCCTTACCCCAAATGGTTAAATGTAAAAGTTGAGGAAAGTGGAAAGCAGTTATTAGTTATTAATGCTTCCTGTAATCAAAGGCAAAAAAATCAGGTTTGCCAGATTTTGATTTATTTACAGATTTTTTTTACAGCATCTATTCCAATGATATTTAGAGATTGTAGTGCCTTTCTCAAGATAATTCTCAAAGGAATATCTTGATCTTCGTCATCAAACAGATACAGTTTTGAACAGGATTATTTGTAGTTTAGCATTTTGTCTTCAAGAGCTAGTAATGGTGCTGTGAAGGAAAAAGAACCCACAAACTAGCTTTCACAACAGTTTCTGCAGGTTTTAAAATGCCTTGAAAGGTAATTATATTTATTTAAAAATTTCCGTTTCTGATACTGTTAGGAATGGAAGTATGCTAGATCTTTGAATTAAAAAAAACAAATTGTGGCAACTGTACCTGGAAAACCTGAACAGTTTTATATTCATTCTGCTAAGGTGGTGTTAGCTGTGACTTTATATTCTATCCAGTCCAGGCACAGTCCCATGCACAGAAAACCTCTGAGGAAATCCATCTTTCTGGGAGTGGGTGACAGTCATATAAGATGCCCAGCTCCATCAGGACTGTGTTCACTTAAAACTTATGGCTTGCCCTCTGATCTTTGGCATCTGTTCCAGAAGGCACTTTGGTAATTTGTTAGTCAAGTGTCTTTAGTATAGTGCTGCTGGGATTATTGAGAAGGTTGGAACCAGGTGAAACATTTATCAGAATGAAAAGGTTTTGTCTCTTTGTTAATTTTTTTTGCCTCTTTGTTAATTTTTTTTTCTTTTGATGGAAAGAGAAAAATTGTGCTTGTTATTTAAAGCATTGTTGCTTATTTGCATTACTATTCTAAAGATTTTATTCAGGTGACTCAGAATATAGAGGATTACAGATTTCTGGGGCTTCTAATAATCCGAGTAAAATTGTTGCTGAGCTCTTCAAGGAAGCAAAAGAACATGGGGCTGTCCCATTAGATGAAGCCTCAAGAGCATCTGGTGATTTCAGTAAAGCCAAGGTAAAAGTTAAGAAATGTGTTGATCTCTCTTTACATTTGTGTCTCTGAAATTCATCAAACCACAGGAGAGCATGTGCCTCTTTCTGTGATTTACAAATAGCAGATTTGTTCAAAACAGTTTTATATTGTCTGTTTTCAAACAGCTTGCTCTAGAAAATAAAGAGAAAGAACCTCACTATTTCATAGGGAATAATTAGAAATCATCAGGGACTGAAATTATATGCTTTGTTTTTAATTACAATTGATTAAATAAGAAACCAGACTAAATTTGCATCCCAAATCTTACTTATAGAATTGCTCCTAGAGAGTTGTGGTCAACAGTTCAGTGTCCAGATGCAGGTTGATGACAAGGTATCTGTAGAGGGACCAGTGCTGTTCAGTGTCTGTAACAGTAACACAGACAGTGGGGTCAAGTGCACCCTCAGCAAGCCTGCAGGTGACACCAGGCTGAGTATTGCAGTTGAAGTGCCTGAGGTCTTGGATGCCATCCAGAGGGATGAAAGAAATGGGCTCATGGGAGCCTCATGAGGTCAACGATGCCACATGCAGGATTCTGCATCTGCATAAGGGCAACCCCCAGTATCAGGCTGGAGGATGAAAAGATTGAGAGCAATTCTGGGGAAGGACATGGGGATAGTGAAAAGCTGGAAATGACCCAGCAATGCGCAGTTATAGCCCAGAGAGCCAAACATGTCCTGGGCTGCATCACAAGAAGCATGGGCACCAGGGTGAGGAAGGGAATGCTGCTCTTCCACTCCACTCTGGTGAGAGCACACCTGGAGTGATTCATCCAGCTCTGGGATCCACAGCACAAGAAGGACAAGAAGGAAGCTGTCAGAGCGAGTCCAGAGGAAAGCCGCAAAAATAATCAGAGGGATGGAGCATCTCTCCTATGAGGAAAGGCTAAGAGAGTTGGGATTTTTCAGCCTGGAGAAGACAAGGATCTGAGAAGACCTTATTGCAGCCTTCTAGTACTTAAAGGGAGCCTAAAGAAAGGTGGGGATAGACTTTTTAGTGGGCCCTGTTTTGGCAGAACAAGGGGTAAAGGTTTTAAACTAAAAGAGGGTAGATTCACACTAGGTATAAGGGAGACATTTTTTACAGTACGTCTGGTAAGACACTGGAACAGGTTGCTCAGGGTGGCAATGCATACCCCATTCCTGGAAACATTCAAGTTTGTTACCTTTAAAGGTCTCTCCCAACCTGAAGTATTCTATCATTCTTATGTTTGAAAAAGTGTACAGTACAGAAGATGAAATGTGTCACAAAGCTTTTTTAGTTTGACTGTGGCTGCTAGATATAATTTTCCACTTAGAAAATACATGATAGAACAGTACTTGCTTTTTATCACAGAAGCAAGCTTGTAGATGGCTTTTTTCTCTTCTTTTTTTTTTTTTTTTTTTTTTTTTTTTTTTTTTTTTTTTTTTTGTGCCTAGGTAAGAATTTTAATAAACTGTTTTAGATAATTATTTTATAAGCTTTTATTTGTATTTTTTTCCAGTCATTTTCTGGTGGTGGATATAGATTGGGTGACTCATCACAAAAGCACTCTGAATACATATATGGAGAAAATCAGGATGTAAGTAAAATTCATAGCAGAAAAGAGAACCTCCAACAGAGGCCTGCTTAATAATGTTTGCAGCTTGAAATGCCAGTATTACTGAAACTATGTTTATGAGGAGAAAATAATAGCTAAATATTAGCTACATGTTCAGTAGAAATTGTTGAAGTTTCCGAAGAGATGTTTATTTGGATACCCCTAAGGCCTCCATGATCGAACTGTCAGATGTAAATTACTTTGAAATTCTTAGCACACCTCCTTTTCAGTTACTTTCCACTAGGTGTTGTCCTGGGTTCTCTTAGCTGTGCTAACATTTTAATGGTTTTAGAAATTGATTCTTCTTGTGGCTTGCAAAGTAGCCCATCTCAAACTGGATGGCATGGATGTGTCCTAGGGAAGGTGAAGCAGCAGGCTTGAGGTCTTTCTTTCCCATCCCTTAAAAAGCAGGATGTGAAGGAGAGGGTGAGGAGAAAAGAAGTTCTCTGCACTTCGCTATTTTTGTGGATGGCTAAAGCAAATTTTCAGCTTGTCTAGAAACAAATACTAAGGCCAGAGGATGTGGTCCTGGCTAGGGGGTGCTGTTGTGTCACACAAGGAGCCTTCTAGTCTCCAGGAATCCTTCTACTCCAAGTAACAGCCAGCTGTACCCAGCCAGAATCTTTCTGGAGTGGGCTTTCTGTAATTGGAAGCATAAATAGTTTTCTAAGGGAAGGCCGGTTATACTGGCTGGGAAAGCCTAGTTTTGCTAGATGGTAAAGCACTTAGAAGGAAGAGAGGATGCAGGTTTTTAACTGGAAGGCGCTGGCTGGACCTTTCATGTAGGATGTAGCAAAATAAGAAGGGAGCAAAGGAGGCTGGTTTCCAGGATTCTTAGCTTTTGATCTGAATGGAGCTACTTTCAGCTTTGTTGGAGCTCAGCATGTAATAATTTGAGGAAAGTGTAGGTTTTTCTGTAACTGATGTATCAGCAGTAATTTGTAATTTTATGGGTTTATTTCTTAATTTCTCAATAAAAATGTTTACTGCTTTTGGAAATAATTGGGACACTATGAAGATCACTATACCCTCACTGTATCATACTGTCATGGATAGCACATTAAGAGATTCTTTTTCCCAAGGCAGGAAAGTGGTCTAGAAAAAGAAAGTAGTCTATAACTATTGGGCTTTTTAAAAAATAATCTAACAATGACAGTTACAGTGCAAGGTATTGTTCTTCTTTTGTCATTTGCCTTCTTGTTTTGTGGTCTTGTACAAAATCTGTTTAGTGTAGATCAAAATTTCTATAACTAGTCTGTGCAAAATTGTGCTGCCTTATTTGTCTTTCTTCACTTTTTTTAAACTTGTTTTACTTCATAGGTTCAAATTTTGCTGAAACTGTGGAGGAATGGATTCAGTTTAGACGATGGCGAGTTGAGATCCTATTCAGATCCAACAAATGCTCAATTTCTTGAGTCAGTTAAAAGAGGGTAAGTTTAAATGACAACTTTTTTGAGGTATGTCTGTGAAGTGAGGTGAAGAAAAATCCTTTCTCCACATACTTATCAAAAGCTCCAGACTTCTTCTTTGCCTGAACCCATAAAATATAGTCTGTATTTGTCACCAGATGCATGGGACACTTAAAAATTTGCAATACTTTGGTTCTTTTGATGGTTTAACTCTGAATGGTACTTGTTACAACAGCTTTTATATTCACACTTTTTTCCTAGCTCATTCTGTGATTCAGTTGTCAGTATATTCTAGGTTTTGACTGTTCACTGTTTTTTTTTTTCTTCTTTTAGGATGAAATCAATTCATAAAACAATTGAATATGACTTTCAAAGTATACATAATATTAATATTGACTCCTCCTGTGTGTGTAGTTTTTGGATGATTTCTTTTTGCAGTTCAGAATGTAATTGAAAGTGTAATTATTGTAATGTATTATTTTTGTAATTCAGGGAAATTCCTTTGGAACTGCAGCGACTTGTTCATGGTGGCCAGGTAAATTTGGATATGGAAGATCACCAAGAACAGGAATATGTGAAGCCCAGACTGCGATTCAAAGCTTTCAGTGGTGAAGGGCAAAAACTTGGAAGGTGAAGAAAGCTGATATGTTCTGTGCTCTGTATTCATATGCTGTTTCATTCCTATGACTGAAAATTTCAGACTACTTTGTCATGGTTCCATTAGTAACATCTGGTTTGTTTTTTTTTTCAATCCTATAGCCTTACACCTGAAATAGTCAGCACACCTTCTTCCCCAGAGGAGGAGGAGAAATCCATTCTTAATGAACCTGTTCTGATTGATGATTCCATGCCAGCAACTAAAATTCAAATTAGATTAGCAGATGGAAGCCGGTTAATACAAAGATTTAATCAAACACACAGGTAAATTGATTCTGCATCAATGCAGGTAACAGTAACTTTCAATAAGTTTGTGTTTTGTTGTTAAATGAGTCTCAGCAAAACGTCAAAAAGGGGGAAATACCAGCCTTGCTGAAATGTATCGTTCTGTGTCACTTTCATTACATGGATATATGATAAACTATCAGAAATTCTGTACTTGGAAACACAATATATTTGATAACTGCAATTTCTGTTCAAACTTTTATAACCAATTATGTCCTTTGTTTTTTAAGGACGTAGGAGAGGCCGTAATTGTTCCCAGGGCAACTGAAATCTGTATAGCCCCACCATGTAGTCATCCCAGCCCTGGGCCCTCCTTGGGAGGACCAGGTGGATGACTTGGGAAACACTGTGAAAGCACTTTATTGTGAAGTGTGGAGTATAGTCTCAATTGGAATATAGTCTACACTATGGGCAGAGAAATCCTGTGGCCCATAATCAAGAATTTCAGCTTTCTACCTTGTTATACTTAAGGCTGTGACAAAACATGACACGGTCTGTAAGTGTAGACTGCAGCCCATATGCAGAAGGTTATGTAGACATTTTGTGCTCATTTGCAATTTCAGCATGTGGGTTGGACATAATACTGAGAGCTAACTTCTGTTTTGGATGGTCATCTACTAAGAATTGGCAGTGTGTGAGCTTGATGGACATTTTAGATTTGTTAGTAGCTTTGCTTATTAGAGCTTGGCACCGGTTTTATTGATGTTGGGGCAGTGCCACAAACAGTGTTGGCCAACCCCATGAGGTTATGTTAGTGCAAGGTTCTGCAAAGCTCTGCTCTCCACTGCTGGGAGATCTTTGGGCAGAGGACATTTCCACCCATGCTTTAGCACTGTTAAAGCCAGCCTTAATTTGAAATCTGCACTATTGTGTTAGAACATGGCTGCAGCTTGAATCTGGACTTGGAAGTGGTGTACATGGACCCAATTCCATGTTAATATTGCTACATGGAGAGCTCATCTGTTTCCTTTTTTCCTCCTGGCTCAGAATAAGGACAAAGTGTAGCTTTCTTTACTTGGCAGTTTACACAGACCACAGTGAGGACATTTTCGCTGAGATACCAGTATGGAGGAAGATACAGCAGTATTTTTTGATAGTTTATTTAATATAGTTTATTATATTTTTGATAATACATGCTGAGAGTGCAGGCCGAGATCCTTTCTTCTCCGCATCTGCTGAGAAGTGACTGATACAAACCATGGGGCTTATTGGGAGCCTCTGTAGCTGAGTTGTGTGTTCTTCTGTTTGCATGGAGGGGTAGAAGTGGTAAGCTTGCCAGTAACATCTGTAACAACCTAGATTGTGTTGACAGGAGATTGTTTAATTATTATTAACTTTTTCTTGACTGTGAATCTTTATGATTATCTTTAGCAGCTGATTTTGATCATATATATGGCAAAGTGCATTACTTATGTCAAAGGCCTTGAAGACTGATAGAAAGCAGAAATCACTTCTTATTTGGCTACAGTAAATTTGCCAGCTTATTAATTGCAAAAGAGCTTCACAGATTTATTCTCAGCTTAATGTCTTAATAGAAAAACCTCAAATTTCAGGATTTTATCTCTAAAATATTATTTTTTGTCCATGTCTTAAAAATTAAATTATCCTTGTTATATTGTTTATGTGACTGTTTTATTAACGGTTGTTAAGAAGTTCACTGCCAAGTGAAAATAGGGGAAAGCTCTTGCTATTGAAGTGCATTAATAATTCCTGTCTGCTTCCTCCTCCCTGTCACTATATATTTTAAGATCTTCTTCCATTAATGATTTCATCTTTTTGGAATATACTAATTAATAATGAAACTTTTGACAGTGATATTGAGATTATTCGACTTCCTCTGTTTAGGTATCAGTTCACAGTATGCTTCCATGTTAAAAATTTTGTTTCTGTTATTTGAGAAAACAAGCACCATTCACTATAATTTTTCTGGGGATTTTTTTTATGCAAGAACCAAATAATTGTAAGCTACAATCATTAGTAATCTGGATCAAAGAGAAATATGAAATCTAGAACTTACTTAGTAGTTTAGTCTGCTTAATGGTTTTGTGTTCTCCGATCATGTTAATGCTCAGAGATGTATGTCAGATGGAATCATACAGAGTTTTCATGTCCATATCCTTTTCACAGGATTAAGCATATTCGAGATTTCATTATCCAGTCCCGTCCAGCTTTTGCAACAACGGATTTTGTTCTTGTGACTACCTTTCCAAATAAAGAGCTAACAGATGAAAGCTTGACACTACAAGAAGCAGATATACTTAACACTGTGATTCTTCAGCAATTAAAGTGATCTTGTGATTGTTGTACAACATAGGGACCCTGCTCTACTGTCATACAATATGTTTCCAACAGATGAAAGAAAGGAGATATCAGTGTCTTTTTATTTCCTCTTTTCCAGGGATCATATTTTTGGATTTCATGTCTTCCAGCTGTAACATATCTAACTTTTTTATTTTGATTTCTCAATATTATTCAGGTTACTTTCAGTGTTAAAATTAAGGTTCTGTATGTTAATGTGTTTCAAACCACATCTTATACTAAATGTGAAATGAGATATGACTTTGTGACTCATTTTTTTGAGGGGGTTGGGAAAAGGAGCATTTTTCTGAAGGGGACAGTGTCTTTCATAGAGTTGGTAAGATTTGCACTATGGAAATGTTCTATGCTGCATTGACAAACAGCCATTTGAAAACTTAGACTGTAGGTTATGTTTACCTTGAAAACTGTATTAATATTAAGATGTTCTTTTAATAGGTTTACAGATAATTAATGCCCTAATATAATTTTTGTACGTTCTATTTGTAGTGTTTCATGGTGTAGTATAATATTTATATTCTAGTTTTTATGTCATTTTCCTTGTATTGTTGCTGTGAATGAGTTCAGGAGATGCAAACCTCAGCTGTTGCACACTATAATAGAATGTTCTTATTTGTATTCTAGTTGTACTACTTGTGATGAAAATAAATATGAATTTTTTTCTTCTTGAAAGTTAGAGAAATGTGAGAGACCACTGTCATCTGGGGAAATGATGTGATTTAGAGGAGGCCTCTGGTCATCATGAATCTGAGTGTGCAGTTGGACCCTGTGCAACAGCATGATTTCTTACACAAACAGTTACTTAACCCCAAACAAAAATACACTGAGGTGCACAAACACAGAACTGGACTAATTTTGTGCATGCAAGTGACAGCATAAATGTGTTAATTGGTCACGTATTTTTGACCTGAATTTCAGTTGTTTATATTTGCAATTTTGGCCAAAGGTATTTTGTAGTATTCACTGGGGATTTGGTTGTGCAGCTTTCACAGTGCTTGTTTGGAAGCTGTATAATTAAACCCCTTCATCTTTGAAATTACATATTTTTTAAAAAAACTTGCCCCAACACTGCAGTAAGCAGGCAGGAGTCTTATGCTGGGGGAAACTGGCTGCTGTGCTTTAGTAGTATGCAGTTTTTTAGTATTTTTGGACTTCTATCAGATGAGTGGATCACACTCTGAAGGAGAATAGGTGGCCTGTATCTCTTGTACCAATATGTGCTAAAAATTGTTGTTTTCCATGTTTATTTTGTTCTGAAAATATCAATACTTTTTTATTTATGTTAAGGTTATAATTGCTTCGTGTATTCTTACATTTTTACCTCAAAGTAGATATTTGACTGAGTAGATTTTAAACATGCAGTTGTATTTGAAGTCTTTTGTTTTGCAGTCTGAATATCTGCATGATTTTTAATCATAATTCATTTCATGTGCTAAGTAATTAAAGTTTTATGTTTAAGATCACAGACAAGTCTTCTTGTGTTATTCCAAATTTACATTGTGATAAGGTGGTGATTGTGTTGGGTGCAAATATTTAAGCCTAAACATAAGGGAGTTGTCATGTACTATGCATGTATTTTGTATCTGATATACTAACAATTCTCTATAAATGCAAGGCCAAAGTTCATGATATTGATTTTGGGCAGTCTGTGGTTTGGGCATATTTAGGTTCAGAATATAGGTAAAGTTACACTGCTTATTACTTCTGAAGACCATTATTGATTAAGCAGTGATGTATGAAGAAAGGGTGTTAACTAAATTGTTAAGTTTTTTCCCTTTTATGCCAAAACCTACCACTACATGTTATCACAGTCTCTTTGTTTCAAATACCTGTTAAATTTCAGTGTTTAATGGCAGCTGAGAGTAACTGGGGATCCCAGAAGTTGAAATTATTTTGTCAAGCACTAAGAAAATGTGTCAATGTTTATGTTTAAATATTTCACTGCTTCTCTGTACTTGAAAACCTATGGAATCGTCCATCTCATAATTTTATATCATAGCTTTTATTACTATAAATTGTTACTTATAGCTAACATCTTGGCCTTTTTGGCACAAGACTGTTCTTTGAGTGCAGACCTATGTGGATATGCAGTTAAGACTGGCTACAAGGGAGAAAGAACTTGGTAGAAGATGATCTTTCTCTCACAGTAAGGCTGCAAGGTTTGGGGGTTCCGTTCAGTTTCCATTAAATACAGGTAACAGTCCTATTACTTGCTTTTATAGACAGCCTATGAAAAGCTCAGGCTTCACCTCAGCTTGACTTTCCTAGAAATTCTTTATCACAAAAGAGCCAAATAATCAAAATCTGGGTTTTTTTCCTTAAAGAAAACTCCTCAGTAATAATTTATTCTGGATAAACACAGCCTTGTTAGTTTTTTTATTTTGTTGGTTTTTTGTGGTTTTTTTTTTTTTCCCCTCAGCAGTCCACTGAGATGTTTGCAAACATTCTGCTTTAATTAAACTACTGGACACACTTGTATAATTAGCATACATTAACAGTTATCTCATGCTGTTCTTGCTCTTTGGTGAAAATCTGTCCAATATTAAATGAAGCAAGGAAGAGCACACAAGTACTCTGAGGTGCTATTTGCTACTCCCTGCTTAGTTGCTTGCATGAAGTTACAGCTCCCACTGTCTTTAAATTGTCTTACTCTGTGCAGGGAGAAGAGACAGATGCATCTCCCCCTTGCTCACACTGCTTAAAGCTGGCAGGCCTCAGTGTTGGCATGTGCTGTTCTCTGGGCCCATGAGACAGCAGCAAGGGTCTGGGGTAAATGCTGAATCAATGGCAAGGCAAAGCAGTCAGATTCTGCTGTTTCTGTAGGATGGGTATAATTGGAATGGGTTCCTGAAAACAATAAAAGTGGGGCTGCTTCTATTTAGCCTGGAAAGCTCTGGTCCTGGAATGGGGTTAGATGAAAACAGTGCAGCACAACTATCTACACTATCTGAGGTTTACAGAATTGACTTTGTGACTGGGAGATGATTTTAATCCCTGTGTTTGTTTTGGTGAGTTTGATCAAGTTTGAGTTTATGGTGCTGGTTCTGCTTCTTAACGACCTCTCTTTTGAGAGAGCATTTCCATTGAATCTTTGGTCCCAAGTTAAATTTCTTCTCTTAAAAAAGCTCAAAACAGGTAGCTTACGAGGAAGAAAACAGGGATGAGGTGATTTAAAGTGGGCAGTTACTTCACAGGGAGGAAAGCGTAGCACTAATTAGAAACTTGTACAAAGCTGGAAATTCAATTCAGGTATTCTCAAAGGGAAATTCAAACACAGTTTTCAATAGCTGAACTGCTGGAATGAAGCAGCCTTAAGAATAAACTTTCTTTTTTGTGTTGTTGGTTTTTGTTTCTTTTGTTTTATTTGGGGTTTTGTTTGTTTGTTAAAATCTCATTGTTGTGCTGGCTTTCTGTAAGTTTTTTTAATTAAACCAAATTTATTTAGGTTCGGTACTGATGTAAAATAAAGTAAAAAAAGATGGCTTAGTTTTTGACAAGCAACTTGCTTTGCCCTTTTCTAGTAATAATTAATAAATTCTGATGTATGTTTCATATTCAAAGGGCTGGAGATGTTACGTATATCACTGTATGTATTCAAATTTCCATTACAAGCCTCCCAAAAAAAGTCTGCTGAATATCAAAGAACTCAGATACTGGAACTCAACTTCTTACACTTCTTAGTTGTAATTCTCCTTTAGTAATGGTCTTGTTCTGCCCATAATCAAAGAACTCCCTGGCAGCACATCTGAAGGTTAAAGCAAAGAAACTATGTTTAAAAACTTTTTCATCTAAAACTGAGAAATGGGGAGAGTTCTTTTCTGTTCACTGGGAGCTGTCTGTTCTGGAGTTAAATATGTGGTCTACAAGCTATGTGGTTTAGCTCTTTTTCAGGTATATGAGAAGGTAGATTTCTTATTCCACACTGCATTCCACACTGCATTCCCATGCATTAAGATAAACCAAGAGAGAAAATCTTAACTGTATTAAAAATAAATTTTAAAAAATCCTTCAGGAAATTATTCTGGAAGACCTACTATTTTGCATTTATAAACCTTTTTCAGTCCAAATTAATTTGGTGAGCTCTTAGACTATTTAAATACTAGCAGGCAAGAATTCACAAATGGGAATAGCCATGAGTCATTTTTCTAATCTGATGTTTCTAGCTGAAGTTTGAATGGAAGGGACTGTTTATGCAGGGCCATGAAATTGGTATTTGTTTCATAGAATACTGGGTGCTGATATAAGAATTTTGTCTATTCTAGAAAAAGAAAAAGAAAAAAACATTCATAGTGTTTACTAGCTCTAACAGTAACACTACCAATTGATTGCACTTTGAGGACAAAATAAATTTTCTGATTTCCAAATTAAATTTTTGTTTTCATGAACTTTTTTATGGCACCCATGGAAACTTCAGAACTTCAGTGCTTGCCTTGTATAAACCACAGACAAATTTCCATTTCAGTGCAAAGAATTAATTTTTGTTTATCTTATGGCTGTTCTTAATCAAATAACACTAAGTCATCATTAATCAAATGTTCACAATGTAAATGTCCTTACAGTCTCTCATGACAATTTATTCTGTTTTAAACTAGATTTTGCCAACCAATACCTCAGCCTGAATGTGAAAGTGTAAGTACTAGTTTTTTTGAAAGCTTGCAGTTAGAGAAAAACACAGATAAAATATTTACTTCTCTTTGCATTTGAATTCTTTTCTTAGCAAACTGATTCTTGGTATATGAAACTGAGAAATTTTCAATAGAGATGACTTTGTCTCTGAATGCAGAAAAGTGCTACCACTCTTTATCCATGAATTAGTATCTCAATACATGTTAATAGTAGTTTCCACTTATTTTTTTATCACTTTTTTAGTATTGGTGCTCTTGTTTTGATGTTTTCCCATGTATGCTTTCACCTCTTTTAACTATAAAATCATATTCTGCATATTGTTATTAATGCAGGACTTCTTCCCATAGCAGCCCTCAAATCCTGTAATCTAAAAGGAATCACTGAAAGTGGAGGAGGGAGCATATAGGATATAGGCAAATGGTTATGTCAAAAAGTTTTTTACTAAACTATTTGCTCCTGCTCTTATAGTCCAGTAATTTGTTTCATTTTCTAAGGCCAATTCCTGAAAACTGTATTTTGTGGAAACAAAGACCTTAAGCCAGGTTGCAACTGTTTGGTAACCTTGGACACTACACAAAAAACTGTAAAGCCAGCATTTGCTTGCTGAAAGGACTGAAGTGGAGAGATCAGACAATTAGACCGTAAAAAGACTTGCTCAGGGTTCAGGTTCACTTTTTTCCCCCACTTCTCTCTTAAATCCTAAGACTGGAAAAATTTGGATAAACCACACACACCTTGCCACCATAGGACTCAATAATACGTAAGGTTGACTTAGCTAGTATTTTCTGTATTCCTGTTGTTGCAGAGCCTGGCCTTTGGAATCCAGTTCTGTCTGCGTTTTGTGTGTTTGTAATAGGATCTCATGGCCCAAGTTAAGAAAGAAGCTCAGGTCATATATATGATAAGGATATGGAGTAAGTCATAGTGAAATAAATGTGAGAAAACTATAACCTTGAAAGGATTTTGGAGGAACTTTGACTATTCATGTTTCTTCTCTAACCTGCACTGACCTCTTCCACACAGAGGTTTTCATTTATTTACTGATCTAAACATTATTTTGTGCCTGTATAGAAAGTCTCTTTAAATTCTGTCTTCCTATGCAATTCCTATTGACCTGCCTGTAGGCACCCATGAGAATAATGAACTTTATGTTCAGTGCTTTCATCCTAGCTTTGTTGTGGCTGGTTTCATGTCTCTCAGCATGACTGCAGTTCTGAAAAATAGTGGCTGCCTGGTTGACAATCTTCAGGTCCTACTGCAATAAAACTTCGAAACAATAAAAAATCAGATTCATGACTGTGCTTTTGTTCCCATCAGCTGTAGCTCCTATTGCTTTGACTGATATCTAGTATCAGAACATGTCAACCTGGCAAGGTCTGTTTACCTTCGCTGTCTCTGTGGGTGTTATTACCCAACCGACTGCGCAAGCAGAGAAGGTAGAGCTGACCCAAAGCCAGTGATTTCCAAATGGCCTTTACTCATAGTCAAGGCCACCAACAAACACGCGCTTAATTTTATGAGTTTTCTTAGAATAGTAGCATATCCAAGCTCAGAGACTGCTGCTGGCTTTGTACAAGCACACTAACAACTTATTAAGTGCTGTTAAAATAGTGAGATGTTTTTATTATTTAGAAAGCTACATTCAGCTAATAGACTTGCTAAGAAGATGATCAGAGGGATATAGCACCTCTCCTATGAGGAAAGACACAGAGAATTGGGATTGTTAAGCCTGGAAAAGAGAAGGCTTTAGGGTGACCTCATTGCAGCCTTCCAATACCCAAAGGGAGCCTTCAGGAATGATGGAGAGGGACTCATTATAAGACCAGGTAGTGACAGGATGTGGGGAATGGCTTCAAATGGAAGGTAGGTTTAGATTTCATAATGCATAGTAGAAGAAGTTAGAAGAAGTTAGGGCATTCTCTGTGAGAGAGGTGAGGCACAGGAACAGCATGCCCAGAGAAATTGTGAATGCCCCATTCCTGGAAGTGGTCAAGGCCAGGTTGGATGGGGACTTATAGAAGATGTCCCTGCTCATGGCAGGTGGTTTGAAATCAAGATGATTTTTGAGTTCTCTTCCAACCTATCCCCTTCCATGATTCCATGATAGTCTTAGATGAACAAACCAGTCTCTTTTCTGTAGAGAAACAATGTGATAGTCAATAATATGGATTTTTGTAATATATTCACTAAACTTGAGATTCTGTAGCTTTGTTATAGAAAGCTTGTTCACAGTTATAAGAATATTTAATTCTTGCAACACAGAGTTTAAAAACCCCATAACTATACAATTATGGTCCTGCCAAATGACTAGGCGGAGGTTCTTTCTCCTCTCTTTACCTTCACATTCTGAGGGAGGAATAGATTATAATTCATATCAGGTATTTCTCCTAGAAAAGCTCCAACAGATGTGAGTGACAATGAAAGACACTGCTTTCTTACTCCAGCTATCTTAGCACCCACAGAGCTTTCAGTCTATACTTCCCATGAAGGCGGCTGCACATCTCTGATAAATGTCATTCCTTCTTTTTCTATTCTTGCCCTATTAAACACCTGCCACTGAACTGAGGGAGTCTTCTGACAACAAAATTTCCTTCTGTACTGTCAGGATCTCATCTATTGTGTTGCACCTTGTCCATTTTATTTGGTCTTCTGCAGCTAGTGCTTCTGCTTGAGTAATGAGGTGCTTTGGTGGCTGATCACATTAGTTTGTATTCCAAGGATAGTTCTTCTTTCTGAGAACTATATTTTTGTCCATATTTAAGAAATTATTTGGAAGAAATATATTAAAATAGAAGGAAAGAAAACAACTCTTCCCCAATTCAGTAATGAAAGATTGTCACTTTTCATGTAAACATCACTAATGGATTCTGCTGTTTACACTCTGCACTTTTTTTTTCCCCCATAGCTAAGCTAAATTTTTCATATCAAATACTTTTGACTTTTTTGACCAAGTGGACAATTATCATGTGTAACTTAAGTTCAGGGCACTTTGGCAGTATTACCATCCCAGTTTTACCCCTGTAATGTGATTTTAGCCATCATTGCAGCTGATCTGTCAACCCGTGACATGCTAAAAACTGCATAATGCAACCTGGGAGAACTTCCCCTTTCTATTGTTTTTCTTTTATTTTTTTTGTTCCTTTGTGTTCTGAAGCAGAACAGATGAAATTGTTGTAGAAGTCAGCAGGAATTTGTTCTTATCCTGTGATCCAATGAGTTTTATAGATAAGGAAGTTAAAAGGCAAACAAAACAAAGCAAATCTTGAGCAGCAAGTGACTTCTTATGACCTTCCTCTGAACACTGCATCAGAGGTTAAACAAGGCCAAGTGTAGGGTCCTGCAACTGCATCAGGGCAACCCTTGGTATCAACAGAGGCTGGGGAATGAAGGCATTGGGGGCAGCTCTGTGGGGAAGGACTTGAGGGTGGATGAAAAGCTAGGCATGATCCAACAATGTGCATTTGCAGCCCAGAAACCCAAACGTGTCTTGGGCTGCATCAAAGGAAGAGGTGATTCTGCCCCTCCACTCTGCTTTTATGAAACCTCACCTGGAAGTGCTGTGTCCAGCTCTGGGATCCTCAGCACAGGAATGAGGAGTGAGTCCAAAGAAGGGCCACAAAAAAGTAGAGAGAGAACACTTCACCTATGAAGACAGTCTGAGAGAGCTGGGGTTGTTCAGCCTGGAGAAGACAAGGTTCCAGGAAGACCTTCTTGCAGTCTTTCAGTACTTAAAGGGGGCCTGTAAGAAAGATGGGCACAGACTTTTTAGCAGGGCCTGTTGCAATACAACAAGGGGTAAAGTTTTTAAACTACAAGAGGAGACTAAAGATGAAGAAATTTTTTATGGTCTGGGTGGTGAGACACCAGAACTGGATGCCCAGAGAAGTGGTAGATGCCCCATTCCTGGAGACATTCAAGGTCAGGTTGGACTAGGCTCTGACGTAGTTAAAAAAGTCCCAGCTCATTGCAGAGGAGGGTCTGGACTAGATAATCTTCCAAGGTTCTTTCCAACCCAAACTGTTCTGAGTCTATGAGTTGCCTGGCAGAGGAAAAAGACAGATGTGATGCACATGTCAAATGGAAAGATGTGTGTGGACCTGTTGGGACCACTGTCACCAGTGACAACTCTTTGAAGAAGGATTTCTTTCCCTTTATTTCACAAATGTTGGGAATAGGCATTAAGAAAGGGAATGGCTGCAAAGACTAAAACATAGTCTTTGTTCTTAGAATCATGACTTTATGAGCTTTTTAAATATGACTTAGTTTTTTTTTGTATACTAGTGAGATTTAGGGTAGAACTCTTACCAAGAAGAATTTTCCAGTTTTCTCATGGTTTCTTTAGAATTATTTATTTGAATTATGTCATTAATGAATGTAATTTCTTTCAGAGTTGGGGAGGGGGAAGTAACAATGGAAGTAGATTTGACATGCATCTATGAGCTAAGCAAGACAGGATTTTTTTACTTTCTCTTTTTTACCTTCTGAGACTGTTTTCTTTTGCTCTCTGCATAAGCAAGCAATTAATAAAATTCTCATGCAGCAGAAACGTAAATGTGTAGAAGCATATCAAAATAAATAGAAAACCAAAAATGTAGTATTGTAAGGTATCAGTCAGTGACTTTGACTTGTGATTAGGAATTTGGGAACTGGTCTTTTCTGTTCTATTTTAAAGTAGAAAACCAAGATGCAGTACTGCACCTGAATATTTACTTTAAATGTTTTGTGCACCATGCATCTCACTAACTGCTTTGTGCCTTATGGCTGTGACAGTCATAAGACACTGCATACTAAAATTTAATGTCAGCAGAGATAAACATCTCTCTAGTTTGATGGATCTGTATTTGTGCATACAGCAATAGATAGAAAATAATTTTTGGAATCTGCTCAGATACATCTCTTCTGTTCATTCAAGTTAATAGAAATATACAAAGTCACTTTCTGTCCTTATTCCCGATGTTATAGAGGAGAATTTCAAGAGCAGTACACAATGATTTCTTTTCTTGTGGTGAAAGTTTTAGATTAAGTTCCTTCTGATATTGAAAAGAAAGGAAGCAAACCTGTGCTAAGTGTCTTGGGGAACTTTTACTGTATAAGAACTCCAAAGAATTGGTTGGTAAATATTTTCAAAAGCAAATGCTGTATGAGTTCTTCATAGATTTCAATACATTAAATTATCATGTAACTTTATCCTGGTAGGATAAAGTTAACAATTCTATGGGTAAGATTGAAAAGAAGGTTTAGTTACTAGGGAAGCTATGAAAATAATTAATTCCGGAAAGAATTGGATGATAGCCATTTAGTAGATTTGACCTAAAAGTCAAGCATGTCAGAGTTTTCAGTAAACCAAAACATTGTGACAGCCAGTATATATCAAATTAAATAAAATAATACGCTTTCCATCTTTTAATCTTTTAACTTGAAATAATTTTGAAATGAAAACTTTTAAAATGGAAGAAAACCAAGAATGTGTCATTTTGAATACAATGGAAGGAAAGAATTAATTTTCTGATTTCCAGTTGAAATTTGTATTTCAGGAAATATGAACCCTGTATAGCTGGTTTGAGTGACTACAATTTGCATTTTTGCCTCAGAAGTTGTTGGCCGAACTATTTTTCAGATTGGTGCAATCTTGACTCTCCTAGTTAATGCAAAAATTACATGATACAATTCCTGAACCAAAACAACTGTCTCTCCAGGACCTCCTTTCAGAGTGTAATCAAGAGCAGAAATCTCCAAGGCAGTTTTATTATTTACATGCTTAATAGCTATTGTTCCTGTTGAAATAAAAATTTGCTTTTGAAAGCTGATGACAAAACTGAATTCAGAGCTTGCATTTCTTTGATGGTCCTCAAAATTCTGAGAATGGGATTCAATTCAAAGATTGGGGCACTTAAATGTAGGTATCTACTTGTGTACATTTATGCATGAGCAAAATGCCCAGCTCCCATTCTGTTCAGTAGAGGTTTAGGGCTTGATCAGGCAGCTATCCCACAGCCAGATGCCTGGAGCTTTTCAGTTTCTGAAGACACCATGAGGTCAACAGACTCAACACCTGACTTTTGGGACTGTAACTCTGTATGAAGGGAGCCCAGAGATACATGGGTTACTACAGGGTATTTCAAATGTCTCTACTTCCTGTGAGGGGAAAAATGAGTCAAACCCTTTGTGAGTGTCATCATGTCAATTTAGAGATTTATTTGGTTTACCCTAAAGTAACACCACATTGGCAGCTGCTGGTGTTCAGCTGCCTGCATGTGCTGGCCAGATCTCCACCATCTGTATGAGTTTTGAAATTTAATTCATGTTTCATAACCTGTGAACTGACTCTTACTTTGGGTGTCTGTCACTCTCAAAAGAGGACTTTAAATATTTTTTAATCTTATTTTCCTGTAGTCTTTGGCAGCACAAACTTAATATTTTTCAGACTACAGCATAGTTTCATATGTGACACCCATTATTTCCCTTTCTTTCTCGTATTCTTACCACATACTCATTACATATTCTTATCACGTACTCATTACAAAAATCACTATTACACTGAAACTAGGAACTAGAAATAAAGACTTTTAGGTTATGAAAAAAAATTGTCTGAAAAATATTAGAATTATTCCCCAGATAAACATAAGAAGCAGTAAAATCCTGTATTCCTTTAGCTACCTCTTGTTATCCAGCATATTTTTGACACAACATAAATTGTAATAGTGGTTCCATGGTGCTGGTGATGGCTGCATGTGTCTTATTTGTCAGGCTCCAGATACATTATACTCTGTATGGCTTCAGTGGCAGTCCTCTGCACAAGGTTCAAGGCTGATTGATAGTACACTTTGATGTACTGATCTTTAGCAATAGCTGTAGTAGTGGAACACCTTAATAAACGCTGTTCGAGGCCACTTTCAAGGCTGGACATTATCACCTAATTACTTTGATCAGAGTCGTGGCAAATATTTGTACAGTACATGCATGTGGATTCAGCCTGTTGTATTTTATTTACAGAGTAACTTTTTGGAATAGGGTCTGTCTGAGGTCTACTCTGGAAATTGAGATTCACGGTTTCCACAGAACCATGCTCTTGCAGACCTCTTCTCCTCATCTTCTGAGTCCATCCTATTGTATCTCCTCAGAACCACCTTGTCATACCCTCCCTTAACCTTTTGTTCCTCCCTAAACATTGTTACCTAGTGCAAACTTATTTCTGTGCTGTTCGTGTTCTGTCCCTTTCTTGCTTCACAGCTTGCTGAATGCACATTAAAAAAAATCACATTGTGGAGCACTGCTTTGAAGTGTTATTCTGGCTCCCCATCAAGTGAATTTATACCTGCTTCACTCAAGCGATGCTGCTTCACAATGTCTTTATTGGGCTCAAGACTCAAAATCAGTACCCCATCCTCACTCCCTCTTGGTCACCCATCAGCAATCTCTGTCACTGTCCATGCACTCCTTAAAATGTTATCTTGCCTTCTGCATAATTCATAAGATACAGTCTCCCATAGACATTCCTAACAAAACATTCACCCAAGTGTTTCCTCCTTGTGCTGCAGTAATTTTCCAGTGCTGTCCTTTCCTATCCTTCTGCATCCATTGGTATTTTTGCCACAAAGGGCATTTATTTGTGCTGTCATCTCCCCTCCATTGCTACCTTATCCTGAATTCTTTATAGTACCAAATATAAACTTTCTTGCTTCCAAGGAGATTTGTACCTCAATCCTCATGTCTCTGTCATCTGGTATTAGCTGCCTAGTTCTAGTGGTTTAGATCTGACCAGATCAAGATGCTTTGGTGTCAGTGATATACTTGACCTTCACCGACCTCTTGGTCTCTTCAGACCACTAGCTGTCATTCTGGCAAAGCTGCCTCATTCATTCCTTGCCCTCTTCCAGATGGATGGTTTCACCTTGTCTTTTCCTTAGATGGTGACATCCCTGGGAAAAGCATGGTGGTTTTTGCTCTGTGTTTGTACAATTCTTATATCAAGTCCTTATATGTGTGGAAATAATATTAGTAATAAATAATGATGGTAAAACTATTCTTAGCAGTGAAGACTGATGAATAGGCAAGTAATTTTTGCTACCATTTAGCTTTAGAAATAATTAATGGGGCAAGATGGTGCTGGCCTTCATCTCTCACCTCTGCTCTGCCCGTGCCAGGAACTTCAGCAGGAAGCTGGGGTCTTCTGAATTGCAGCCAGGCAACTCTCTTCTGGCACTGCAGTGCCTTCACTAGGAACCTCATCTGCAGACACCTCTGCAGTGTGGTGTGTGTCTTATATCTGCATCCAGTACCCCTATTCTCTGGCTACGGTTTCTGCAAATTCACAGGATTATTAAATCAAAGGATTTTAAGGACAGTCCTCTTACTGTAATCTCTGTCCAGGCACAGGAGAATCTCTTCTAAGTCCAGATATAGAACTTCAATGGACAACAGTTGTTTTGGTCTGTTTAGCCAAGTTTGCTGTGTCTAAATAATACATGTAAGAAGTTAAGGTACCAAGAGTAGTATGAGGCACAGTGAACACAACTCATGTAATTGCATCATCAGTGATTCTCCCTGTTGTTTTTAACATCAGCTTTTAATTCTTATAAGTATATTATTCTTTGTTCCAAGTTCTTACATGGAACATCGAAGAAATAAAATAGCCATGAAATTCTCCGTTCAATGTGGAGGATGTATTTTTAGAAAGTGCCCCTTTAACTATTTGCCTTTCCAAGGTTTTGCTTACTTGGGCAGAGCAGTTGAGCTGAAACGTTGCATAAAGCAGAGAAGTCTTTCCCTTAGCCTAAGGAGCAATTATCATTAAAGAAGAGCAGAGCAGAGGTCACTGCAGGACATCAAGACCCAGTTCCCCTCTTGCTTGCTGATTCAACCCCTGGGACAATGTTCCTGTGCTTCAAACCAGACATGCAAGCTGCGGCAAGGGGGGAACAGAGCTTTTTGCAGGCACAGAATGTTCGTATCTGCCTCCAATTCCCTTGCAAGATCTGGCTTACCTTTAGAGTCTAGTTGTCCATATTGAACACAGGCTGGGATGAGGTGGGGTTTGGAACTGCTCTCTCTCCAAACCCAAGGAGAGACGATTCTGGTCCAAGAGCAGGTGGCAGAGCCACAGGCACATCCTGGGGCAGACAGCAGGGACTGACTCTGTGCTCCTGCTGGCCAGCACTCTGCACAGGGTGCTTACCTGCAGCTAACATGAAGAGGGAGGCTTCCCAAAGCCCTCCAGAACCCAACAGAAAACCAGCTGGTTTTTTGAAACCTGCTGAGCACCTCTGAGAGCAAGTCTGTTCCTCAGAAACCTTGCCCAAATCCCAAGCATCCCAAGGAAGCTCTGCTTGTTCTTGTCCTGGGTAAAGGGGAGTTGATTCCATACCTAGGGTGAAGTGACTTCTAGCTTGACTTCTTCCAGCCTATGGTATTTAATGTTCTTCCTCTGGGTGTTTTTATGTCTCAAGTCGGCAATTACCGGGGGCCTTTTTCAATCCTTTTCCAATCAACTGTTATAAGGATGTTACTGGGAAATAATTACATGGCCAGTTGCACTAAAGAGCTCTCAAAACAAGAGAGATTCAGCCAGCCTAAGTGTTTTAATCTTTCAGAATTTCTATGGGATCCTGCTAGCTAATGAGACAAATTTTAGTAATTACAGTTATTTTTAAAAAGATAATTGAAACCCACAGGATCTTATTTATAGGTGATTTAAGTATAACAAATTTTTTATTTGAAAAATCTATGGCTCTTTAGTGAATTGTTCTGAAGTGACCTCTCTTTCCCTTCATGACTCATGGGTCACTGAAGATCATTTGATTTGAAATGTGTCTCCCACAGAGTTGTCTGTCTTGGCAGAAAACAAATTAAAGTAAACAAGAGTTAGCAAGCTGGGTATTTACACTGATAGCGCTCCTGTTAATAGTATGTAACCTTTTTATTATTTAATTCTAAGGTTATTAGGAGGCAATCACTGCTTTTACCACCAAAATCCCTGTAGGCAGCTAAACATAATTATGATCAAGCTTCATCTGTATGTTCTTTAGCTGTGTGGAACTGGTGTAAATGAGAGCAGATAATAGAACCACAGAATCACAGAATAGTTTGGGTTGGAAGGTCATCTAGTCCAATTCCCTGCAATGAGCAGGAGCATCAGAAGATCATGGTCCAATCTTCAGCCTGTTGACTTTCAGATATAGCACGCTGTGCAGTTCAAAAATGGCAAATACCTATTTATGGTGCCACAGGTCTCTGTTTAGACCAAGACGATGAACAAATTGAAGCATGCTATCATCAGCTAAGCAACAGTTATCTCTAAAATGTATTTCATGCTTTCAGAAAAATTATCCCATGATTTTTCCTCTTTTTGCTTCCTCTTTTATTTCATCAGAAACTTGCATAAGAGGTCTCATAATAGAAATACCAGTTTATCCTGATATTCCTACAGTAAGATACAAAAACATTGAAGAAGGGTTTAAAAATCTATGCTCAAAACCACTGTTGACAGGTTGAAGAGTGGTTGCCTGAACTCATCTCTGTTACAAGAGCTGTGGCCAGCATGGTTTCAGAATTTTAAAACTGCCTTGTTTTCTGACATGGTGTCATGTTTCATTAGTAAAGTCACCATGTCGCTTCCAAGATCTCCATGATCAGTAAAGATTTCTTTAAGCCTGAAAAATCTCTAGAACATTTTCACTACCTAGGTTCAATCTGTTCACCCAAAATGCTCACCCTCCTTCTGCTGGATTATGAGTCATGTGGTCTCATTCAGCCGGCTCCTAATCCTCAAATCACTGTTCAGAGGCATCTGACCGGCCCAATGTCCAGCTCATCCGGGTCCAAAAAAGTCTGAACATTTCATCTCCCTGGTGTGCCTAATCTGTGTTACGCTTATGTGCTCCTCAAGAGTCATCCCTCGCTCTTACTCACCCTATACAGGACAACCACAAACATAGAGTTGTCCCCTGGGGGTGTGGGGGAGACTGAACTCACTAACTTTCTCAGGGACTGCAATCCGAAATCTCCTCTCTACTAAGAGAATACTTTGGCTGTAAGGGCACTGTCAGGGAGTCATGCAAATCATCCTGTGGAGTCTGTTGCTTTTTTTTTTGCCTTTTTTTTTTTTTTTTTTTTTTTTTTTTTTTTTTTGAGAAAGCACTCTACAAATTCCCTGAGAAAAATACCTGAGCTATCCTAATGGTTAGGGTGCCCACCTGGAGGCTGAGGTTGTGGCTCCTCTTCTGCCCGTACCTCTCCATGCATTTTAAATAGTAAATATATAATGTGAAATACTCACAGTAGAGTATATATAATGTGAAATAACCCACAGTAGAGGCTGTCTGCTTGCTACCAGCCTGGATCTGCCCAATATATTTCTAATTGCTCTTATGGCTTTAGTATTATTTTTCTTTGTTTTCCTGTCTTAAGTCCTTAGAAGTCCTGCTTTTAGGAGAGGCAGCAGAAAGAACTGTCCTGGTATAACCTTGTGGTGTTTGTGACCCTGGCAAGGCAGATGAGTATTGATTGCTGAAGTATTTGATTACATTAGCTGAGGCATAGTGCCACAGACCTTGTACTTTCTTTTCTCCCCTCACCTGCATCCCTGCAACCCCATTAGCAGGGGTTTAACTGAGGTTAGAAAATTAACAGCTACAGCAAAATACTTGCATATGGAGCAATATATATTAAAAAAAAAAAAAAAGAGAAAAAAAAAAGGAAATCCATATCCAAGCTATTCAAACTGTTCATCTGTGGTTTTTTTTGTTCACAAAGTGGAAGCATACTTAGGGGCTTATACTGGGTCTTTTCATCTGCAAAACATGAGGTCAATATGAAAAAGAAGAGGCCCCTGCAGACATGCTTTGTCAACCTCAGGCTACAGGAGTCCAGAGCCCAGCAGCAAGGGCTGGTTGCCTCTGTTCTATACACTGCATATCAATCAGTTATGGGGTCTGGTGGTTAATCTGGTGGTTAATCTGGTTATGGGGTCCAGCCATCCACAGAGAGCTGCTACCCCAGCAAGAGAGGCCTGGCCCAGGCTGAGTGGCGAGGACCATGGTGCCACAGGAGTTTGGGCAGGAGCGCTTGAGTCACCCTTGCAGGGCCCTCTTGGGTGACAGTGATGGTTTCCACCAGTTTGTGATTCTGCACTCCAGTCAGTATTTTCTCCACAGTGTTCAGAACTGGATTTTAATCTGTGGGGTGATCCTCTGGTGTTTTTGCCTTTCCCTGAGTACTCTATTGTCAGTATTCCTTGGTGTGTGAGCCAGCTCAGGCAGGACACAGGAGCAACCACAACAGCATGGATGAAATGGAAAGAAAATTTCATTTTGTTGAAACCAAACCATGAGTTTTCTAGCTTTTACCCTTCTGATTCTCTCCCTGATCCTACTGCTGGGGGAGTGAATGACTGGCTGTTTGGTGCTTGGTTGTTGTCTGGGTTTAAATCATGATGCCAGTGGGGGTATTCCCAAAGCAGTACCCAGGCAGAGGCACACAGGCAGGGATGCAGGCACCATGGAGCTCTCTGAGTGCTGGGGGATCACCAAACCTTCTATTTTTCCTCTATATCGGAGATTCATGCATGTGTAGTTTACTACCATTTGATTGTTCTCACAGCAGGACAGGAATCTCACCCGTGCTCAGCAGGATACCTCTAAATCAGTCTCAGGACTATGTTATCTGAACACAGGTGTTGTCCAGCACATGAGGCTAAACAACAACTGGTATGATGTATGCATGTGGTTTTTGACACCTCAGCTTGCAAGCCAATTGACCATTTTCACAATATTCCTCCCCAATCTGCCATTATTCTCCCACTTGAGAAGCTGAAAGTCAGATCAGCTTGAGGAGCTGCTGAATACTTCAATTCCTCATTGACCAAAGGAATTCACAAGAACCCCTTAAACCACAGCCAGAAAAGTCTGGAGCAGTTGCTTTGAAGGAGACATTGGGATGTAAAAGAGGTATAATTTTTGAAGCAACCTAGAATTAGTTTAGCAGTTATCTTTTTTTCTGTTGTTGTAATTCCGTGTTGAATTCCTTTTCATTAAGGAAGTGTATTTTTCTTAAAATATTGCACAGCCTTGCTGCCCTCAAAAACTGCTGTTTCAAGAAAGAAGGAGCAGATATTCCAGTGATAAAAACATGTGCCAGGATGCACATCAGGCTTGCATTCACCCTCCAAATTAGCTTACATTAAATAAGTTATAATTTATATGAATCATGCAAAATATAATTGGCAGAAGTGTGAAAACAAGCTGTACTGGATACTACCCTTACCAAGAGAACCAAAGTAATAATTCAAACCCCCTTGCATTACTCATAATTGTTTAATATTATACATGGTGCAGGAAATCGGTGTTGGCACAAAATTAAGTGTTATACACATGCTCATAATCTTTTTATAAACCTTTGAATATTTAGCATGGTGGATGGTGAGAAGAAAAAAGAATAGTTAATTTAAAGTAATTGTAGAATTCAATCAAAAAATCCTTATTTAGGAAGAGTTCTATCAGCTAGGTTGGATGCCTTGCCAGAATGTGAAATTTGAAAATATCAAATAGTCCTGTATCTCCTTCACAAGGCTTACTTTTGAGTTGAGGACAAAACTTTTTTCCTGCTTGGAAAAAAGCAGAATAAAAACAATGTTTTAAGTCCATTTGTTCTTTTCATCAGCAAATGATAAGAAAGCTCTTTCTTTCAGACCAAAGAAATTTCATTAAAAATTTCACTTTTCTGACATACATACATACATCTGCCACTTGCATCAGAAAAGGACAGGGATGTTAGAGAGAACTAAATTATATTAACCCTGAAACAATTGTTCTTATGGACATGCCACCACGGAAAATAAAATGTGTGGGCATACTATTACCCATGGTAACTTTAGTGGAATTTGACCAGGATAACTAAGGAGGCTTATGCAAATGTGTAGTTTAGGCAATGAGGCTAGATGCAGCCAGAACCACAGGTGAATATGTGGCAGATATTTGTTTATCTCCATATTGGTGTTTGAGCTGGATAGTTTAAAACTGGTTTGGGTGGCTTTGGATGAGTGCATAAACCTTTGATAATGTTAAGATGTTAAAACAACAAACAGTCTAGAGATGCATTTGGTTCAGCCAATATAATTTATTTTAACACAGTTAGCACTTTCTAAAAATAAGTATCTTACAAAGAATATAATACAAGTTTTGCAGTTTCACTTGAACGTGAATATTTCTGTAGGTTTTTTTTCAAGTCTTCCAGTTTTTCATAAAACCATAAATGTAGTTCCCCAGGAAACTCTCCCCTCCCCACTGTGAATCTGCCTTTGTACAACAAAAACTTTATTTCACCTGTGAGGAGGCCCACCCCCCTGCCCAATATTTCAATTGTAGAAAAGAATATATTTTAACTGTAGTACAATTTTGAAATTATTATGAATTAGCTCATGAAATTCTACCTGTGGGAAAGTATTTGCTGACAGAAAAAAAAACCAAAACAACCCGGCTGCTGTATGCACATAATGGAAAATCTTAACTTGCCTTTCAAAATGGTTGGTAAAAAGGGAGATATTTGCATCAAAAGAGAGCATTAAACCCACTGCATGCTGACAGCACACTGGTGCACATTTTTCTTTAAAATGGTGAATTAGCATCTTCACATAGATTTTCCCCCGAGACTTGAAGCATTTCATTTGCATATATACATAAAATGTATATAAAGCATATGTTATACAGTGTATTTAGTACTGTTAGTATATACAGTGCATTTATGTACTACTAGTACATAGTGTATATGCATAATACAAAACATATATTCATAAGCATTTCAGCCTATACCTGAAATCAATGTCATTGGATGGCTGCAAAATACCCAGTCCTGCACGGGATTGATCTAGAGATGGACATTTCACATTGCTGTCCACGAGCTCTATCTCAAAATACGAAAAAATCAGAGCCAAAAATTGTTTAATCTCATGGACAGCAAATAATCTGCCCGGGCACTTTGCTATGCCTGTCCCAAAAGGCATGTAGTAATGCTTCAGCTTCCGACCATTCCGGTAGAAGTCGGTCTTCTCCTCTCCCTTCTCGTTCAGGAAGCGATCGTGTTTGAATGTCTGCAATTAAACCCACAAAAGAGTCCCTTGATATTTGGATACCTTCAAAAGTCAGATAAAGCTGCTAAGACACAAAATGCAGGCTGGGAAAGGGATGTCTGCAGCAATAAGCATCGTACAGTACCACCAGCCCCCATGGTGCTGTTTTAGAAAGAGTGGCCTCTGAGAAGCTCTGTTATGTGGGACAGGATCCCAGGTTCTTTGCTGATAACTCCCCTTTTCTTTCCTGACCTCTAAAAATAAGGATTGTAACCTGTGCTCTCGTTTGTGTGGCAGAAGGAGAACTGGAAGAATTCTAATTCTGTGCCTTTGGGAAACTATTATCCTTATCCTTCAAAGATCACCTTATCACAGTGATCTTCCCTCACTGAGAAAGGCAGTAAGTAGAGGGCTGTCTGGGGCTGGTAGCACACCTTTTGGTTACACGAAAACATCTTTTACAGATAGTGCTTTCACTCCCCCCTTTTTTTTTTTTTTTTTTTTTTTTTTTTTTTTTTTTTTTTTTTTTTTGTTTCCCGTTTTCACACCTTCAGGTGTAAGTATGGATTGTCTGGGGTACAACAGAAAACCAGCCATGGGGCACTCCAATAAATGCTTTATCTAAAGGCCTGTTAACTTCTGCCAAGAGCACCAAGTTTAATGCAATTTGGGAAAAATACTTACCAAGGGATCAGCATAGATTTCTGGATCGAAATGCAGCAGCTGAGGATAAAGCGCTACAACGTCATCTTTGCGAATGTTGTAGAAGTCGTTCTCCAAGTGCAAAGTGAAATCCTCCTTGGCCACTCGGAAAGTCATGGATGCACTGGAGAGCCTCATTGCCTCCTTGATGATGCTGTCTGTTGGGAGAGGACAAGGAATGATCGCCATGGAAACAGTGCATTCACATACTGGGGGCAGGTCATGCATATTGAGCTATTTCAGAGTCATTATCAAACCCTGAATTTATTAGAAGAAATATTTTAATATTACCTTTCTAAATGCCTAAGAAAGTGTTTCTCATTTCTTTCTAGCATTTCTATCCCTTCTGCAGATACCACTGAGAGCCTAATCTGCTTTCCCCACAAAAAATTCTTAGAGTGGATGAAACAGAATGTTCAAAAGTGAGACATATTTTCACTCTGAGATAAAGACCAAACTAGTGGAAACTGAAAACATAACAAGAAAAGGAAACAATGCGGTGAGCAGAATTTTCTGAAGCTTTAAGAGGTCCTGTATAGAAACCCATACTCAGAAAGAAAGTAATATGGGAATTTTTTGTTTCAATATTAGCTGACTTTTTGTTAAAGTAACAGTAGTTAAAAAGCAACATTATCATAACTCTCTGTAACTTCTCTCTGTGCTTATAATTTGAAAATTATTGTGAGGTAATAGAAGTAATGGTATTAGAAAACATTGCTTCACGTGATAAGAATAGGGATTTAAATTTTGGCAACACCTTTTTATTTGGTTTAAAGACGTAACCAAACAAAATATTGTTCAGAATTATCCATGGGTCTGTGTTATGTAGCAGTGTAGGATTGTTGAGACATGCCATTATTCATGAAAAAGTGCTGTTCATGTGAATTTTGATAGTCTCAGTACCACCTGGCAAACTGGGAAGCCTGGTTGTGTTGGCTATTGCTAAGGAACATACAGTTTCCTGTTCTACTGTTTCTTTCTTAATTCCATAGGAATTCTACAGCAAGGATTTATATGGTAATAAATAGAAGACCATGGAAATTGTAGTGTGATTTCTGCATAAAATAATCCTGCATAAAATAGTCATACCTAGTATAGGCATATTATCCAGCTGTTTCCGGTTCAAGGAAATATGTTTGCCATCTAAGCTGATACTCTCTTCAGCACTTTCCAAAACACTTTGCACTTCTTTGGTAGCAGCTCTCATTGCTTCTGGACTCCTAAGATCAAAAGAGCAAAGATATAACATAAATTTGAAAATTCTTTAAGAAGTGGTTTTGCTATTAACTTTCTTCCTGACTAAAATTTATTTTGTTGGCCAACAAGTACAACCTTCTAAAATAAAAATGTTGCAGCAAAATGGTGTGGTTCCATTTTTTATCTCTTGGAAAAGCTATGATAACTTCAAAGGAAAAAAAAAAAAAAAAGAAGGGAATCCCAAGTATTTCATTTTGTCTGCAATGACAAGTGGGACAGAACCGATGTGTGTAATAAACAGTACCGGCACTACAAAGCAATGCCAAAAATAAGAAAAAAAAAATCAGCCAGTTCTAGATTAGAAAATAGCCCCACTGCAGGTAGAAAGTTTAGGAACAGGATTATAGATCAGTTTTATAACATCATTTATTCTGGCTGATGTGACAATATTCTGTCTAGCTGAAAGAATCTTCCTAATACTAAGAGCCCACCCTTCACCATCTAGCCTTTCTTTCAGACATGGAATATATGAGCTTTGGCGAAATATATAGACACAATAAAAGAGGGTGCAATTGTGTCTTGACAAAGGCACAATCAGGGTGTTAAAAGACTCCAAGTCCAGCAAATCTAAGCAAATGCATTCTTGGAACAAAAAGTACAAAATAACCTCAAAAATTAGCATTGGCAAGTAGATATGATAAGTAAAAGCATTGGGAATTTCAACACATACTTCAGAGTTAGTTATGCTGAAGCAGATGATCCAGAAAGGCCCACTCTAGAATGGACATTTGATAGCATTATCTGAGCTGTGCACTTGTCTCACAAGTAACAAGTTCAGCAGGTGCAATCTACAGTAGAGCTTCAGTGGGATCTATCAACTTATAAATTATTTTCTTCTAAGTATCTGTGAAAACAATAATGAAGTTAAACCTCATTTTGCCTGCTCTAGTGAGATGGTCTAAAAATGTCTAGTTATATTTGTAGCCTTTAATACAATTAATGTTTTGACTGCAACTAGCACTTTTAATGTCATATCATACAGATTTACTCCAAAGCTTTCTTGACAAAGTGTATCATAGCCCTAGAGTGCTGTTTCTTAAAAAAAAAAAAAAAGCTTCTAAAGAATTTTTCTGTGCTACCACTACTCGTTGTCAGGTGGGTGAAGGGCTTTTCTGTGGAAGTCCTGAACAACACAGCACTTCTGTTGCAGACAGTAAGTTTTTTATCACTGATGAGGTATCAAGGAGTGGAATTGGCCTGTACTATTGAATTGGTTGCTGAAAGATAAATATTTTGCTTGTTTGGGAGCAACAAGTATTGGGACTTACTTAAGAAGATAGAACAAGGTCCAAAAGGTGGCAGGAATGGTGTTTGCTTGAGAGGCCCAGAGCACGGCCACGTGGGTCTTGGCTTTCTCCATGTCATCGAAGGTTGACAGGGTGTCATTCAGGAACATGCGGAGGGTGACAAGCTCAGAGAGGTTGTCCCTTTTCAGGAGGTTCTTGTGCAGGAGAGCCTCTCCCAGCTTCTCACGCGCGCTGTGGGCACTCTTGAAGAGGTGGATAGGCAGCCCTGCCACGAGGGCTGGGAAAATCTTATCGAATTCCTTGAAGTTTTCAAGGGCATTTAGGATATGAGCTCTCTCAGTTTCCTGCTTTAATGATAGGTTTTTGTCATTATTTGAATTTAATTCTTTACCAAAAAGTGTTAAAAAGCCAGACTCGAACATCACTTGGCAACAGAAGGTATAAAGTCCTTCTGTCACCCAAGTGTTAGACTGAAGCTTAGGTGCTCTTGACTGCAGCATGACATACTGTAGGTTTTCCATCATTGCTTCAATGAGGGCATCTAGGGCATTGCCTTGAAGGGTTCTAATGAAAGTCTGATGAAAATTTTCAGTGGTGTTTCCCTCCGCTGGGTCAATGCTACCATGCCCAAAAGCCTGCCACAAAATAAATTGTATGCATGATAAGTAAGGTTGTCTTTACCTGGATGATGAAGTCTAACAGAAACAAAAGCCAAAGTGTAACTTCATAGCTTACTAGAGGGAAGGATAATAATGTAACAAAATAATGTACAGTCTTAGAATAATGTATAGTCTTAGAACAATCCAAATCACTGCAAATTTATTTTCCATTCAGGAAGAGGAAAAAAAATTCCTCAACATTTCAAACCAGTAAAAGTGAAGAAATGTGAATCCAATCCATAACTATCCAAAGGCATAGTTATGTTTACAGGGATTAACTGGGTATGTCAGCAGATACTTTTCATGTTAGATATTAAAACCAGGAATACCTTGGCAGAAGTAGCAAAGTGGAACTTTTTCCAGTCCAAATGTTTTCCCTGGCGCATCAATGCATGGTATGAAAAAGGGTCAGTGAGGAAGTGAATGTATTTCCCTGCTACATGGCAAGTGAAGATGTGGCCGTGCTTCTTCTGCTTTTCTTTGAGGAATTCAAGGGGGTTGGCACCAAACTTCAAGGCACAGCCCAGGTATGGAAGGAACCCATTTTCAAGTGGTGGCTCACCTTGCCGCCTAAAAAACACAAAACAAAAGCTCAGTTTAAAATTATGTATAAAGATCTTTTCTCCAGGACTATCAGGTATGTAAAATACTGATGTTAGGTTTTGTGTAATGTGAAAAAAAAAAGAAGAAAAAATCCTAAATAAGTAGTTTATTTACAAATAATTTTCTCCCATTTAAGAGCTAAGCTATGTAATAAAGAACAACTTTAACTATTAATAGACATAATAAAACACATAATAAACCAGTTTGATTAGGTCATATTTCTTTTCCCTGGATCAGATGTATATTTTTCACCTGTCCAAATGCAAAATTATTGCCATTAGCTAACACAGGTATGAAATTGTCACATTAATAAATAATCCATCACACTGCTAATTATCTAATACATTTTTGGACAATTTTATCCACAATATAATTTGAATAGCAAGCAAAGAAACTTTTTAGCATAGAAAGGTTATTATTGGGATATCCCATTAATTTTGGTATGATCCTCAGTAAGCATAAGAGCTAGTGTTTCAGATGACATGTCATCAAGCACATGCTATAAATTAAGCAGATACTTAAAGCAAAGTATATGTTTAAATTATCTTCTTTTTTGAGTAGAAACAGCTTTCCTGTATAAGGACATTACGACTGCTGAAATAACTTTCATATAATGTTTCAGCTTTTGCAGTAAATTAAGTTAATTATTTTCACCTTTTTTAAATTAAACTTTTAAAAATAAAACTAGAAAATTACTGTGGAAGTTAAAAAATAAGAAGAGTTAAGCAAATTACTCATTCCTTATGTAAACGTGTCAGTAGGATAAATGCTTTTAAGGAATATACCTCATACATAAATATTACCTGTATTAAATTGTGTTACTAGATATAATATAAAAGTGTTTGTAAATAGGTATTAAACAATAATTACATACAAGAAGGTATTCACTGTGATTTCAATATAGGTGAAATTACAGCCCAGGACTTTAGGAACTCAGGACATACATATTCATATTGTAATTGCTTCGCTTATGCATAGATTTGTATCTACAGCTACTTCTAAGCATCACTACACTATTATTGCAAAGTTCATACACAAAAATTCGATTGGAACATAAATCTCTCAAAAGACCAAACTACAGCATTGTCTATGCTGTCCTGCATATGTCTGACTGCAGTTCTCTCAGTGATGTACACAGGATATTTGACACAAATAAAGGCCAGGCACACTGAGATGCTTTTACAGAAAGAGTCCTTACCTTCTCCTCCTCCCTAGAAGAAACCAAGACACACAACAAAGTATTACTGCCGTTCCCCAGATCCAGGATGCTAGGAACATTTCTGGTAATGCCCAAAAGCTTCCAAGTGGAAAATGGGTAACTACCAGGACAGCAGGAGAGGTGACTGAGAATGAAGCAGAAGACAGGTCACAATTTATATATAGTGGGTACACTACTGTATCTAATGGCACTGAGTCAACTTAGCAAGCTATTGATTAACCATTTCTGGAGAGAGCTTGTTCCCTCTCTGCTGTCACCTTTCTGCAGAGCGCTTCGCCGGATTGATGCCGACAGTTGCAGATCTGGCCTTGAGCTAATGTCACGTAGCAGCAGCAGTTCCAAAGTAACCAAACAGCTGTAATAGTTGATAATTCGAAGGTTAGCCAGGTGTATTTTGATTAATCCTGCAGATTTACCAATTGCAGTTTATAGTTCAAGTTTAGCAATATATGAAATGGCTACTGACCGGTGTCCAGGAGATTCAGACTGCACTGACTGGTGCTGCAGCCCGTGCTGCCCTTCAGCTGCCAGCCTGTTCCCCCTCCCTTCTCCTTGTGGGCTCTGGTGTGCCACTGCAAGAGGGAACGGCGGGGTTCAGCAGTTGGGCAAAGGGATGGCTGCGGAGGTGGACTTACTTCCTCTAACAACATTTGCCTGGAAGAAAGGGTAACAATGGTCTTTCACAGAATCATAGGGTGAATCATAAAAGAAAAGAAAAGTAGATCTAGACAACCACACTGGTTTCAGTTTTTTTTCATTGTCCTTGGACCACCTTTTATTTTCCCACTAGACATTTTCTCCATTCTGTTGCTGACTTAATGAGAATTCAAACCTTGGCTTGCTCCTATACTTGGCATCAAGCCATCAAGGAGGCAGCTCAGGTATAGTGATGTTTCATTAGTCATCTAAGGCCTAATATGTTTCTAAGAGAGAAAGTGAAGGGTTTTTCACACTTACTTTTGAACAAGTTTTTGTTGGTGTCCCTACAGTTGTGTGATAAAACAGTAAAGATTTGGATAACATGCTGTTGCAATTGAACAGTACACTCAAATCTGGCAGGTGGAAATATTGTCCTGGCTTCAAACCAGAGCAGGCAGAGAGGCATGGGGTAACTGTGCACATGCCATTACATTTGAGTCAATTTTTAAGTTACTATACTGAAGAAATTAACCTTATTTGCAGCATCAAGGTTTGCCATCATTTAATCTAAAAATCACTCCTTTTGCATGTCAGCTTCAGTCTTCCATCCCATTTTCATTTAAGCACAGGTGCTTCATTTATTTTCCCATAAAAAGTTCTTTTTCATCAGCTGAATTTAGCTTGATATTATATAATTGCTTTATAAAAACCTTACTTTTCCATTTCCTGCCTATTTGCATTATTGAAAAATTCAGTTCTGGGTGTCATCTTTGATTTCATCCTGTGACTTCTTCATCCTAAACAAGAATAATAATTTTATTATATTGGCATCTGATTCTTTTTGCATGTGTGGTTGAAACAACACTGAAAAAGAAAGTCAGAAGCTACTGTCTGTTTTGTGTCCAGCACCCAGGAATAACATTTAACCAGTAACAGCTGCCTGCATCCCCTCATCACATCTTGTGTTGCACTAGGTAGAGCTGCCATCATAGTTGCCTCTTCCCTCTGTGCTTTGAGTTATTGTGCTGCAAAGTGATGATAACGTCATTTATAAATGGCATCCTGCTGCCAGCAAACAGCAGCAGTAACTTCTCTAAAGCTGCCCTCCTTCTTTCACTTTCTGCTTTGTACATATATAATAGTTCTAAAAGTACAACCAGGTGTAGGCAGAGCACAGGAGCTGCTTGGTAATTTACCTGAAACAATTGCTTTTTCTCTCAGGAAAGTCTTAATTAGGCCAATCCACAGTCCCAAAGCCAGCCTGTATTACAACAGGCTGCAGGCTGTGACTTATGTCCTTGTGATAAAGGCAAGCAGGAATCTTGTCTGACACAGATACTCCACCAAATTTAGCAGACAATAAGTGTGAATCTCCTTCCATTTATATTAGTGGGCATTAGGCTTCCCTGATTTTCAGCAGCTCCAGTGGAGTGCCGTGATATTCTGGGTGTGGTATTTTTGTGGTCTTCTGACAAATACACTATTTCCCATGGACAAAGCTCAGGCAGCTGCCACCAGTCTTTACAGCAGGGATTAAAAGCACCATGTGGTCCTACTGGTTGACAGATAGTACGTTTTCTGCAGCCCTTTGTGCGTTGTGTATGAGCTTGGCTGTCTTGCCCCAGCCCAAGGGGGTGACCAACAAGAGTTATGGGTGCAGTCAGAAATAACATAATGACTTGGCTTAGTGAAGAAAAGTCCTTGTGTAAGAAGACTATTAATATGAAAAACCGACACAACTTGGGCTCAAGACTTAACTCAGGCCAGTGACAGCATCAGGAATAAAGCACCGCATATGTTTGAATGTATAAACCTTTGTCACTGCAGGTTTGAGCATGGGTGTTCATCAAGAGCTCAGCAATGTATCAAATAGTAGCTAGAAAATGCAAAACCTTTCAAGAACTGTAATAGGTCCTTTTGGTCAAGCCCTAATGAACACTGAGCTAGAACGGGTTCAGAAAGAGCAGCTCAAGAGCACGTGGATGCAGGCAAGAGAGCATGCTGACATTTCACCCAGTACAGCGCATTTAGCAGCCGCTTCCAGCCCAGCCTGGCTGCCCACACAGGCTCCGAGGGCAGCCGTGCCCGCACAAGGTCTGCTCGTGTCTTCAGGGTCAGCAACTGTGGTGAGACCGATGCACGGTTAGATTGCACCACTTTCCCCCAAAGGGCACCACGACACTTTTCACCCAGATACACCCACTGGCTGTGGGCAGAGGCTGCCAGGAGCACTCTTTATCTATCACCTCTGCTCCAGCCAGTGAATTGAGCTGTGGCCTCCATGGAGCCAATACGTTTCCCATAAAACAGCTCACTTCTGTGGTGATTCCTGAAGCCTAAGAGAAGCCTTAAGGCTTGTTTCCTCCTGCTGTTCCAAAACTGCTCATTATCTAAACCTGAGCTGCATCTAATTTGCTGTACCTATATGGCTTTCATTAGTCACAACCCACAGATGGTAGTTAAATTACTAGAAAATAATAGATAGACCAAGCTGAGGGGAATAATCTTTTTCCAGGGTTACTGGCGGCTTCATAACCTGGGAGCACTGATGCGCAGAAGGGGGTGATGGACTTAGGAGAGGCTGCTGATTACATTTGGCAGTAAACAGCAGATTTCCACACAGCTAACTCTAAAACTAAAGTAAATAAGTAAGGGGAGTAAATAAGAAGTACACACTACAAAGAAAGGATCGGCTTTTTTTCCTCATGCACGTGTTGTGAGAACTGGTTTATTTTCTTTCATCAACTGATAAAAAACCCTGAAACCACACAAACCAAGCATTTTGCTCAGCAGTGGGAAGGCAGCCCTGCTGTTCACGGAACAGGAGCAGGCTGACATACTACAGCCAGAAGATGCAATTGCAGCTATGAAACACTTCTGCAGCTGTGAAACTTGTAAAAGAGATCTCAGAAAGGTGGAGCAATACAAAAGGAAAGCTTAAACAAGAAGTTGCATAGTGAAGCTGCTTGTAGCTCAGAATCTTTGCAGCCAGAAAATAACAAATAGATAATTATATGTCACCACCTACTGGTAAACCTCCTTGTGTGGCACTTGTGTGTTGTGTTCTACAGCAGCCACTGAACTTTGCAAGTAAATATTTGTCTCTTCTTTCCATACACCAAAAATGGTATTTCTTCCATAAGCCTATGTATTTTTCTTTGTATTTATATCAAGTATCACTTTAATGAAGATATGGAGATATGCTGGGTAAGATCACTGGGGTTTCTGAGGGCCAAGCTGAAAACCTGGCTTTTTTGGGATCACTGAAAATGTTAAAGAGAACAAGAAATAAGACTTTACTCCTCACCAGCCACAAGAAACATCTATTTTTAGAGAGGAATGATGGCTGTCAGCACAGAGGATCCGGTACTGTGGGGACAGTCCAGAAATTTAAGGTCCTTGTGCAGCATCAGTGTTGACTTGGCACAGCCATCATATGTCTGCAAGCTGAAAGGCATCAGCAATGCTCCAGGCACAGGGAAGAGAACACTGGCTGCCGTGTCCCCTCACAACAACAGACCTGACACACCATGGCACACCATGGCACAACACAAACCAGCTGCTGTTACAAGTGATCATGCCAGAAATGTAGTATCTTCCCCAGAGAGACTGTAATTCCAGATATAATTCCAACAGATCCCTTGCTGGATTCACCTTTTTCCTAGTTTTCCTGGGTCAATGGAATAGGTGGAAGTCTTGTATACTTAAATTATAATAGACTATCTAAAATGAGTGAAATTATATTAAAGGTGCTGTAAAGAATAATGCCATAGTTTAATTATTTAATGATCTACACAACCTAAAATAAATTCATGCTACTACAGTATCACTCCACAGCTCTATTTTAACAACTGTCATGGCTGTTTAGAGGACAGACTTTGCCTACATTATACTCTGCCTTCTGCAGAATTTGTGAGTCATCTGACTCCAGGAAAATAGCATGTTCCTGTTTCCTTAAAAAAAATTTAAAATAAAATTAAAAAAAAAATCATCATCACCATCATATTTTTTCCCCTGTAGATTGTATGTAGATTGTAGAGGTACAGCACTTTTGTAATCTGATATCATTGTGATATATTTGACCCTGTAATTTTTTTGTGATGAAGCACTCTGCACAGACAATGCCTTGTATTTACGTTAGGATAACCAACACTGATGTGCTATAAAATTAGACAGGCTTGGGAACTGGATTTATTTGCATCCTGTTTCAGGACAATTGCCCTGAGAATTTAAATAATAGCAAGGACAGATATTTCCTCTAATGACCAAGTTAATATTTCCATATTTATCTCAGAGTATCCTCTGAATGTGCTTATATATCAGATCATGAACTTGATTTACTTGCACCATATCAGTTCATTTTCTCTCTGGGATTTTCTTTGTTTTTTAGGAATGCCAGTTGAAAGTTCAGTAACTTTCCTATCAGACCTGGGATTTACAATGCCACTACAATGCCACCATCTTCCCTTTAATATCAAGCATTAAAAACTAAATCTCAATCAGAAACACCATACTTTACTCGAATTAAAATATTTTAATAGAAAAAAAAAGGAAAGGGAACTATTAAACATATGATTAAAGTAACAATTGAGAATATTAAGATTTATGAAAGTTACCTTTTTCTAAGTATTGCTGAGGAGAAGCTGTAAAGAGAGCAATTATGAAAGTGGAGACAAAAGAGAACTCATACGGGAACCCAAGCAGGAAAAGGAAATGGCTGTAAAATAAACCACGAGGAGTTATTACCACTCATCCAGTACAGCGAACTGCATTTTCTTAAAGCAATTTTTTCTGCTTTTAAACTCTGGAGATGAGTTGTATTGTATTATTTCATAACAAAACAGAAGCTTCTACATTATCCTGTTACATCTAAATGTGCAATTGCAGGTGCTCAAAACACTTAACAGGGAGAAATCAAACCTCAGATGTGATTACAAAAATGATGCAGCTCACTGCTACCAAGTAATTATTTGAAGAAAGGTAGTTAGGTAACAAGCCAGGAGAAGACTGCAGCAATCCAATTGTCTGGGTGAACACTACAAGCTGTTCTGGGCTGCTCCAGCAGATGGAGCAGGGAATGCAACGGCACCTTCTGCCTCACTTTGCTTCCCTTTGCTTTTCTTCTGTTGGTGCTCTTTTCCTTCCTTCCTTCCTTCCTTCCTTCCTTCCTTCCTTCCTTCCTTCCTTCCTTCCTTCCTTCCTTCCTTCCTTCCTTCCTTCCTTCCTTCCTTCCTTCCTTCCTTCCTTCCTTCCTTCCTTCCTTCCTTCCTTCCTTCCTTCCTTCCTTCCTTCCTTCCTTCCTTCCTTCCTTCCTTCCTTCCTTCCTTCCTTCCTTCCTTCCTTCCTTACTTCCATCCTTCCCTCTCCCTCCCTCCCTCCACCCCTCGCTCCCTTTTAAAGAGGTGCACTGCCCTGTAGCTTACTAGTTGCTCTTTAGCTGTCAGCTCTCCAGTACATAAGAAGTATGGAAAGGGACTTTTTGCACAAACATGTAGTGATCAGAAAAGTGGCACCGGTTTTAAAACAAAAGAAGGTAGATTTAGATTAGATATGAGGAAGAAAATCTTTACTGTGAGGATGGTGAGGCACTGGGACAGGTTGCCCAGAGACGTTGTGGACTTTCCATCCCCGGAAGTGTTCAAGACCAGCATGGACGGGAGTCTGAGCAACCCAGTGGAAGTTGTTCCTGTCCATGGCAGTGGGGCTGGAACTAGATTTTCTTTAACGTTCATTTCCAATCCAAACCATTCTATGATTATATGATTTACTGCCTGAGTTTGGCATCCATTAAGTGTAGCACTTACTTCATGTCCCCTCCTTCATCACACTCACAATTCACTCTACATCTGCATTTAGAAGCCATGGAGATTCAGTGACACCTGTACCTATTCCATAAGAAGGGTGGAATCTTAAGAACCTCTCTGTTGTTTACAGCTATTTCCATCTTCTCTATGCAAGTGCTGGTATTGTTCTGGTCCTGCAGTCTGGATTTGGGCCACTTTGGCAAACCTCACATCAAGTTGCTGTGGGGTTGGCATTGTGCTCCTTTTGTTCCTGAAGCAATCACCTGTGCAAGGACAAATCCATTGCTCCAGTGTGAAAGGAAATCAGAAGGTCCACCACCCTACTGGCAAGATGGCATTCTGGCTGGGAGCCAGCTTGGCACCTGTAGTCACAATGGGGACTCTATTTCAGCTACGGCCACTACATGTCTAAGGGGAGACAGAGGCTGATAGCTGTTGGAAACCACCAGCAACTTCCCCTTGATGGTGATTTCAGCAGCTATTAGTCCACTTTGGGATTGTAGGGGTCTCCAGAAGTTTGGGGGAAATGGAGAAGCTGGATTAACAGTGCAGCTGGAAAGAAACCAACCTGAAAATATTGGGGGTCATGAGCACAGCTTTCCTTGAACAGTTTTTCTTTGGTTTCAGAATATTTTTACTTTTCTTTTGCATCAACACATGAACATAGGAATCATCCTCTGAGAGCATCCTTGGTGGATTTATGCAAGCCTGTTGCCTAGGTATGGAAAATTTTGCCAAGAATGGTTGTATATAAATACATTTTTAATGGAGATGTGATCTTCACTGGACTGTGCAAAATGTAAAGAAGCAGAAGTGAGTGGCACACAGTTATGCAACTGGGCCACATTTTACTCTTCCAAGGGAAGATACACATTCTTCTACTACTAGATTTACATAAAGATTTCTTTTTCCTATAACTATATTCTACTTTTTATAGCACAATATTTATTGAAGATACAAGCCAAGACTGAAGAGTAAGTACCTTTCTACATTACAGAAGAAAACTGCCAGTCATCGCTTCAATTCTTTAATTCTTTTCTGTGATATATTCCTCTTCATGATCATAATTCTATGAGCCAAAGCTTTCTTCATTTTCTTTGGGTGTATTTTTGTTGCTGGTAGTGAAATAGGTAATATTTCAGTTTACCTATTTATTTCTATATGTTTCTATGTTATTTTTGACTTAAAGAGGCAAAGATCAGAGATTTACCTCTTACAGCTTTGCTTTGCAGTTGAAAGGACAAACTACAAGTAGAAAGACAAAAATTAAAACAGAAAAACACAAAAAGAACAGGGAAACAGGAAGAAAGAAGCTGATGGAAGAGGGGTAACAGGTAGATATTTGCAGAGAACACGAAAATAAAGACAAAACACAAGGTAAAAGATAGAAGCATTTAAACAGCTGGTTAGTTTACAAATGGGGAAAATTATTGCTTTTTTAACAAATAGACAAACACTGGTGCTCCAGTAGTTATATAGCCCGAGACTGGTCTCATAAGTTAAACAGGTTTGGTGTGGTCAGAAATGCAGTGGCAGCCTGCCAAAAACCACTCCTGAGCCAAGGGAAACATTTGACTTGCTGAGTCAACGTGGAGACAGCTCCCCAGAAAAGTAAGGGCACTGTGCCAACACCAACACATGCCTTTGGATGAGCCATCTCCTCATTGCTCACAGCAATTCAAGTTCCCATGACAGTCTCCCCCAAAATTTTTGGCTCAGTCCAAAGACTTCCAGTGGTGACAGACATAAAAGCGAAATTCTAATTATAACTGTTCAGCAGCGGTAATTTGTGACTGAGGAATGATCTGGCACGGAGGGCAAGGAGAGGTTAAACTGGCTGCGAGCCAGAACAGACTCCTTCCAAGGGAGTGAAGTTTCCCTCGGTGATGAGATAAGAAACAGTCTTAGCTTTGTCTTGTAGCCATCCGGGAATGAGAGTGCTCAGGGAGCCAAGCTCAGGTAAACTGAGCAGCAGAGCTGGGTGAAGGGTGGATCCACAGGCTGAGGTGCACCATGAAAATAATCTCGGATTTGGTGCTGTATATATAAGGCATCTGTTTGTGATGCATCTTTTCAGATTCCAGTAGAAGTGCATATTGTGATGGGGACTCTGCCCAATGCATTATTCTTTAACTTCTTTTATAAAATTAAGTACAAAGGTGTGTTTAATTCACCTCGAAGGTACCATAAAAATTGTCCAACAGGTGCCACTAGTGAGCCTTGCTGGAGCAGCTGCTCCTGGCCTCCACTCTCCTTGCCTCTTCTTCCAGAGGTTACAGCCCCAGTAGCCAGAACAGAGCAAAAGGACTGTCCGTCTCTGTCCCACCAATCCATCCCAGAGACACGTCTGCTCAATTTTATCCTTGGGGGCATTTTAAGACAAACAGCCCGGCTCCCACTGAGGCATCAGACCTCATGATTCCTCATGCTGTACTTGCCACAAGCACTTGTGCCCAGGACAGGCTGGATGGCTGGACCAGAAACCTGCTCTAGTGGAAGGTGTTCCTACCTATGGCAGGAGTTTGGAATTACATGATCTCTAAGGTCTCTTCCTACACAGACCCTTCTGTGATTCTATAGGGGCAGAGGGATCTGTCCTTTTGTCTTGCTTCATGCTTCATCTAGACTATGGAACCCTACCTATACTAGACCACAGCCTTGGCCTGAACTAGACTGTATCTAACATGAAGGTACAAAATGTTAATTTAGAGATCCCAGGAGAAAGGAAAAGACATAGAATCCCTGGGAAAACAGTTAAACAGAAAACATTACAGCTACTGTGAAATATACACCTTATTTCTGTTACGCCTACTTAGTCTTTCCAATATGAAAACAAAGAATATAGATTTTTAAACCCTGAATCGTGTACGTCAGAGGTAGGAAAGAACTGTTCAGGTTATTTAAGTCCTTTCCAGCAAAATCCCACTTGTGGGTTAGGCACAGGAAGAGGACAGTCACTCCTCCTGCTTGCCTGCATAGAGTTCAAATCCACCCCTTCCTTGGCTCTCTTTCCTGTCTCCTGTCTCCTAGGACTGGCTCAGGATCACGCATGAAGGAGCTTGTTGTCTGCAGGACCTCCTCTTCATCTGTTGCAAAGGCTACAAGGTGCTTAATGAATGAGGAGAACAGAGGAACATCTTACTGCTCACACCCTGGACTGTCAGGATGTGGAGCTGGATGCTGCTGTCCTGCAGTGACAAATAACTCCTCTCTCCAGACTCCCCACAAAGCAGTTCCTGTGTTTTGCTCATTTTCTATCTGCCCCACAGAGGCTCTAGGGCTAATCTGCAGAAGTGTTGGGCATTCAATCATGAGTGAAGTCAGGAAGGCGGGGATTTAACAAAATATCTCCTGTATTACCACAAACATAAGACATGAGTTTGTAGAACTGAGAGTTCAGAATAATGCATTATAAGCCTATTCAACTTGAGTGCCTGAATTCCTTGTCTGTACCCCAGGAACTATGACGGAACATAAATGAACAACTGTTTGCACCGCACTTAGATGTTAGAGCATTACTTAGAAAGGATGGGAACAACATTAGTGTTTCCATCTTTAGAGTGGAGTTTGAATAGCAGACAGGAAATCGGGCATGAAACTGCCAACTGAACAGTGGAAAATAACTCACTGCATGCCATCCACCCCATGGGTGTCACACCCTTAAAAGTAATATGCAATAATATGAAAGTAATAGGTTATAATGTCCTTAAAAGTCAAGATCAAAAAAATATGAACAGGGAATGAGGAAAAAAGTGACCTAGAAGTATCTGTATTATGTACATTACTGGGGAAAAGCTGCTGTAATGTAGTCTTTTCTGCATAACAGGGTTTATGCTGAAAGATCTTGTTTCCACATGGAAAGTACAAAAATTCTGGTACATGAAGTCTAGAGGTACAGCTCAGTGCAATGCAGATCCACAATTAAGCTGTTTTGGAGAAAGTTTGTTCTAGAATATACAAACAACACGTCTGGACACTCCGTTCACCTGGCTTAGAGCAGGACCCATTAACTCCCTCATAACTACCCCAGGTATGGAACCACTTAATACAATTATTCTGTTTCCAGTGCTGACAGGGTGCTGTCTTGCACAATTGGTACATGTTTTGAGCAACCACTAATTGTGGAATGGGTGGAGAGCTTCCTTACAAACAAAAGCACAACCTGTTTTCAGCTTCAAAGGAGAAATGTGAATTTTTCAGTAATAATTATGTAATATTTTGTTAAGATTTTTTCAACAGCTGAGACTGATACCAATCAGTGGGTGGTTTCTATTATTCTTTGAAAGTTGGCACTAGAACAGCAAAAAACCCACAAAAAGTACACTGATGATGGAAAAGTATCACACTTACCCGTGGGTATTCTAATTTAAACAAGAAAAGTCTAATAACTTGGCTATTTGTTCCACTTCTTTCAAACAATAGACACACATACCTCAGGAACTAATCTAGAGCCATTTATTTGGGCAATCACTTCTGGCTCCTTAGAGCTCCCCAGTCTCAGTGTAGTTCTTAGAAAGATATGGCCTGGCCCTTCTTCTGCTTCCCTCCAAACTCCAGGACAAAGAAGTATCTCCCTTTTCCCAGCTGCTCAGTTCATGTCACAGAATGACTGAGACACATGCCACCCCCTTCTAAAATTTGGATTCCCTGAGAAAGAAATGAGACTAGACCAGTAGCTGGAATTGTCCTTGGTCTGTGTGTTTAAAGGATGAGGATCCTGAGACATGCCAAACTGCACTGGTTGCACAGATTAGACAAACCCATTTTTCAGCAATTATCTTTCTGGTTTATTATGTTTCGTTCCTATATTTAAATGAACAATTTTGAGAAAGCTTTTCAGTACAAAAGTACTTCTTCTCTCTCCAACAGCTGTTCTTAAGCAAGACTAAACATTCTTATGCAGTTTTTCAAAATCTTTATTGAAATCATGTTTCACAATACACTGGGAGATGAGGATGTAAGATTCACTTTTGATACCAAGGTGGATGTCCTGCAGGTGAACGCAGTGCCAGAGCTACTGCCCATAACCTGGACTTTGCTTGCTCTTAGATTATGTATCTGCAATACTGCTCACATGCTATGCTCAACAAGTAACAAACCATATAGAACCAAGTGTTTGGGCTAGGACATCATCATAAAGAAAATGAACATCCATGTCCTGGATTAGGGCAAATCTGGGAGAAAACCTCCAAAGGGGGCTCCCCCAGAAAACAAACCCACAAAGCCCCTTGAGCAAGAGCAAAGCAAAGCAGCAAAAAGCAAAGCCAAAAGCAAAAGCCGCACTATGTGCTGTCCCGTCTCTCTGTCCCACCAGCCGTGGGGGAGCAGGCTGATAACAAACCAAAACAAACCTCGCTCCTCAGAGCCAGTCTTGAAGGCACAGTACATAACATCCAGCACCAACAGAACACACGATTGGGGATACAAGCATCATAACCTCACCCTAGGACAATCCATTACAGTCTCGTGGGTAAAATCAGGGAGGGTGCATTGACAGTGCACGTCTGATATCCACTGGAAAAGGCTGCTCCCTGGATAACAGCACACTGTCTTGAAAGACCACAAAGAGTAATGAAGAAAACAGCAAATAACAACCTTGCTTTCTGGAGAGAAGAAAGGTCTTCACAGTGAGAGGAGCATTCAACATCCAACCAAAAGAAAACATCACCCTTCAGTTGTCAGCACTGGCACCCAGCAGAATTGCTCTGGAAAACTGTCAATCACATACCTGCAATTTCCATGCTCCATGAACACTACAGTGCTCTTCCTTCTACGGGGTGGGTCCAGGGCTTCACTGCACTGAGGTCATTTCAGGATGAAGAGTGGCACTCTTTGAGCACAGTTTTAAAAATTTCACTGCACTTATGTTAAAATCTCCTTTGGCTACATAAAAAATTTAGCACTTCTCAGGCAGTAATCCTCTGTCATTATTAAACTAAGCTAGATTCCCTCCCTTCCTCCTGGCCCAGAAGACATGTAATACAGGATTTTTGTGAATTTATACCTAAGCCAAAGATTTCACTTCATATATATTTAATGACCCGTAGTTGCATGACTCAGCAGTCAGTGGTTCAGGTAGTAGCATGCAGGAAGGTTCCAGGTCTGGCTGATTGCTGGATATAGAAACAGGAGCCTCCTGAGCAGCCAGAGAGTTGCTGTTCCTCTGCATTCAGCACTGCTGCAGCTGTTACCCAAGTCCCTGTGGTGCTCACCAAAGATGCTGGCAACTGGAGAGAATCAAGAACTGGAAAATACACTGCAACAACAATAACAGAAAAATATATATTGCAACAAAATTTCTGTTTAGCTTAACTAAGGTTATGGTTGTGCAGACAGCTCAAATGATGAAACAGCCTGTTACTGCCAGAGTGAAGCAAAACAACCTTCCCTCTCCTTCCCATTTCTCCTTCTGCTTCCTCCTTTCTCCTGTTTCCAGCCACACACTCCCTTGCTCTGGCTCATGCTTGTGCTTGAGAGAGTCTTTTGGCATATTGGTAGTATGGCTCACTAACCAGCAGAAAAGCACCCATGTTTTTTGGTGGATTTGATTTTTCCTGGGGCAATGAGTTAAACTCTCTCTCAGAAAAGCTTGGCAACTGCTGGGACTGGCTGAGGGCAGGAGAAAGAGACTGTAGGTGGGAGCAGACCTCCTTCCTGGGTGCTGGAGGACTTCTCCTCTACTGAACACTCTTCTTAGGTGAAGAGAAGCTCTAGGGCACTCAGCACATTTAATTGTTTGTATGATGAACAATATTTGACAACAGGGAAAGAATTGTAATGAAGAAGGGGAGACCAAAAATTGATGCTAGAGAAGCTCATAATCTAAATAAGGCAAAGACAGGTAATTATGGTAATTGACTTATGAAAGTCGCTTTCCAAGCTTGTTCTGGGATTTCTCTGTTGCTGGTACACTTTACATCATGGTTTCTTCAGGAGAGCCACTTCAGGATAAAAGCTCTACTTCTGATGCCTGCCCATGGGAGAAGGCTCAGGCAGGTGCTGGACCGTGGAACAGATGTGGTCACTCTGGCTCTGATGTGTCACAGCTGGCATCCACGGCAGACAGGCAAAACAAGGCACACACGACGCTGTTAGTGGAGAGCGCTTTATTACAGCAGGAAAAAAAGTAGGAAAATGAGCAGGAAATCGTATTTTTTCTCCATGAAGATGACAGCTATGAACCAATAAAGGCACACGAATGAGTCTAAGGCCCTACAAAAACAAAGAAATCTCAGGGGGAGGTTCAGAGGGGACCTCATCTCTCTACAGTTCCCCGACTGGAGGTTATGCTGAGGTGGGGGCCGGTCTCTTCTGCCGTGCCTGCAGTGAGGGGACCAGAGCAAATGGCCTTAAACTGAAACAGGGAAGACTCAGATCAGATATTACAAAAACTTTTTCACTGTAAGAGGCACTAGAATAGGTTGTCCAGGGGGGTGGTGGAGTCATCATCCCTGGAGGTGTTAAGAGACGTCCGGATCCGGCGCTGGGCGATGTGGTTCAGTGGTTACAGCGGTAGTGCCAGGTAGACGGATGGACTGGATGATGTTGAAGATCTCTTCCAACCTTGATGATTCCAAGATTCTACGTGAAACAAGCGGCCAGAGGGGAGCAAGGCCACAGCCACCCCGTTCGTACCCCTACGCCCCACAGCCGCCGGCGGCCAAACCCGGCCGCAGCCCCTTCCCCGCCGCCGCCGGAGCATGCGCAGGGCCGGGCCAGTTCCGCCGCCGCCCCCGCTCTGCTCATAGCGGCGCTGCCGGGATCCAGGGGAGCCGCTCCCGCCGCCCCTCTCCGTACTGCGGGCCCCGACGGACGGCAGCCAACAACCCTCTGGGCCGGAGGTAAGCGAAGGGCCGGCGGGCGGGCTCCCCTCCCCGCGGCCCTTTGTGCGCTCCTCGGGGCGGGCGGGGGGCTGCGGGCCGGGCATGGCGGAGCGGGGAGGGGGCGGCCGGCGCCGAGGCGGCCCCGCTGTGCCGCTTGCGGGGGCGGTGTGGGTGCCCGCTCCAGCCGCGGAGCTGTGTCCTGCTCCTGCGGGGCCGCCGCTCCCCGCAGCCGGCCGGCGGGAGGGCTTCAGCCGGGCTCGGGGGGCTGCCGGCCCGAGGGGCTCCTCCGCCCGCGGACAGGGAAAGCAGCGCCTGGATAAGGCCCCGTGGGACTGACTGTGCCCGGCCCTCGGGTTTGGGAGCGCTCCTGGCCCCTCCTTGGGGCTCCGCGGCCGCTGCACGGGGGCAACTAGGGCACTTATATTGAGTTTCTTGTGACGGGCTGAAAGGTGCTGCAGCAGTGGAGTGATACGGCGGGCCTTTCCAGGGAGGGGAGCCCTGCTGCAGGTCTGAAATGGAGGCAGCAGGTTTCGGAGCTGAGCGCATAATGAGGGCAATTGCTCCCAGCCTAATTAGATATGTATCAGAAGGGAAATACTGAGTTATTAGTGGAGAACGCGACTTACGAAACCGTTCCTCGGTTCGTGATGTCTCAGCCTGACCTTCGGGAAGTGTTGTCCTCGCTGTGCTTTAAAGATTAATTTCGGGGCTCATAAGCTTCTAATTGCTGGAAGTGGGAACCAGTGTTCCACTATAGGTGCCAGCATTATGGCCTGTGTGCTTTTTCCACGGGCTCAGGAGGAAGACATATGGGGGGAGGGCGTTTTTGGTTTGTTTTTTTTTTTTTTTTGACCCTTCCCACAGTTTTGTCTGCTGGTGCTTTCAAAGACAGCAGTCACTACAGGCTGGTCAGATTGGGGTTTAGCAGGATCATCCTGTGTTTTGTTCATGCTTCCCGACCTGAACAATGCGTTGGGAAGCCCGTCTCCTCCCAGCCACGGCACCGAAAGCAGTTCGGGATCACTCCCACCTTCGAGACTTCCTGCTGGCAGGCTCAGGGTGTCACGAGTGACGCCTTTCATACTTCTCCTATCGGTGGCCCTGTACTTCCCTCTGGCAAACAGGATCTCCTTAGTGGGACGTGCTGGCAGGGGCAGTCAGACTTTCCAGCCAAGCGTACTGAAGAGGGGGGCAAGGTCTTTACTGCCAGGTTTGTGGGTCGCCAGCTGAGTTACAGCTCCTGCCCCATGCCTTTCCTTTTGTTTTCATTTCTATGTCCTGAAACACTTGGTCTCCTCACAGTATGGAAATGATTGGGGAAAGTGATTCTGATGTTGGTGTAGATTTTTAAGAGAGAAGAGGAGGTTGTAGTGACTCACGTTTTGTGGTATCCACTCCCTAGTGCCTAAAGCCGTTACAGCAAGCACCAGCTGAAATTCATGTTTGTATTGTGAATAACATCGGACAGAAGTCGTGGACTAGTTCTTCCTGCAATTAGTGGTGGTCCCGAATGGTGTCAATTGTTACTTAAAAATCCTTTTCTAAACTGAATATAATATTTCTGTGGCTCTCACATTATATAACACGGGGCAGTTTGTTACCATGTGAAAAGTTATGAGCTCTCTGAATGCAGTTACAGTGGTGACTGTTCTTCTGGCTATTTAGTTGGAAAACCAAAACCAGGAACTGGTGGATTTATGACGAGGGAGCCAGCCCAGCAGATCCTTGGTGACAAACACTTGGGTTTATTAACCCTTGGCTGGGGAGGGGAGGCTGAGAGGATTGTCAAAGAGCAGGATAAACTTCTGGAGTGTTGTCTTACGTAATCTGAACACTAGTATTTGTTTAGCTTTGCTAATTTACAGAAGGTACTGTGCTCCTCTTTATAAACTAATGGAAGGTTGAGGTTGCCTGTCTGTGACAAATGTGACCAAGTAACTGTGTGCAGACTGGTCTGTGGATGAGAAATAAAGCTGGCCATGGTGTTCTGTGGAAGTTGGTCACAGGGGCAGGGGACCTGGCATTCCCTGTGCTGTTCTCTGCAGCTCTGTGGCTGCCAAGATCATCACCTGCAAAGTTCTACTATTGTGCCCCATATCACCCTGCCATGGGGTGACTCCTTATGGAACACGCTGTCCTTGGCCTGCCCTCTCCTGCTGCCAGGGGTGTGCTGACTCTGAACATGTGCCAGTACTGGGACCAGCACCTGTATCTACCAGGGCTGCTGCAGCACAGAAGGAGATGCTGAGTCTGGTGCTGTGTGTGCCTTGACTGGTGTGAGCAGCCAAATGGAGCATCCAGGAACCACTTACCTGACCAAGGGCTTTGGCTTACATTTGCTGTTACCCATTTTGGATGACCAAAAGCATTTCATGTTTTCAGGTCAATGCTGGATTAAAACAGAACTTCAAACTGGCCTTAAATGCATGTGTTTAATTTATAGTTTCCAGGCTTTAACTATGGTAGAGTTGCAACAATTAATCAAAAAAGTCAGTGGCAATTAATTATTCTAATATAACAGGCCACATGTTTGCAGTTTAGATCTCTGTCACATTTAGAGCATGCTTTTTTAAAATTTTAATTGCAGTTTGACAAGATACTGGAGCTGTTGGGCACTGCTGAACAAACATAAAGGCTGTTGATGAATTTAGTGTAATATGAAGAGATGTCTATTGTGTTACTGCAGTATCACATTAGGCATCTGTGTGTGTGGTGCTCATTTAGAAATGGACTTTGTGTCTGCACTTAAAGAAGCAATAGTGCAAGGATTTATGTAATGGTTACTTTTAGTCTGAAATTTTTGCTAAATTGCTGCTTTAATAAGAACCTCTTTTCTTTGAATGAGAAAATGAATCCCCAAACCAAAAACTTTTATTAAAACTTCTGTATTAACTATGTTCTCAGTACCTTCTGTGACTTGTAAAACTGTATCACATTTCGTTGTCTTCCAGTTATGTCCCTGTCCATCCCTCTCACTAAAATGGTCCCATATACTGATGTGGAATGTTTTATTGTGGGTTTCAAAAGTTCAGCTAATCTCAGTGAGAGTGTGAGTTAAGGAGCTCTGGAAAAATGGGCTTTCCTGCTTTCCTGAAGCCTCAGGTGACTGGTTCTAGGAGAGCTGGATGTCAGCATGGTGCCTTAGAATATCACGTGAAGTGTTTTTTTGGGGGTTTTTTTTGGGTTTTGCCTAGGGTTTGAGGAATTTTTCCCTTTTTTTTTTTTTTTTTTTTTTTTTAATTCCTGCTAAGTTGTCACAGGGGCTCTCTGAATATCACATGACAGCCAGCCTGGAATGTCTGTGTTTTGAAACTCACCACTGACTCAGTCTTCCTAGTTTATACAGGTCCCTTGCTGCAATTAATGTGTTGCAAATGGAGGTGGGAAGCCAAGGTCTCTTTTAGTGGCTTCTTGCTGGATCTCACGATTTAGCTCCAGCCGAAAACTGAGCACCACAAAATTGCTTGCTGAGTCCCTCTGCCCCAGCAGGATGGGGGGAGAGAATCTGAAGAGTAAAGTGAAAAGTCATGGGTTGATGTAATTAGATAATGTGACAGAAAAGGAAGAAAAAAAAATTAAAATAGTTGGAATATATAAAATCTGTGATGCACATTCCTATTGCTCACCGGTTGCTGACCGATGCCCATGCCTTTGGCCAGGTTTTCCCCCAGTTTATATACTGAGCCTGATGCCACGTGGTATCCCTTTGGCCAGTTTGGGTCAGCTGTCCTGACTGTGTCCCCTCCCAGCTCTTTGTGCCTCTCCAGCCTTCTCACTGGCAGGGCATGAGAAACTGAAAAGCCCTTGACTTAGCATAAACACTTTTTAGCAACAACTAAAACAATTAGTGTGTTATTAATATTCTCATCCTAAATCCAAAACACAGCACTAGGAAGAACATTAGCTCTATCCCAGCTAAAAGCAGGTCAGTGGAATATTACAAGTGTTGAAAGTGTTTAAATATTTTAGACAATAGAGTGGAAGCTTCCACAGCTGAATGTAAAATACTGTCCCTGTTGGGATGGGAGTGATTAGGTTTTTCCTCTTAACCTCATCGTATTTGCATCTTGGCCTCCTAAAGTCTCTCTTTGCTTCCTGTGAAATGTTTTGCTCTGTGTAGGTTTTCTCTTCATTGAGGCCTAAACTTTGACAGTGCTAAGTATATTAAATAAAGCCTATTAGCCAAAGGCTGCTATTGATAACAGATTAAATGGGTAGTCTTAATGGAATTCATCCATTAATTCAGTGCCAGATATCTTTACTGCTGACTGGCAGGTCACAGAACACTTGTTTAGCACTTAGTCTGGTTAATTTATTTAAAAGAAAAAAAAAATTAAGAAGTTAAACTCTGTAAATATCTGAAAGCTAATCCTGTTGTTTGTTTGCTTTCCCATCTGATTTTTCTTTCTAGTCTGCCCTTTGCCCAGTAGGACTTCATCAAAATGTCTCTCTATCCTTCCTTAGAAGATCTGAAGGTGGACAAAGTTATTCAGGTATGGTGGACTTAAAAAAAGATGAGTTTTGCTGACAACAATGTATTTGGTATTTAATCCAGGAAAGGGGAGACTTACTTTAGTTGAGAACTTGTTTTATCATCTCACTCTGAAAGGGAAAAGACAACCTGTTTACTTTGTAGCTTGATCTAATGTGATTAATGCTTATTTTACCACCTGGATATATTTATTTTGCTTCATCTATTCATTTGTGTTCATTTGTCTTTAATATGTTTGTGTTCTTTGAAGTATAGATACATGGTCTTAAGTAGACAAATACAGTCAGTCTCTTCACATACTTCAGCTCTGACTTGATGATTAAACTAATAAATCTGCTGCATCTCATTCCCAGTGTCCAAATCTATGGCAGAAAGTTTTTGTGGTCATTTGAGCACAAAAAAAAAAAAAAAGTAACCGGAATCAGACTTGTCCTTTGGCTATTTCATGGTAGTGACCAGTTCTCACAGTACATCCAAGATTATCACCTTTGTGCAAAACCCTTTATGTGTAAGAATATTGGTAGTTTTATTATTAGACGTGATGAGGACTAAAAATTATCTGTGAAACAAAATAATGAAAAACACTTGGATGGATTAACAAGTCTGTGAGAAGCTTGATGTGGATGTATTTCACAAGGAGTTTCCTTACTTTCTTCAACGTTTTACCTTTTCCTGAACTTAACCTGCATTCCTTCCTGGTTTAAACAACAGCAAGAAGTTATAGTGTGTTTTAAGGTGGCTGGTACTTCTGTCCTTGCTGTTTTCATTGGGAAGCAATCAAGCAAACTACAAGAACATCTTCTTAACTCTCCTGTGCTATCCCAAAGTGCAGTGCCCTCGCTCATCTGTGTTTGTATGTGTGGGGTGGGGCTTTTGAAGTTGTGGGTGTTATGTTGGGATTGCTCCTTGTTGTGTCCTCCCACTCAATTCTTCTTATGTAACCACAGTCCTTTATCTACAGTCTGGTAATGCTGTACTCAAAACTGAGTAGCCTGGAGCCAAGAACATGCTCCTTTGGCCTTTTATTGACCAGCTGCTAGAGTTTATATATTACAGTTGAAAATTGTCATAAAATGTAATCAGGACGCCGTTCCATTTTCACTGATACTTTTCATAGAATCACTGAATATTTGGGTAAAAGTCCTCTGCAACAAGCAGGGACATACTCAATTCCATCATTTTGCTCAGATCCTTAAATGTCCCAGCCTGACCTTAAATGTCTTCAGGGATGGGGCATCTAGCACCTCTCTGGACAACATGTTCCAGTGCTTCACCACCCTAATTTTGAAAAACTTGTTTCTCATATCTGGTCTAAATGTAAATCTAACCCTCTGTTAGTTTAAAACCTTTATCCCTTGTTCTATTGCAACAGGCCCTGCTAAAAGGTCTGTCACCCTCTTTCCTATAAGGCCCCTTTAGTATTGGAAGGCTGCTGTAAGGTCTCCCCAGAGCCTTCTCTTCTCCAGGCTAAACAGCCCCAGCTCTGGCAGCCTTTTCTTGTAGGAGAGGTGTTCCATCTTCTGATTGCTTCTGTGGTCATTTCTTTGGGACCTGCTCCAACAGGTTCATGTCTTTCCCATGCTGGGGATCTCAGAGCTGGACAACATTCCAGGTGGGGTCTCACAAGGGCTGAGTAGAGAGGCAGAATCACCTCCCTTGACCTGCTGGCATCAAAGGCTAGATTATTTCTTTCTCTCAAATAATGCATTATGAAAATGCTGTCTCTTTAAATAAGTCTGAGAGCATTCTTAGGAGAAGAGGGGGCAGAGTGCTGAAAGATGTCTGTATCTGCAATGAGTGACTAAGATTCAAATGACTGCTGGCTAAAACAAACAGACTTGTTACATTAAATATTATTCTAACCTGCTCTTTTTGTCCGTCATTTGAATTGGAGCCTGTGCTTCTAAATACACGTGATATTGCTAAATAATGACTCATTCTTGCTGTGAAACCTTTTTTTAAAGACAACTTCCTGGAGTGAACAGGACTGAGAAGTTTTCTATTTTTAAGTGTTTCCTTAACATCATGAAGTAATTTGACTGTCATGTTGTGTTAGAAAATTTGTGTCCAGTTCAGGATAACATTTCAGTATGCATTGAGTACTTCCTCCCCCTGCCCCCCCACCTTTGACATTCTACCTCAGGAAAGTTACTGGAATAGCTATTTCCATCATGCTTAAGAGGCCTCTCTAAGGCTGTGTTTTTCACTGGTCATGAACACACAAGGCTGAAAAATAGAGCTGAGGTATTGAGAAGGAAGGAAACTGACTCACAAATATAAGAGAACTTAATAAAGTAAGCCAGTCAGCAATACAGAAATAAAGCTTAATGTGTTCACTGTAGTTGCTGTAGAAAAATCATCTTGGAAGGTCTGATTCTTTGAGAAAATATACTAGTAGCACTGGATTGCATGGAACTTGACACCTGAAAAGAACTATGTATCTCACTAATATAAATGGTCTGTAAATGGTGTGAAGAAGTAAAACTGCTAGCTAGCTGAAAAGAGTAATTGCAAAACACTGCTAAAGGTGACACCTTAAAACTTATTTGGTAAGCTTTTTTGGACAAATGCTTCCTTTAAGGCTTTTTAACTTTCTTGATGACGTAAATAGAACAGGTTGACAGGAAGACCTTTCTGCATTATCACTGTAGCTTTGTCTCTGAGGAAGATAGGAGTTGATCTGCCAGAGTAATTTTGATACCATCACAGCATGTTGTATTGAATCTATTTATTTAATATAAAAAGTTTGATTTCATTACTTCAAGATTAATAGTAATTAGCATGTACAAGAAAAAAGAAAATACTGAGTTTCCTGCCTGCATAATTAAGATTTATTTTTTCTTATACAAGATAACATATGTGAGTTTCTTTGCTTTTAGGCTCAGACTGCCTTTTCTTCAAATCCAGCTAATCCAGCAATCTTGTCTGAAGCTTCTGCTCCAATTCCTTGTGATGGAGGTAAGCTCATGTACTGCATAGTATCCTATGGGTAATGTTTGGAAAGCAGTTATGAAATCCTAAAGTTAACATTACAGTCAAAAACAGCTATAAATATGTTACCTTATTTACAAAGGGAAATAAATATTAATCTGTTTATATTTCCATTTTGGAAATGCTAACACCCACTGCTGTAAGGTGCTATAGGAGTCAAAACAACAGTGTTTACTTATAAAAGGAAGTTGTGGCAAGCAGTCACCCTTCTCTTTTTGTAAACTTTTCCAAGTGATCCTAGCATAACAAGATTTGATGTTGGTGCCTTTGGGCTCTGTTAGCTCTTACCTCAGACACTCGGTTGTCCTTATTTGTATTATATAGGTATTTGTAAGCTTTAGAGGACAGCATGAGTCAGAGTCTTTACACTGAGTTTGCTTTGGGACAAAGACAAATCTCTGTCAACAAGTGCCCAGGAAGCTGGCACTTAATCTTGTTGTGCAACCAACATAAAGCTTGCAACAGATTTTGGAATCAGATGTGTGGTGGGAAATCCATCAGATCTAAAGCTGAATGATTTGTACTTGTACTTTCTCCTTCCTTTCTCCCATACACATGTACATCCACAAAGGTGCACAGGTATGATCGAGGTTAGAGCTCTGCTTTAGTAAATTACTCCTGGTCTAAAAGGCCTAAAGCCTTATAACCAGCAAGACCAGCAGCAGTGCTGGAATGGTGGTCAGGAATGCTGGTTGATCAGATATTAAAGGTTGGTGGATGGAACTTTGTCTCCAGTTCTCCTCTGGCTGCTTCTATGTCTAAGACAACTTTAAGGCCGATGTTTGCACAGCTCACCAGAGTTGCCTCTGGTAGATCCTATCTGGATTAGGTACCTGGCCTAACCTCACCAGACCAGGTCTGAGTTTGGTTCAGCAGTCTTGGCAGCACTTTTACTGCTGTCCATAGTTTGAATTCTCCTGCATGTATTTGGCAAGCAGGAATCGAGACATAATTTTGACATCAGTTTGTGTGTGAATTGCTCTGGAATTCTGTGTCTGGAGAGTGATTAATCATTCAATATATCCCAAAAGAAGGCCTTACATCACCTACAGGATGTGCCAGACACACTAGAAATGCTTCTGTTCTGACAGAAACAGGAGACTGTACAACAACAAGAGTTTTGTGTTCTGCTATGTGTTCCATTATTTGGAGCACTGTTTTAAATGAGAATTTAATTCAACCAGCAAAGATGCATCTGGTGTAGTAAAGAACAAAAGAGAAGAATTGGGTAGCTGCAGAAATCTTGTGCTATGTTGTGTATAATCCTAGGGGCTTGCTTGAAAAACCAAGCAAAAATAGAACATTTATTCATCAAAAGCTTTTTAATCAATATTGATGAAGATAAAAGCTTCTGGATTAGTTGAGAAATATGATCAGACTGCTCTCATGCAAAGCAGCATATTAAAGAGCAAAAAATCTCTTGTTTATACTGGCATTCACCTTGCATTGACCTTTGCTCCTTCCCAGAAAAGTTTCTGTTGCTGGTCAGACATGGATTCTTAAAATAGCTGTTTTTATACATTTATACCCATAAATGAACACTAGAAGCCTAAGCCTTGTGTACTGGGGTGTGTGGTTGCTTCAGAAGCCCTTCTTTCCACTGCCTCTCTCTACAAGCAGCCTTTCTGTCCCCAGTCATTTAGTGAGAATGTCAGGGAGACTCTTAAGAGTTCTCATAACTGGCACTTGTTAGATGGCAGCAGTTAATGATCTGTGGAATGTCAAGAGCAATATCAAGTTTATTTCCAAAGTTGTTCAGCTCAAGGTCTGCCAAGTCTGTCAGTTCAACTTCCTTTCCTCCCACTCCTTGTGCCTCCCTCTGCTTGGGTATAGAGGGATGTTTTAAAGTCTGTTTTTTGTCTTGTTGAGAGGCATGTATAAAGCCCCTTCAGTTTGAAGCTGTGACAAAATGACAGCTACTTTCTCATGAAAACTCAAAGCAGACTGTAGTGTGAACCTTAGAACCAGGAGGCTTCTGCAGAAACATTCCCATGCCCTGGATCTGGAATATCCTTGGCATGAATGCCACTTGCTGTTTTGAGTTTGGTAGAAGGCCTCTGTGTGTGTTCTTCAGCACACCTGGTTTGGGGGTGGGGAAGAGAGCAGTTCTCCACTAATTGCCCAGAAGTTCTAGAGTTTAAGGGTGTGTCCTTATGCAGTGCAGTACAGTGTTGGTTTTGGAACATGTCACCATATGTCTGTTGTTTGTGTTGTAAAGGGTGAATAGAGTAACTGAAACTGAAAGTTCTCCTGTAAGTTCTTTATCTCAGAAGTGCTGCTTGTCTGGTTACTCTTCTGAACCAGGCCAGAATAACAGTTCTGATTCAAATGGATCTTCTGCCATAATTTTCCAATTAAATGATTACAGAAACACAAGATTTGTTGAAGTAATTGTGCATGTGAAACCAAACTCCTCCTCCTTTTAAACCAACTGTTGTATTGATTTTTGTTTTGTTTTCCTCCTGTAGGCTTGTACCCCAGACTGTATCCAGAACTTTCTCAGTATATGGGCCTGAGCCTCAATGAGGAAGAGGTGCAGAGAAACTTAGCAGTGGCAGCATCTGCTCAGCCACAGGGTGTAGGTACCAGTCATGCATATTCTAGAAAAAGTGTAAAGACTAAATTTGTATCTAGCCTTCTAGAGAGCAGATTATTATTTACCTTAAGTGCTGTACTTGACTGAGAGGTGACTTGTCTAAGTTGCAGTGCCTGTTTTAGTCTGTTCTGAAACTGAGCAGTCCATTTGCAGTGTTGGGAGGGGGTGGGGGAGACTTGGTGTTGTGGTTTATTTTGTGTGGTTTTTTTTCCTAAACATCAATTCATACAAACTGACATATAGCTATTCTTAAAAGTTGAAACTAAGTTGTCTGGCTGTTTTGTTTTAATCAGCAACTGGTAACACGACCTTCTACTAATTACATGGTAGCTCCAGTGACTGGAAATGATATTGGAATTCGCAGAGCAGAAATTAAGCAAGGCATCCGTGAAGCAATTCTGTGTAAAGATCAAGATGGCAGAATTGGACTTCGCCTTAAGTCTGTTGATAATGTAAGTGTAGAAGTTGCTTTTTCCTCTAGAGATTTTACTGCTGGACTATATTAGTAGTGAAGTTAAGATGTGGTCACAAATAGTCTTCTGTATAATGGTTTCTTATCTGTTACCAGAATTTTAAAGTGCTTTGTTAGACTTGTAACTAGATTTCCAGCTTTCTGAACTAGGCTGAATTTATAGCTGCAGTTTAATGTCATGTGTTTTATAAGCCTGAAAAATACATGCAATATTTTTCGTTTCACTTTACAGTGTGAGCTTGTCCTTGCATACTTGCTGTGGTACTTCTTACCAGTTCAGGACTGCTTGTTTTTACGTTTATGGGAATACTGGGCAGTACTTAATATTCAGCAGTATGTAATAACTGCCCACAGTTTAGAACTAGCTCCTTTTTTTGTAAAAGGTGCTTAAAGCATTTAATATGAATGTTTTAAAAAATTGTACTGAAGGTAGCATATAGGGTTAAAATACTTTTCTGTAGTTCTTCTAATGCAGAAAATGGGATTTTCTTAGAGTAGCATGGTGTAGTGGTGTTTTTTTTTTTAACACCCCTCCTTCCCAGAGGTATTACTTATAATTTGCTTTGATATGTTTTACTTTGTTTTCAGGGGCAGTTTCACTAGAAATAATTTTGTAACACCTGTTAAAACAGACAAGTATTTACCCCTTTGCTCAAGACTTCAATGTTATGCTCACATTTTTTTATTTTTAATATTTGGAGATCTTGACAGATTTGCTTGTTTTTTAAACTTTTTTCTAGCATTATCTGTCAGACTTTTAAATATATCTCGAAACAGACTGAAATTTCAAAAGTGTCCCTTAAGAACAGATAATTAACAAGTCCTTCTCTCTTGTCTGTTTGGCTGATGTAGAATGTTTCCATTGTGTAGAATGGGAAACATTAGGGGCTGTGTGTTCTGTGACTGATCTTCATCTTTAAGCAAGAACTTCCCCTTCTCCTCCCCTCTCTTTTTTCCCTCTCTTTTGTAGGGTATATTTGTCCAGTTAGTTCAGGCTAACTCTCCAGCATCCCTTGCGGGTCTGCGGTTTGGGGACCAAGTTCTGCAGATCAATGGTGAAAACTGTGCAGGATGGAGTTCTGATAAAGCACATAAAGTTCTCAAACAGGCTTCTGCAGAAAGGATTTCAATGATCATTCGGGACAGGTAAAGCCAGCTGCAGACATGGATTTGCCATTATCCATCACTGAGTAATTCTGAGGGGTTTGGGTCTCTCCTTGCTTGAGCAGGTTTAACAAAATCTGCTTCTCCATGTGCTTCAGTAGTAAAGATCTTCAGAAATGTTCCCTTTTGTGGGGAGCAATCAAAATGGTTCCTAACTTGTAAACTTCCTGGGCATGATGAGGCGTAACATTTTTCCAAGATAAACTAGTGAGTGAGAGATGCTACAAGTTAAATTTAAACTCTGAAGAATTCTGTGCTTTTTTTCAGATACAATTTTTTTCATTTAGTATAAGTGAAAGTCAACAATAAAAGTAACAAAATGTTTGCTGTATTAATTAATACACTTGCTTTTTATGTAGCATGATAGCTTTTCTTGTGGTCTCTGTTGGTTACATAGGAATTAATGCCAATTTTACTAAAAGCATGCTTGATGACCCAATTTGTTTTTTAAATAATGATCTTGTAGCTAACTGTATGTAGTAACAACGGGTCAGATTCAACATAAGGCTTGTAGGCTGCAAGAAGACAGATGATACTTCATGTGACTAAGTTTATGCCTCAAAGCTTTTTCCATGTTCTTTCCTGCTTAAGAACCAAGCCTGACTCAGTGGAGGGCAGCTGCTTTGATTGGCAGTTACTTCAAACACTGAATTTAAAATACTGTGGCCACAGATTCCCTGCTGTGTGTACCACTTGTGTGCCCAACATGGCACCCCCTTTCTATACCTACTGGCTTTTTAAGACATAATTTAAAGGTTTATTGTCTCCAAAGCAGTTGAAATGTTGTTGGGGAAGCCTTGTGCTCTCAGAAACCTGTAATCTACCTACAGTTGTTGAAACTGCACTATTTTATCAACCTTGCAATGTTTGTAGAGAACTTAATTTTTAATGGATGTTTGTTCAGTTGGGGTGGTGGGTGGGTGGATGTTGTATAGGATTTTTGTATTATTATTAATCCAGATGGCAAAATATCTGTAGAACAGGGAAAACATGTAAGGTTTATATAAAATATATTTTAATACAATATTAACAAAATGAAGTTAAACCAAAAAACTTTTCATTGTAGAAAATATGAGTGCCTTAGAGTAAAATTACTTTTGATAAGCTAAAGATGCTAAAATAGAATGTGTTTTTTCTGTGATTTAGTAGACTGAAGACATTGCTTTTTATTTTAAATGTATTTTTAGACCTTTTGAACGAATTATTACCATGCATAAGGACAGCACAGGGCATGTTGGTTTCATATTCAAGAATGGAAAAATAACCTCAATAGTGAAAGACAGCTCTGCTGCAAGAAATGGACTTCTGACAGAGCACAACATCTGCGAAATTAATGGCCAGAATGTAATTGGGTTGAAGGTAAAATAACTACTATGTAAGGGGTGGAGATAGCTGTGAGCTTTTTATGTTTGTATAGTGTGTTTTGGAGAGAATAAAAACGTTGTGATATATTGTTGGGTGTTCATAAAATAAAAGCTTCAGTCATGATGTAACTTGACTGGAGAGACATGGATGTTTTGGGCTTCTGTGCCGTTTTGTGTTGGTTGTCAGGGCAGCTCATTCTCATTCTCTCTGCCTCTACCTGGCAAGGCTGGGCCCCCTTTTTTTATCTGTAGTCCAACCTTGCTGGCAAAACAAAGAGTAAGCTTCCTCCTTCCAACCTACATCAAATTTTAGCAGGAATTGTGTATGACTTGTGTGTCCCTTCTCTAGTCAGTTCATGCAAGATACTCTTAACCAAACATCTGTGAAGTGGCATTGCAGTTTCAGTGATTTGTCCTGAAGCTTGAGCGCTCCAAACAAGGAGCTGGGGGGGGTCTCAAAGCCACGTGAAATGCGTCTAGAAAAAGCTCTTGAGCTGCTGCTTTCTTACTCAGCTTGAGTTGTGTTGCTCATATGACTTCTTGTTCCCTGACAGGACTCGCAGGTTGCAGACATCTTGGCAACAGCTGGAAACGTAGTGACCATCACTGTCATGCCTTCCAGTATTTATGATTATATAATAAAGAGGTAGGTAATACAAAGCAGCCATGGTGTTTTTTATAATCCAGTGGACAGTGACTAGAAAGTGTACTCATGATAAGATGTAATTACAAACTTTACTTGAAGACTGGAGGAAGGGGTGGGGATGCCTGAAAATTTGTTTAATCTGATGTTTTGGTTAAATTGGTGTGTTGGCACTGTTTCTACCCCGTTCTGTGATGATCCTTTGCCTTTTTATCTCTGGAAAAAACCTTTTCTAAACTTCTTTTGACGAAGCCTGCATTTTTAAGAACTGGATACTGCAAGTATTTGTTACCTTTTAACTAAAGTGTTGTTTGTAGTGCAGGTAATTTCTGTGGCATAAAAGTGATTCTGGGCAGGATAGTTTTGGGTTTCTTCCTAATCCTTTGGAAACAATGGCTTTCTACAACTAAATCTGTCCTGCAAAAATATTTTTGAAGTTGCTAGACATTGATAATGCTTCAGGTGTAATTGAATCTTGTTTTCCTGGTTTTTTTTTTTTTCGGGTAAAGGAAAAAGATACCTGCTTTGCTTTGTATCCTCTTTCTGCAAAGCAGTTTTCAGTCTAACAGCCACCTTTCCCTCTGCTCTCCTTCCCTTGTGCTTGTACTCTGCTTGCATACATATCCATACCCTGAAAGATACCAACAACACATAAAGTGTTGAGTATTGTGGGCTTCTGTTCAGTCTTGGGGTGTAGTTTGGTGCACCTGTCTGTAGCAACTTGTCAAAAATAGTGGAGTGAAAGTCTAGCTTCAGGTTTGTATTGAAGGACTGGCAAAGACAAAACTTAAGTGGTCTTCTGTAGTTGTCTTACAAACCTAAATGCCTTTTCATTTTCCTTAGGATGGCAACTAGCATCATGAAGAGCCTGATGGATCACTCTGTTCCCGAAGTCTAAACTTGCACCATGGATGTGTGTGTACATATATATAATGATGATTCCACTAAACTTGGGCTATTATACTCAGTGATCTCTTTCTTCTGCACATGAGCCTTTCTGGAGGCTGAGAGAAGATATGCTGCATCAAGCATTTGCATCTATAATGGCTGGGAATGTCACCGTTCAACATATCTCGTGTATTCACACACTGTAAAACTTGCAGCCTTACATGCTTGACAATGTGAAATTCCAATTGTGTTATGACTTCTTTTTGTAGGTCTTTTATTTAGCTTACTACTACTATAAGCCATTGCAACTAAAGGAACCAGGTATCACTTGCAAAGCTACATGTTGTTACCCAGGACAATGCTGTGCTTTGTATGTCTAAGACAAATGAGTATTTTTACTGCTTTTTGTTTGCAAGAGTAGATTTGAAATAGCATATTAGAAGTAAGGCTAGTACTAGTTAATTTTTTGTTCTAGTAAATACTGTTTACACAAAAATGCCACCTAGCTGAATATAGCTCAAGGCATCAGTCAGTAAGCGTTAATTCAAGTAGTGTACAGATACTCAAATCTTTTTATTACTTGTTATATGAATTGTAACTAATATGCTTCTCTCTCGCCTTAACCATGTTCTTTTAAGAATTTAGACATAACCAAATAAATGACCAAAACTTTACATCTGTGTGTGTACCTATTTAAGATGAGGTAAAACAGGCTTATTTTATCGAGATCAGTTTCAGCCAACAACTAAGACAGGAAATGCAGTGTAAAATATTTTAAAAAGCTTACTCCTTTTAACATTGAAATGTTTTAGAAGGGGTAGCTCTGGGCTACTTTAAGATGTGTTGAATGGAAAAAATTCTTCACTGTGAGGGTGGTGAGGCACTGGAACACGTTGCCCAGAGAAGCTGTGCATGCCCCATCCCTCAAAGTGTTTAAGGCCAGGCTGGATGGGACCCCAGCAACCTGTCGAGTAGAAGGTGTCCCTGCCCATGGCTGGGAGTTGGGAACAAGTGGATCCTTAAATCTCTTCCAGCCCAAGCCCTCTTACGATTCTAACTCTTTCCACCTTAAGCTTAACATATGGAATAGCAACCAGCTGTTCTACAAGATGTACTAATTGTAGAGTTGCAATTTCACTGTAAAATGGCCTACAGCTTGCTGGGTGTGCTGGATCTAGCTGGGTTAATGAAGGTAATGAAGTAGGGGTTGAAGTTAATTTTCTTGTAGGAGCAGGTCTGGGGCTGTGTTAGAGGGCTGTGACCAAAGCAGGGCTGATAACGAAGCAGGGTGTTTGCTGAGCTGTATGTGCACGGTGTCAAGGCCTCTCCTGCTTCTCACTCTGTCCCCTCTCCCTAGGGAGCAGGAGGTTGAGAGGGAGCACAGCTGGAGCCACTGATACAAACTGGCCAAAGGAGAATTCAACACCATTTGACATTATGCTCAGCAATAATTAGGGGGAAATCTTTCCAAGGCAGTTGTTGTTCTGGGCATCAATCTGCTGGAGCAAAACAGGTATGATTATCTTTAAATCACTGCTTTTTTCTTCCCCACTTTCTATTTTCCCTTTGCTTAGTTCTCCCATTCATTGCAGTCTATAAGTTTTCGTAGCTTTTTGCACTTTTTAGTGTCTTGCCCCTCTTGCTGTGGGGCAAGGTGAGTGAGAAATTGATCACTGGGACCAGTCCACCACAACAGGTCAGGAGCATGTTCAACTAAGACTTGAAGTTTAGTGATTGCCTTTTTACTATTTTTCCCCCTCTGCTCTGTTCCAGGTTTCAGCTATGAAATCTAGAATTACTGAACTTCAGTTTTTCTCATAGTTGGCAGCACCATGAAGTCACAGCAAAGAACTTGTATTCAGCAGAGGTATTATTTTGTAAAGATTTATTTGGGGAATCAGTTCAGCTATTCCTTCAGAACTTACTTGGATCAAGAATTGGTCTGGGGGTGGTGGTGGCATCTTAGTTATTTTTTTGCTTGTCCATTTAAGGGACATATGCAAAAGATTCCAAGAGATCACACCAAAAAGAAAAGCAAACACTTCAGAGTTTGGCAGTCTGTAATAAACTTCCTCACTGGCATGTGTAGTTAACTGTAGCTTTTCCTGGGTTGGGAGACCTGCTCTTCCAGGAAGGACTGAAGTTCAGCAGTGAAGAAGGGTCTTGGTATGTAGCTTGCTGTTTCTCAAATGAATTTCTCTGTTATGGTAAACCAGAGAAAACCATTACAGCACTTCAGGCTGGAGAAGTGATCAAATTCATCCGGCAAACCAATTTAATGGGACTGTTTGGTTACTAAATGATGTGTCTCTGGAACCGCTGTGGCAAGCTTACACTGGTAGTAATTGGTAGCTTCATGTAGCATTGGTATAACTCAGCCTCATGGGCCTAGCCCTGTGCCTGCAGTCATCTCTAAGGGCTTTGCCAAGCTCCTCTGCTTAGCTGTGCAATCCCTGGAGCCCAGACACTGATCTCTGCTTCTAACCAGTTTTTACTTAGGAGCAGATGAGTCAGCAAGGGCTGATTATAGTTCTAATTGGGCTTTAAAACTCTGTCTACAGCTTAACAAGTGGCATTTGGTTACTTAAATCTTGTGACTCCCTACTAAACAAATCATGCTAAAACTAAAACTGAAAAAAAAGAGTAAATCAAGACAACAATATGTTGGGGGAATGTAAGATGACAATACTTTTTTTTTTTGTTATCAGCCAGATGGCTGGAACTACTGGGGCAATCTATTGGAAAAAACTGTGATAGAATGTCAGTACAAGAACTCCCAGCTATAGCAGACAGCAACCAGAAGTAAAAGAATAATTAAAAAGCTCCTGTTTTAAGGCAGAAATTAGCTAGCACTGAAGAGTAACTTATGATTAAATGCATTTACATAAATTCACAGAAACTGCAAAAAAGTATCCAGTCAACAGGGTTAACTTGACTGTTTTCTTCCCTTTAAAAAGCTATGGTTGCTTTAGGCAATGGAGCAGGGTCAGGGCTCTGTTTTGTGAGTATGCTTTACAGCAGAAGGTAATCTCAGCTGCACTCAACAGCTATGCATACCATGCATCCATATTTAACCAAAAGGGTATATTCTCTCAGGGAGTTTGACCCTGAAGCTTCTGCTTCCTCAGTTCTGAGTTATTTTGATCTGGTTTAGCTCAGCAGGAGGCCCCCTAGTGACAAAGGACAATCCAAAATTCACCCAAGCCATTTCCAGGCAAATGTACAAAAATCACATTCTATCATGTTTGCCTCCACACAGATATGTTTGGGAAATAAATAAGGGTGGAGAAACAGGGCAGACACCAAACATTCCCCTGAAAGATTAAGATTGGTACAGCAGCTGTGCATGGTCTGGCTTAGTCTTTCACCGTGTGTGGCTTTACCACACACACTCATTGATTACATAAGAATCCAGTTATCTTCTAAGCCAAGAGAGTAGTGCAGCTGAAATAAATACCACTTTGGTTTAGTAGCTTTACCTTACTGAAAAATAAGGTCACACTCCAGCATACTAAAAGACTGGGGGATACCAAGGAACAGCTCTGTCTTGGAATAGGCATTGGGTGTCAAACCCAAGGCAGGGTATCTGACTGAACACAGTTCAGTGGAACACTTGTCCTGGACACAGGGCAACTTCAACACCAGCAGTAGGGAAGATCAGCAGAGAAATAAATAGATCTTCACTTTTACTCAGGCAGCATTACCAATGCAAATGCTTATTGTAAATAAACCATTTAAATACTTCTTTTAAACCATTTAAATATTTCAACTCTTTCACTTCAGAACAGTTCCTCCCAGGAAAAGACACCCTGAAGTCCTACAGAGAAAATAATCCTTGTGCAACATTGCTTTGTTCCTGGGTAAAGACAGCTGGGGGATTGAATAAACGCAGGAACTGCAGCTCTGTTTAAATGCTATACTGAAATTCCATCCCAAAGATGATTTGAGTTAAAGAAGGTTGGGAACACTAAATAAAACATGAAAATGCTGAAGATTACTAAGAAAAAAAGGATAGTAATAAAAATGAGAAAAGAGAGTGACAGACTTTTTATGCTCCAACTTCAGGCACAGGATTAGGGGAATATTTACCCCAACACACGTATGTGTAGCTGGTCTGTAGGGAAATCAACTTTAAGCTTGTCTTCTTTTCAGACCAATACATCAGTGCCATTTTTGAGTAGGGAAAAGCAAGAGAGAATTTTTTCTCATTGTGTTCTAAGCCTTTGCAAGTAGCCACAGCCAAGGACTATCTAGGAGCCCAGACTTGGGACTGCTGAGAACAGCAGCTGCTGTGTTCAAAGCAGTCACAGGCATCTCCACTAAGAAGAAATGTTGACTGCACATGACAGACAGCATTAAGCTCCACACACCCTAAAAGGCTTAAATTAAGAATGCAAATGCTTCTTCTTTCAAAGCAGTTCAAACAGCAAGCTAGGATATATTCCATGTAAATCAAACAATGACTGCAAGTTAAGAGCTCTTTAATTACAGAAAAATAAGTCTTTAATTTCATATCAGATATCATTTTACACAAGCAATTTCAGTATGACAGTCCATGAAAAACAAATGCATACTCTATGGAAGTTAAGGGCTCTCAATGAAGTCAACATAACATAGAAAGTTGTGGTTGAACAAAGCTTCCTATCTGGTTGAACTTCAGCAGCCATCATTGCACAGAGTTAAGTTCCTTTAAAAGGTTTGGTTTAAAATTAGAGTTCATTTAAATGACTGGAGGGAAAGGCACTTAGTATTGCAGTTTCCAGAACATGATTTGTTTGTCTTCCCCTCCTGTAATAACACTGTTGCACTGTTCATTCATCCACATGGATGTTACAGCACCTGGGAAACAAAATCACAAACAAGTAAATCCAAATGCAAGTAAGTGTGGTACTTGAGATGACAGATCTTTTTTTGAGAGAATTTAGCATAGTCTGAGTTTTGGATTATACTGACACCATATATGCTACAAGGAATTTTAGTAGGGTCCTAGGTAGCTGCTCTTACTCACAGTAAGGATCTCATGCTCCATTCCCTCAGCTCACTTTTGGAACTAGAGGGACATCACTGCTATGCAGAATGCAGATTGCAACTTAGGAAAGTATTCAGGGAGAATGAGCTTTTTCACTCTGCCATTTGGAATTTTCATGTTAAAAGTGTATTCAGATCTTGCAGCATATGCCTCAGAAGCCCACTTCTGAAAAGTCCCCAACTACAGAATGATCTCTCCACAGGTCAAGTTCCAGTGTAAAACTTAAAGCAGAGAAGTTAGAAACAACTGTTCTTAGTTAAATAGCCTTAAAAATTTGACTTAGTAAAACTAAGGTAGCTTTTCTCCACGCATCCTGGTTGCTGATGTACTGAGACTATACAGATACATTTAATCAGCCTATAAATCCCCATCCAGAACAAGTTTACTAGAGAAGTTTACTTAACATTGTTAGACTCAGCGTGGACAGACTGTGGCAAAAGATACAGTACAGTCTATACTGTATCTGAGGGCCAACAGGTTGACTTTTACATTGTTGTGTGAAGTAGAAAAATTGAAAGTAATTTCCCTTTGGCCAGTCTTCTACAAAGCAATATTCCTCCATTCTTACTTGAGTTCCTAGGAGGCTCACATGGACCTACTTCTAATTCTGGTATTTCAGGTAAAGCTGACATCAGGAACAGCCAGCTGGCTGAGCAGATGACTCTCAAACTTTTCAGTACTAAAAGAGCTGGAAAATAGGAATCTCACATTCAGTTTGAGAATGGGAATAGTTCAGGCATACCTGTATGCCCTTTGATTCTTTCAGTAATTTTTCCTCCAAGAAGGTCCCAAACCAGTAATTCACCAGACTGAGATCCTGATAAGATGGTATTTCCATCCCATTTGAAGCACCTGCAAGTAAATCTGAAATTAGTTCATGTCAAGCTTTTGCATAATGACAGCCAAACACTTCCCAACTAGGTCAAAAAAGAACTAGAAAGAGAGATATGAAACTAAAGAAAACCATCTTTTAACACAGTCTTTCTGGAAAGATTATTCCCAAACTCTTTTAAAGATTCATGACCCAGACTTGGTTCTGTGACTGCCCTAGACCCAGCCAGGGCTTCTGCTGGCAGAGTATGAAACATAGTCCCATAACAGAAGAGGGCCCAGTCAGCTATGCATGCGTGTGACATCCCAGTGCTCTCATGAGCCACCACTTTCACTTCTGCCACTTCATATTCCTGAAACCATCACTTAAAAAGCAAAGATGACTTTCAGGTAAATAACTAGTGAAAATATATATCTGAACATGCATATGTAATTATGTATACCCACAAAAAAATGAAGTGTATTCCATGTATAGCTGCTGTATTTTTACTCCAGTAACTGAGTAAACATTCCATCTGTTTATCTGACAAACCATAAATAACTGTATACTTTTCAGTTGGTGGAGAAAGGTGATCGGTCTTTGATTTTAAAGCCAATCTTTTTTTAAGACTATCAAAATAAAAAGAAAACATTAAAACAAAACCTCCACAACAAACCCAAAAAATCAATATTCGTGATGGAGGTGATTCAAATAAGAAAACTCAACTTGTTAGACATTTCAGTAGCCCAGCTGCTGGAAGAGCTGGCTAGCTACAGCTGTCATCATCTCTTAAAGGACATGAAAGTTGTTGTTGAAAAGGTGTTTACTTAGAGAGCTGTTTTGATTTTGCCCAGTTTGGAAAGCTTGATCATAATGCACACAACATGCTACAATGTCAGTCTTTGCACTCGAAAAAGTGATTCAATAAAACAAAGTTCCCAGTATTACGGCCCTTCCCATGCTGCTGTCACCAACCATCTCCACCCAGCTCCGTAACCTGCATGTTCTCACATTACCTCTGTGGCTCTTCAGTGCTCACAGAAGATACGAGCATTCCAGTTTGTACATCTATTACTTTAAAACAACAGTCCTCCCCTGTGCTCAGTAGATGTCTGCTGTCTGGACAAAAGAAGGAAGCAAACAAAAGAAACAACAACAACAAAAAAAGCATGTTCAGACATTCAGTTCTACTTGCCAAAGCACTCTGTGATCAGCATGTTGGATGTGACATTACCTGACCTACTTATCTATAAATAATTTACTGGAAACTAAGTCTCTAAGCAAGCAAAGACTAACAAGATTGGTTTAGAGTCTAGACCACTGGTCTACAGCCTAGCATGGCCTTGTGTACAATTAAGTTCTTTACAGAGGAGAGGTGTGACAATCCAAAACATCTCATTATCCCCCTTAAAGCAGTAATTTCAATAAGAAAGATATATTACATGATATTAAGAATAAGATTCCCTGTGAAACTCCCCACAGTGCATATTAAAAACTGAAATCCAACATACCAGGACTAAAAACAGCATGAAATACAGTCCCAGAATGATGTGGCAACTGGTGCAACACTGTAGCTGTAGTAACATCCCAAACACTAATGGTACCCTCTTTGGTTCCAGATGCCAGGATGGTATTTGCAGCATTGAGGTCCATGGTATTTACCTAAGAAGTTAAACATCCTGTGATTTCTCCTCTTCTTTCATGTGAGGCATCTTGAGACAGGTTTTAAACATACACAAAACAAGCCCATTATCCCTAAGAGGATATTTTATTTATGAAAAACTTTGAATTCGATTTTCAACATCCTTAATTAGGTACAAGTATGAAAAATTCAAACTATAAGAAGAAAAAATAGGTCACTTGGAAGACATTTTAAAAATCTTTTGCTTTGCAGAATCAGAAATGCTAAGTGACATTTCAGATTGCTTTTAGTACCAATACTCTCCATCTAACCGCTAGACTCTACCCTTAAGGGTAAAATTTTTAACTTTTAAAAAACTTCCTACCCATCAGCTGTTACCACCTCTCTTGGGTACAGTTCTTAAATGTCATCAGAACAGTTTCAGTATTTGCCAATATTGTGACCTATTAAAAAACTAACTTTTAGGAAGGTTTAGAACACAGTCATTCTATATATCTTCTTAGATTGATGTTAGAGTCTATAAACAAAAGTATAAAGTTACACATTTATGATGCATTGCACACAATGTGTTTGTATATTTACAGTGAAATTCACTAAGATATTTACCATGATAGCACAGTAAACAACTCAGGATTTCTTTTTCATTTGCTTGCCTGACATTAAGAGCAAGCTGTAACAATCAAAACACTTGAAAAAAGATTAATCTGTTTTCAATACCAAAGAAGCAAACAGAAACCACCCAATCCTTCCTGCCCCCCCATAGAAATTCTGTGCATACAAGCTGAGCAAGACAAATTAAGAAACCTCTGTTTACACTGGTGCTTCAGTCCCAAGAAATGGACCTTTCCACCCAGGAAGCAGGGAACACTGGTGCAGAACCATCAGACAGTGAAAACTCCAAAACAAAATGCCCCTACACATTTCCCAAAATACACCCCTCAGCCCCTAACCCAATCTTTGTGCTTTACCACTAGATCATGATTTAAATAATCAATTAATTTTCTTATTCTCAGATACCCTATCAATATACTTACACTAACATCATGTTCTAACTGTGCAAGCAGTTCAAAGTGGTGTTTTTTATTGCTCAAGATCTCTCCAGGAACACAGTGCCACACCTACAACACAGATAGTTATGTTTGTTCAAGGAAGCAGTAATATAACCCCAGATGTGTTCCTTCAGTGCTGAACTCTCCCATTACAAGGGGGGGCTGCTTGTGTTCTCTGTGGGCCTTGCCTACGTGGCAGAGTACAGCAATGGCACCTGAACTCCTTTACCCTAAGCAGAGCCACATGGTGAACACAACTCTGCTGACTCCAGACAGCCTACAAAGCCTACCTAAGAGTGGGATATCACTGCACTAAATGTGTACTTACCAAAAAATCACATACAGCAGGCTTTGGGAAAGTTTTTCCTGTCTCTAGCTTCCAAATTATCTTTCCACCTAACTGTAGGCATGCTCTTTAGATTAGCAAGTTTCTGCTCCTCTTAGCTGAAGAACGTAAACTACAAAATTATTAAACATTTTAGAAATCTATTCCACCCAAGAAACACAATCGCCAAAGTCACAAAACATTCCAGTTTTTGCAACAAAACAGTTTTCCTTCAGAATCCTCATTTTTTACAGTAAGTGATAATGAATGAAATTTCCTAAAAAATAACACTTTAGCTTTGAAACAGGTGAGCTAAAGCTAAATAAAGAATAAACTCTGGAAATAAATTTACTATGATATTAGCCAGGTTATTACTGTAGTACAGAAGGTACATCTACCCCAAAGCATTTGGCTGGCTAAGTATTACAAAGTGCTGGCTATAAATAGTCATGCAACTGTAACAATCCCATCTACAAACCTTCACAGTGGAATCCCAAGATGCAGAAAACAAGCGCCCATCACGCCAACAGATCTTGCTGACTGCATCGTCATGGCCCAAGAGGACATCTTGCTGTCTTCCAAATGCAATTGAATAAAAATATCTAACAGAAAAAGGTTATAAAACATGACATTTTGTAAAATTTAAGGGTTTTTCTTCTAAATAAAGTAAGTATGTTTCTGTAGTTTCTAACAGAAATCTAGTGGGAAAAAACAGAAATACAGACACTATTTTAAAAATGTGATGATTTTCTGTATCATTATCTAAAACCATAAACATAGTGACCAAGGCACTCCATGCAATTCAATAAAGCAACAGGAAGTAAATACACACATATGATTGTCCCATGAAGAACTTATGACAGTGGTATCTCCTGGTAAGATTAGACAAGATGACAAAGCCTGTAAGAAAAAAAAAAAAGCAATACTCAATTTCTTACCTCAAATCCAATTCAAGTACATTAACATGCTTCTGGAAAACAAGAAGCATTTTTAATATTCTATAAAAATAACCTGCAGATGTTAAATGAACACTGATCAAGAAAAACCTTAGAGGTTGGACACTGAACATCAAGAATACTTAATCTCTATAAAATAAAGGTAGCAGAAACATTTAGAAATACATGCAGAACTGATAAATCTTTCCAAAGAAACTGGTATTTCAAGCACATGGTATGCAACTCCTCATTCAGAAGTAAGCGGGTCAGCTCTTCATCTTGTAAGCTGTTCTGAATTCTAGACACAAATATCTAACAGAAACTAAAAATGCAGATTCTTTTGCTGTTTGTTCTCCATCACAGGTCCTTATCAGCTCAGGTCTTTCAAAGAACAAATACAACTATCTAATTCTTACTGCTCTCAACAAGAAACATTATTTACAGATACCTGCTCAGTTACATTTCTGTCACTAGAAATGGCATAGAAAAAACCAACAATCACAGCCCAGTGCTTCTACCTGGTGTCATTACTGGTCATGTTTTAGGTCTGTTTGAAAAACAGTAAGCTGCTGGACTGTAAACACTACTCCTTTTAGCATTGCTTGAAGTGTTTAGATCAGCACTAAAACTAAAGGGGAGAAGTACAAGAGTACACAAAGCCTCCTCATGAAAAACAGAATTTTGGCTCAGGAGTCAAAGAGCCCCCTTTTCACAGTGCCAAGAAGCAATGTTCCCAAGTTTCCCGTTGCTGAAGATTAGGAATTGATGTATCTAGATTCACCTGCTAATGTGTCCTATGGCAGACCATAGGGTCTTGATCCTGCAACTTACTTGGGGACCTTCTGTCTGGACAACACATTTGCCATTCTTGTTCCCCCTAGAGATGAGAAAACTGATATATCTTGGCGTCTTGCACCAATAAAAGACTGAATATGGCAACTAGGAGTGTATCTTTATAACCCAGGTCTGGCCAAGTGCTCAAGCACAGAAAATCAAATTCAGAATCTCTTTCCCAGCTCTTTTAGGAACGGGGGAAAGTGTTGTTCACAAGTTGCTGAGATCATTGCTCATGGAAGAAGGATGGCTCATTTTCATCCAGCACAGATTCCATTCCCTGTGCTTGGTTTTCCTCTGCTGGCTGACTCACAGGCTTCAAACACTTGGGTACAGTAAGGCAATGCTGGATGTGAGCATGTGGTGGAATTTAAGCTTTGAAATTCTGGTCCCAATGGCAGTTCAAGGTTGCTCAGGAAGACATCCCTGCTCATGCCAGACTGTCTACCACAAGCTGTTCCCTGGACAGCAGGGCAACTCAGAACAGAGCCCGTGTAACCATTTAATGCTTCTTCCCCATATTTGCAGAATGTGCTCTGTTTCTCTGGTGGCCTGAGAGAGTCTCAATTCACTCTGCTGAATTATTCACACACAATACAACTGTGTAGGCAGGGGAAAGAAAAGAGGCATTGATGGATGCTAAGAGCCATCTCACTGAGCAGCTTTCAGAAGATTCCCAATCATCTCATTCTTATTTTGACAGCAGCCTACCATGTTTGAAAAGGACACACTTCTCTGGATGGTTTTCGAATCTCTGGAAAACATCTTCAAAGTTGAATCTGGGGATAAGGGACAAAATAGAAGATAAAAGGACAATTTTATATTCTAGAAGCTAATAATTTTGCTCCTGCTTGAGTATCTTACTATGAAAAGCAGACACAGGTTTCTCATAGTCTCTGAGAAACTCTTTATAAGGCTTGTGACTTGGGCCTGCAAATACCCTGTTTTGTACCAGTTACAGATTGTTGTCCACAGTTACCCCATGCTCATCAAACTCTTAAAGAGAACTCTGGTATCTAAATGGACAAACTTTCATTATTACCATTACTGAAATTATCTTCCAAGCCTAGATAATATTGAAATACTTGAGTCAGTCAACTGAGCAAATTCATATAGTTAAGTTATTTAATTACATCGTATATATATTTCAGTTTCATGCCATTTTGTTAAAAAAACAACATTAACCTCCATTTACACTGCAGGTTGTGGCAAATACTTGTGCAATACTTACCCTGGGATGTAGTGAAAACAGAAGACCCATTGCAAGTGACTGCTATTCCAGTAATTGCCCTGTTTAATACAAGTAAGCTTGTGGGTGACTTCATAGGTTTTGAAACTTAACCACCATACTGTAAATAGACTACAGCTGAAATCTGTTATTTGAGCTCTGTAAGAGCTAAGACATTCAAGGAGATTAAAAACACTACAGTCGTGTGTTATCTGCCTAGAGACAAAAATATACCTTGACATATTATGTGAAATACCATGACAGGATCCCTATAGTGTTCTGTAAGAACTCCAACTTCATCAGAAGGGACTTGCCCGTGTGAAAAGATAAATGGTTTCACATTTAGTTTTTCCAATTCTGGAGTAGCTACAAATAGTCAGGAAGCTGCCTACAAGCAGATACTGAAAACCTCAAGTATCAGGAATTGGAACTTGCACATTTTTTCTCTTTTAATTTGACATTGGCAAAGTCACTACAGGAAGAAATTTAGACAAAGCTTATGTCAGGGAATTAGGAAGCACAGAGCATCCTGCACAGCCAAAGTTCTGTTACACAGCTCTGTGTCTCATTATTTCTCAGCAGTCTTCAGGAAAAAAAAAAAAGTAATAAAAATAATCAGAAGCTGGAATTTGAGTCTCTTTTCAGGATCAAGATTTCTCTAATGCTAATAATCTGGTAACAGATTTCTCACTACAAATATTACCTTGTTTTAGGGACATGATAATGTTTTCTGAGATTCAATTACAGTCACCAAGAAAGCAGCTGGACCCAAGGTAGTAAAAAATTCTCCTAACCAGCCCAGTCACTAGGAGAAGAGATGGGGCCACAGGAAAACCTGTTCTTTAAAATATAGCTGACATTGTTCATTATTAGGTATTTTCAAAGTTCACCCAGAAAGTGCCCCTACTGACTCCTGAATCCCTATGAATCTACCAGAACAGCAGTCTGGTACGTGGATTAACTGAAAACCTATAGCTGGAGACTTGGCAAACTGCTCATGCAGCAGCAGCTTGACGTGTACAGTGGAACAACTCAAGTGTTTAACCTTTCAGATCTGATGGGATGAAGTTGTGTCCTCCTGGCATTATAAAAAAATTAATGGAAGTCTTTATCTGGCCGCTGTTATCAGTTTTAGAGAAGAGTAATCAATATCTGCTTCAGGTACTAAAATGATAATGAATTTATACAGATCTAGAGCTAAGGAAAAGCAATAGCAAAAATCAAGCTGACAAATACCTTCTCAGGATTCATAACCCATCGTATGCTCAAGTTCATCTTGCATAATCAAATCACTAAGTCATCTCCCAAAGAAAAGTATTTACCTTAAACCCTAACCCATCATTCAGATTGACACACAGATGCCCCACCCAATTCAGTGGAAGAATTTTGACTGAAAAGAATAGTACCTACTCTTTGTGAATTTTACACTGCGTATCTAATTTTAGTTTGGCAATATTGTTCCAGGCAAGTGTTATACTTTCTTCTGTCAAATCTTCAAATGATTCTTCATTTGGAGAAACTGCAATAAAATGCCACAGTACAGTTCCATCACAAATAGAAAATAAAAAGACATGTTTCAAATACCTAGGTAGCTGACAAATATGAAATTACAGAAATCATGCAGAACTCCAGGAATAAGATCATTAGACTAATGCAAAGAGTGACAAGATCACTTTTTTCCCCTAAATCTCTTGCTGAATTTGCATAGGCTTACAGAGTCAAAAATAGGACTTTTCTCACCAAATTAGTGCTTTTAAACTGCAGACTTTATGGAATGCAATTCCAAAATGGAAAACAAACAAACAAAAAAGGAAACTTAAAAACTCTGCTGCAATGTTTTGATGTTCTTTGAAATGTCAAGGGCTTTTCAGATGGAAAAGAACTAGAAAAGCCATTTACTGCTACAATGATTTATATGCATTTATTATTCTATTGCATTATGTTAAGAGTGTCACAACTTCATTTCACTGTTGCAAATGTTAAGGGATTAAAAATGCAACAAAATTGAGACCATTAGATGGAGATTATAAAAAGGTCAAACCCAAGAGAAACTGTTGATGAGTGAATTAATGACTTAGGCAGCAAATCTACTTAATACATGACCATTACTATCACCACATACAACTCTCAAAGCTCCTCTTGCCATTGGATGCTACAGGTTGCCATGCCAAGTAGCACTCATTGTCACTCTTCTGCTTAAAAGTGAAGGCCATCAAATGGTAAGTGAATTGGAGGCAATCAAATGAGAAAAATCTTTCCAAGTGATACCTGGGCTGAATCTTCAGCCCAATTTATAGTTATATCACTATATACATTATGAAGACAACAGCATCTTAGTTTTGGAGAAGTGGTTTAAGTCCTGTCTTGAATGGCAATTGTAATGCCTGTGAGGGTATTACCATCCTTTTTAGAAGAAAGTTATTCAATCCACTCCATCCCTACAGTATAGGGGAAGTATAGGGGGAAATATATGTCCTTTCAAATTTTCATTCAAGTCATGGAAAAGGAGAAAAAACTGAGATGCTTAATTTAAGTTTTTAGGGTTTACTTTGATCAAGCTAATTAACTGATTACCCCTAAGACATTCTTGTTAAAAACCCAAACAAATCTTTGCACCATTTAGAATGCCTGCAGATATGGTCATTGAAACTGCTGTCACATCAGCTTGAATTTAAAGTGTCGGGAAAGGCTAGGGATGATTGCCCTCCCACAGCTTCAGAAGCAGAGGTTGAATAGTTCCAGAGGAGACCACTGGAACAGAAGGTAAAATACAAAAATTTGAAATTTGAAACTGGTCTAGTTTTGTTTTTCTGTAAGATTTAGTTCATGGATTTATCTTGAGTTGGATTACAGGGAAAGTAGCCAAGAGAGCTGTATAATGAGATCCTGTGGGAGAAAGAAACTACTCAAAATTACAAATGCTTCACATTGTTAGTTTATCTATTAAACATTTACCTGGAGACTCGGCTATGGAAATGCTGTGACTAGATGTTCGAGACAAGCTTTTCAGTTTCTGAATTTTCCTTTGAGGATGAGGGGTTGTAAACAATTGTTTTGGCGTCTGTCCAAACTCCAGGATTTGTGTCAGCAGAGCTACTTTTTCATTGGGGTCCATAATACTTTACAAAGCAAGATATATAATTAGGCCAAGGAGGCAAGAACTTTTTTCCCTCCCCTTCCCCAAAAGCATGGAACTGTGTGTGCAGTTATTACAGCACTACAGGCCATGACATATTCTTATAGAGCTGATTTACTGCAGATTTACAATCATATAACAGCTTCGTAACTTTGTTCATGTAAAATAACAAGTCTCAATGACTGAAAAAATTAAGCACTTGCAGAAAAGCCAGACTGAAGCAATGCTTAAGAAACAGTCTTTCAATGCAAGCTAAAACCGAGAATATGATGCTGTTTCTCTTCATATTTGGGAGTATAAAATGGAAGAGGAACACCATTCCTGTACAGAGCCCTTTTAGAGCTGGCAGAGAACCTGGAGAGATACTGAGAAACTTAGCTAACTGCTTTAACAAAAACATTCAGATTCTTGTTAATTACCTGTTTAAATCCACTCCTCCTTCATAAGTTAATGGGTGAAACACTGGAAAAAAAAGTTTATTTGTACAATGTAGATATACAAGGCTCATTTTGTTTGTCTTCCTACAAACAGAGCTGCATTTCTACTCACAAATAAACTATTTCAGCAGGCATTAGAGTTTGAGGTCTTACATTTTAATCCTGTTTTTTTTAACCTGAAAAAACTTAGAACTTCCAAGAGTTTTTCAGAAAGTTTCAGAAGGAATCAGTACTTTCATAGAGGAAGGCTCCTTACTTAAGCTTTTTAAATACCTACCCCCAATAAATAAATAAATAAACAGATAAATAAGAAAGCAAGCACAGTTGCATAACTGGATCTTTGGTTAATTTTCAGACAGGGAACAGAAAGTAATAAAAAATGATCAGAAAGATCTGTGTATTCACCTTTCCAGGTGAATTGCCATGACGCAAATGACTTGGAGGCCTCTGCTTAAGAATATTTACTTTGACCAAAGTTCATTCATACACAGATCCTTTCCGACTCTCTTATCTACTTAAATGTCTGCAATTCATTATGCTAATAAAAATCCATACTGCATCAGAAGCAGCACATTATGCATAAAAAGTGCTCTCATTAGTGGTCTCTTTTGAGTGGTAAAAATATAGGTGACATAATTTATATGCTGATTTGCTGTATTTAAAGTCTGTGGTACATTGTAATTGACACTTATCCTCACAGTATGACTGGATGCCAAATCCTACATTCTAAAATATAGCCAATCATATGTTAAGGACACAAAGAGAAAGTACACTGGAAAGAAATGAACAGCAGGAAAACAACCCAACCCACCCCCAACCAAACAGCAAAAAAACCCCAAAACCAAACAAACCCCAGGAAAACAACCCTTGCAATCTCAGCTATCTTACTCTGGAATTAGAAAGTGCTGAGCACCAAAATGTTGCTTATTTCTACCCTCACCACTGTTGTAGGAAGGTTTTCTTTCTAAACTTATTACATCTTTAAGTGCAAACTACTTCAACATTTTCTGTAACTAGAAGTTCTTCAAAAGGATCAGGGTTTTTGGAATAAATACCCTAAAATTCTGATCTGTTACTCTTGTTTTAAAGAGGGCACATCCTTATTGGGTAGTAACATACACAGCTAAAATATCAGACTGATGAATAGTTAATCATTGGTAATACTATTAGGTGTAAATGAACACAGCTTCACAGCAGTAACATAAAAACATCCCCCTTTGTAAGGGGGATCCCCATAGTGGCTAGATACATGCTCAGAGTAAGGCTGCAAACAGTGAAATGTCTCACATGCAGTCACATGTAGGTATAAACCAACCAAGGACAAACCAACACACACTTTTTCCTTCATTCTTGTTCTGAAGACCTGGAGCCCATTAGCATGTTCTTTCCCTTGCCAATTCTCTCAGGGGAACTTGTTTTGAAATTCTCACGCTGAAATTACAGTGGAGGAAGGCTAAATACGTGTTCATTTGGAGACCCTGCAGGCTTCCATTTTTAATTGGGAAACACTAATTCCATACTATATTGCCACACTGTGATGTGCAAGCAATTCCCAGCAACGCTACAGAATCATCTTGTCCACCCTCTGAAGCACATCTTCAAAGATGCAAATCACCATGAAGGCAATACTGCTCAATAAGTCACTATTTCCAATAAGGATCAAGCATTCAAAGCACAGTTATAAACACTCAAAACAAAATAAACATTACAGCTATGTTGTGATTTATCATTCCTGCCTAATTGTGGCATCCCCTTTTTTTTTTGCTAGTTCTATAAATGTGTATTTACCATTGTGAGCTGCAACTGCTTCACTTCCTTTCTGCTTGTAGCCAAATATGATGTCAATCCATTCATGAAGATGTTCTGATACATAGGGACTTTCTAAAGCCTCTTGGCTCTTCTGAAGAAAGTCATCAGGACCTGACAAGATAAAGGTTAATTAAAGGAGAAAATATCCCGTTCAGTACTGGCATTCATCTATCTTCCTCCTTGTTCTTAAAAAGTCAATAAAACACCCCACACTAAATATCAATTTTCTAATAAAAATAAAAAGCACCTACTAATTATGTCAGTGCTTTAAAGGAAGAGTTCATTTAGAAGAAACTGGAATGGACATTTTTGAGGAAGAACAATGATTCCAGCAATCTTGAATTAATTAATAATACAAGAAGTTTTAATCTTGAATTAATTAATAATACAAATCAATCTTGAATTAATTAATAATACAAGAAGTTTGGTTTGAACCAAAAAGTACAAGTCTTTAACTTAAAGAAGTTTAATAATACAAGAAGTTTGAGTATTATTACCTGATGCCCAAGGTGGAAGCTCTACATCTTCAACCATCTTTCCACCTTGTCTTTTTCCCAAGTCCAACTTCAAACTATTTACTAGAAAACTAGAATCATTTTCATAAAATTCTGGAATCAACTGGAATTTTAAAAAACAAACAAAAAAAACCAACTAAGTTTTGATATTAGCTTAGCTTTCATCACTTAAACATATCATTCATTGGCAAGAAAGTTATTAAAGTTCATATGTCAAGCCCTAAAGTTGGGTAGCCCTAAAGTTTCCAGGTTTTCCCTACAAGACAGTTCTCTGAGCTAAACTGCTAAATTCAGAATGGCACATTTTTAACAAGTAATATGTGACACATGAATCCATAACATCTACGAGTATCTTCAGAACTGTCATTGCATAGCTACGCTCTCATTTTTAGGACATCAAGTAAGAGTCAAGGCTAAAATCTAGAATAACATTTAAATTATGACAAATTTCAGAGGTTAAATCAATTATTTAAATACCACCATATCTAACCCTTAACTCTAGACTATTTTTTAAAAGCATCACTGTATTAAATAATGTTTCTTTGATAAAGAAATTCAACAGTATTTACTATATGACAGTTTATTCTTCTCAACACAAGTTAGAATTTCTAAAGGCTCAAAAACCCAAGATACTACTTCTACAGTTTAACTCTCTGGATGTAACATTGCAATACAGCCAATCCTTACAAGATTCCAGCAGATAATACATAAAATTGTCTTTTCAGCCTTAATCTACACTCTGGTGATTCCCATTTCCATTAACATTCACAATGATACTTCTGTTAAACTAAAAGCCAGAAAGCAGGCACAGATGAGCAAACATGGAGTTTACATAGGATTAGTATACGGTTAATAAAGGATTCATAAAATGAAGTCATCAGCCTTACAAAAAACCCAAAAAACCAAACCCACACAACAGAAACGCACAAACAAAAACAAAACCAAAAAGCAACAACAGAAAACAACCTAACACACTCCAAACACTCTCAAATCAACAGTAGATGAGAAAGGTAAGCACAGATGAGAAGATTTGAATAATTTTCCAGCCATTTCTTTACCTCTTTGAAATCTGTTGCACCATCCAAACAGTTTTTCCAGGTTTCTGCAATGCTAGGTAGGACAGATCAATCACACATTTGTTAAAAAAAAATATTTTTAAGTCTTTGCACTCCCCATGGATGCATACTTGAAAACAAAACCAGCCTAGTTATAGACAAAATGCAAACAAACCTGTTGAACATTCTGTCAGCATGATCAAACTTTCCATTCTGCAGACAGAGCATGTATTCTGGAGCTAAGGAGAAGGAAAAACAGCATCAGCTTGCTCCAAACCTTGTCTGCTTTGGAGGTAACTGTCTGCTCAGAGAGCATATAAAAGCTGTCTTACCGACTCTAACGAGATAAAACAAAACATAACCCGGAGAAGAATAATGGCTTCCATACATGAATTTGGGCTCTGGCATTTCCTGGTAACGTGTCTGCAGCATAGGAAGGAGAAAGAAACATCTGTTTCAAATCAGCACTGATGCTTTGCCTCAATACTGAACGCATACACACTGTTTCTTTCTAAAGGCACAGATTAGGATCACCCACCCTCAATTTTTCTTCTAATGATAAAATAAACTCTTAAATTCTAATATCCATGCAGCTTTAATCAAAGCAGTAAATCAATATGGCAAAATAGTTGTCAAAACTGGTCATCCAGAACTATCAGGTTTTCAGTGTTTTTTTCCTCTCTCACTTTAGCATATAACTGCAGTGACTCCAATTCAAAGAAGTGCAAACAAATGCTTCCTTTTTGTCTTTCACATGAAGATTCATAAGAGTATGGAAGAACATATGACTTCCATCAACCTGGGAGATTCCTTCCTGTCTGAAGCTCCTATGCATTACTCTAAAACATATCATAATACAAACAGAATGACTTTTACTGCAGTAAGCATGAAGCCAATAACAGTTTGAGGAAAGTCAGATCTTAGAAGGAAGACTTTATTTACTGTTACTGTAAACACAATATTGTTCATATTCTTCCGCCTTCCACAATCTTAGGCAGCTATATGATTCTGAAATATTTTAATCTTTTTATCAACATAATGGATTTATATTATATTTTATCAATATAATGGAGTTATTCTGGCAGTATTTTTTTCTAGTGTTCCATAAATTATTTTGCAATAATTAACTTTCCACAGAAGACAATAATTTTACACAAATAATTAAAAGCAAAGTAACTGAGGACCTTCTAAGTCTCTAAGTACGTGTTTGACAGCTTATGAAAGGAAAGCCTACCTACCTTGAGAAATAGAAAAACTTGGTGCACTATTATAAGTATATAGAATTTTTAAGTTGCTACTCTGACCTCCATGGATCCAAATTTCCTCCCTTTAAAGCACTTTTCCTCAAATGCAGTATTTTTCTTAAATGGAAATATTTAAGATTTCTACTACCCTTTCTTTCTTCTTTCAAACATGTGTTTTACATTACGCACTTAAATCCATGGGTTTTGAAGTTTCATAAACCCATGTATGTTTATAGCATCTCAGTGCCACCATATATATATATATAAATTGGATTTCAGAATATTATTTTAAAAGTAAGGCAAAACTTTCAAAAGTATACACATATGAAAAGGTAGTAAGAGAGAGGAAATGGATTAAAATAATTTTAAATTAGTACTGACAAAACCAGTTCTGATGAAATTAAGCTGGAAAATAAATGTGGAATGGTTTTAGGTATGTTTGATAAAGTTTATAGCTAACTTTTGATAAAATAATTTCTAAGACATAATTCTCAAAGCTTGCTGGACAAAGCTCCTTTTATTGCCAATATGTACAAGGCACAAAATGTTCAGCATATAAATATCAAGATATACGTACCACAAGTCTATCCAGCCTTTCCTTATTCAGGGCACCAACTGGTTTACTAAGGTCACGAAATGTTTCAGGCTTTGTCAGATCTTAAAAAAAAAACCAAATGCTTGGTTATAGACTCCAGGCATTCTACTAGACTTTAATGTACTCTAATCAATATTTAAAAACAAACCGAAAAACCCCCCAGCCTATCCAAGCAGCGACAAAGCAAACAAAAGCCAACACAGAACCCCTCCAGTAATTTTCTCCCTCCCTACTAACTGCAATCCCATAAAGTCTTAATGTAAATAGCTACTCATCTTCCTTCCAAGTATGTATAATTTCAAATCTCTTGCTTAAGAACTAATAGTTAATCTATGGGGCAGTTATTACAAGTAGTATCATGTAATCAAGGTACTGCTACCCAAGGCACAAAAGCAGCTGGTATCATTTTCTTCTTACTCATTAACCATTCTGTCAGGCTACAGTTAAGTCTCACCATACAATCAGACTGAAGTGTTTGAGCAGGTGCTGATGAATACCACAAGATTCCCCTACTCTGCTTCTTGCAGAGGGACACAGTCCTCAAGAGGACAAAATCCCAACACAAACTGCACTAAGACCCTTAATCAAGGAGCCTATTTAGGCACAAGCCTTGTCAGCCTCTTGCATTCAATCTGCAATGATAAGAATTTTAAAAGAACACCTGGATTCTACACACTTCAGTGCATCCAACTTGTTAAAAAAAAAAAAAGTAATGTTACTGCTTCTTTTCCATTTATAAGAATCACAACATATTTGAATGCTCAGTACTGCTGATCTGCAAAGCAACTAAGCAGATGTTTGGTACATACTCTGTATCTGAGGAGTGCAATACTTAACAGAAAAAGGTGAGGCATTTTGTCCCCTAAGCTAAAGGAGAGGGGTAAGGCCACAAGAAAACACCACTAATGCCAGGTTCATTTTGATGTGACATGAAGTTTATGCAGTGTAAAAGTCTCTCTGCCCCATTTCAGGTTGGTCATGATGCACTAACATGCTTTTTCATATACACATACCTAACACTGAACTAGAGTAGTCTGCTATGATCCAAGGAAACACAGGATACTGGGAGAGATCGTTGCAGCTTCTATCAGCCAGATTGTTGAGATGGAGAAGATACTGGTAATTTGATATATGTCCTCGCTGCCACTGCAACACATAATTTTCAGCTGTGTGCTCTGCAATATGATTTTCTAAAATAAAATAAAACAAAACATTAAGAGTTGGGAGGTTTGGAGTTTAGCCCCAAAATTATACTGTGATTAACATTGTTCAATAATTAAGGGCACAGTTTCTTAATAGAACGAGTTGGAATTAACTGGCAACTTCATGTTGCCATACCTACCACACTTCACATATTATTTAATATCTCTGCACATGGGTCTCAATTGCATTTGGCCAAAAAAAAATAATAAAGAAGGAGTGTGGAAATCAAACACAGTGAGAATGGATGCATATTTACATAGGAATGGAAAAATATTTGCAGACCATGAACATCTCTCAGCAATCTGGTAACCTTTAGGATTTCAAGTTTCTAGAAGCAGTTCTGCTTGAGTCAAGAAAAAAACTAAATATATTTTCCTACTGCAACCAAGGACACCCACTATCAGTAACTTGTGGAAAGAAGTCATGTATGTACATGAACAGGACTTAATTTCAGATCCACTGAAACAGAGTAGAGGAAAAGAAAATTGGCCCACACTCAAAAAAGTAGGAATTATGCACTGGAGTTCTCTTTGAAGTATAGGCAGGAGGTCAGTACATTCAAACTGCACTACCCTACTTATTAGCTGTAATGTCAACACATGCTGCTGGAAAACTGGGTTATTTATTTATTTTTAAACTTTCTTCCATTGATTCTGTATGCAGCATCTGGGCAAGTGCCTGAAATAGTATAATTGAAGGACTGCAACCATAGGATGATGGCAAGAAAGAAACTTGGATTAGATTATGGCAAGCCTCTACTTTACTCTCTATTTCAGCATAAGATGGAAAGACATTTTCCCATCTTTTCTTTACTGGAAAGACACAGTCCAATCTTTCCTTCACTTTAGGGCTTTAAATTCTACAAGTAAAAAGCATTAGTGTGTTCAAAGAGAGGCTCTTCTACTGCCAGAGAAATATCAAGGTGCTACAAACACTTTTAGGGAAACGGCTCACCATTTTTTTATTTCTAAGCCCAACATCATCAGCATTTTCATCTACACCTTGAAATTTCACCTTAGAAAATTATCCAGAGTAAGTCTGAAGTAGGGTAACAGCATGCAGGTATTTTAACAAAAGAGAAAATTATGTCAGAATCTATTTCCTTTCCAAAGAAAAATATAAAATACTAAAACAGTTCTAAAACAAAGTTATCATTGCTTTGTGGCCTTTCCATGTTTCTTTGTGAAGCAGGAGGGAAATGTCAACTGATATTTAGGTGAATTCATTGAAACAGAACCAGAGTCCTGGTACAACAATAAAATAGCATAAAATTTACATAAATATTTTCAATATTGGCAGTAAATATGGACTTCAATATTTCAAATTACAGAAAAGGTCATCCTTTTTCTTCCTTTTTTTTCCAGGACACACACATTTTAGGAAGTTTCTGTTTGCAATCTGCCAAAAAATAACCATCACTTTCTAGGAATTAATGGGTACAAGATTTAATAGAAATGAGAATTCATCTGTTTCAGAATGGTAATTTTCGTCAACTACTCCTAAAACTGAGGAAAGTTCAGGTACCTATGTGTGCACTGTAAATCCACCTATTACAGGAAGTTTTTCAATGGGGTCTTAACTGAGGACTTAGGGGATCCACACACAAGCTAGTCTATATTTTTTCAGCAAAACAATTTAGCTGAGTGGATCTTATTTATCCCTTGCTTTGAAGATAGTGTTTTGTGGTTTTGTTTCATTTGTTTGATTTTTGTTTTGTTGGTTTTTTTTTTGAAGGGGGGGGGAGAGAGGGCTGTTAAATGACAGTGTATATCAAGTGGCTAATTAAAAAAATTAGTTTTGCCTCACTAATGCCTCCTCAGCTTTCATATTCAGCTTTTCAAACACAACCAAACTGGTGCCATTTCACAACATTCGTTCTGATCTTCGCTCATTTCTATTAAAAATTGTTACAGCCTATATATCTGTTTATTCTTCTCATTCTTCCCACACACCAACAGAGAAAAATCCAGGCAAATTTCCCTTCAAAAGGTACTACACACTACATTAATAAATAAATACTCCAAACCTATATATTTTGCAATAAGGCGATAGACCTCATCTCGATCCTGATAGTTGTAGAATTTCAAGTAGATGTCAGAACATAGATCGTTTTCCGTGCAAAATACTTCAAGTCCCTGAAATGTTAAAGGGAGGAAAAACAAATGAGGGCAACTATTAACAAGCTGTAGTACTTGTGGTTTTTAACAGAATGTTCCAGTTACTAATAAGTCTTATGACTCTATACGGGGTAGCAGCTTTGCCCACAAAATCTGACATACTAAATTTTCTATTTCCAAACACAACAGCATTCAGTTTACACTGAGCCAATAGATTGTCTCTGTCTGGACTAATTAAGCCTAGGTGATAGATATTTAATTCTTTGCATTACTCCATTTGCTTAGGCAAAAAAAAAGTATATTTGGTTTAAATGTGTTTTGAGACTAAAAAATTCTGCAAGATTGAAATTTCAGCACTAACACTGAAAGCACACAACTGAGGTTTCACTGCAGAGCTCTTGACATTCCTCAGTCACGTACAGCAGGAATCATCGCTCCACATTAGTCTCAATATGAAGCAGTGACAAAACTTCCTCCATTAATCAATCCAGAGAAAATACACCAAGAGAGAGAAATTCTTTCTGTCCTGTGATAGGTGCTTGAGATAAATGGAATTAATTGCTCCCTAATGGTACTCCCTTCTCCTACGCTGACTGCTTATGAAAGAAGTTTTTCACCCTTGTCAGAATTCACTCTGTTTTCATCTTTTTGAAAACACAGGAAAAGAGAACACTTGAAGAACCGGAAAGGATCATTGAGTACCGATCACTATTTAATACAGAGTTTTTAAGAATTTAATACAGAGTTTTACCTAATGGTGCAGACTGTTTCAGCTGGTTCCGTTAAGAAACCATACATACAGCAAGACAATAAAATAAAATAAATACTTGAGCTTACCAGTGGCATCAGCCCATGTCTTCTTTTATAGATGCGACGCACATTTTGCAGTGTTATTTGTACTACTGGTTTCTGCGGGGGATGAGGGAGGGGAAAGAAAAGATGGAGACATTCTAGTAGGTTTATGTTCTTCTACCTTACCCTCCTCCGAAAATCGGAAGTTTTTCTTGACTACAGATATTAGCAATATAAAAATAATATCCATCCATGTCATTCTAGCAGTGGAATAGTGATGCTAAGCAGTTATGTTAGAAGGAGGAAGCTTGTCTTTGCTGTTGGTTTTTGCCTGAGCAGCAGAGCAGTTTAGGAGTAAGTAAGCAGCAGTGTATTATCCCCGAGTGTGTCGCCAGCAGCAGTGCTCATGCAGCAGAGCAGCAGAACACGATGAACCGCGTTACAGAGAAGCCATCGGGCCGCCGGGCAACCTGTGCCACGGGTGCCACCTGGCGGCTGGAACCAGAATGGCACCGTTATCCCCCTGAAACTCCTTTCCCTTGCTTGGACTTACTTCCAGCACTTCCGAATCATAGAATAATTCAGGTAGGAAGGGACCTTTAAAGGCTTTCTAGTCCAACCCCACTGCAGTGAGCAAGGAGGCCTTTAACTAGACCAGCTTACTCTGAGTGTGGTCCCACCTAACCTTGAATATTTCCAGGGATGGGGCATTCAAGACCTCTCTGGACAACCTATGCCAGTGTTTTACCACCCCAATTGCAAAAACCATTTTTTTCCTCTATCTAGTTTGAATTTATCTTGTTCTAGTTTACAACTATTACCCTTGGCATATAGCAAAAGGCCCTGCTATAAAGTCGGTCCCCCAGATTCCTCCTCCTTTGTCAAACACGCTTCCTCCAATTCCTTTTTCCATTCTCTGTACTAGTTTCAAACATTCCTTCCTCTTGTTACAGACATGATCTCTCTAATTCAGTGTGCTTTTCAGAGCACTCAGAGCTTTCCCTTTATTTCCCCTGTGTCTGAGTCTCCAGACTCCACAGTCTTCTTCTTGTCTTTTCCTTGTCCTTATGGCACTCAAATCAGGCAGACTCCTTTCTTTCCCCACAGGGTACCAGCGGATGAGAGCACTAGAGGAATGCTCCAGTCCTCAGCCCTGGGGAGGGAACTGGCAGTTCAGCATTGGGATTAGAGGATGGGTCTAGCTTGGTACTTCATCCCTGGCCAGACTGTTCTCCACCAGTGTGCAGGACCAGTCATACCCAGCTGGAGCAGCACCAGGGCTGCTGATGTAAACTCACATGCTGATAAGCAAATTGGGAAAAAAAACTAATCTGAGAATCAAAGTCTTCTGGTGATCGTGCTACTGACATGTCCATACTAAAAGTATTTCACAGAATCATAGCTAAGTCAGTGGCCTGCTGAGATGATCACTTCTGTTTCTGTGACAAAGTTTCAAAGCAATAATACATCTGCAACACACACTCAGTTTTCCTCCAGAGAAAGAAGTGGTCAATTTAATAGAAAATCTAGCTAAGAGCTCCCAAAGTAAACCACATGTATATAAAGCTCTTACTAAATTGGAACAGTATCAGACTAAGATTGAGAAATTTATCTGAAATGAAATGTAATAAATAGTGATCTTCAAATATTAATAGAGAATGAACAAAGGACATTTTGTGCTTTGTCAGTAGGAGGTAAACTTTAAGCAAGTTAGCACAGAATGAAGCCTCAGAGAGAGAGATACACTGAATGCAGCAGAGATCAAAGGAAAGCTAATGACCTTCTAAATATAACTGAAAATAGTTGCCTTGGAGATGTGCTCTACGTGCATTTCAGAGAAAAAGTACAGAGAATTAAAACTGTCCACTAGCAGGGCAGCGTGCTCACATTGTAAGCAAGACCATCTATGAGGCACTTACAGGATATCCATTAAGAGGCTGGAAGTACAAGTTAGCATCACTAACGCACACATGCCCTGGATTAGTCACCAGTGGTGTCACCATTTCTGCTTTACATTCCATATGCAGCGTTTCAGAAATGCTTTGAAATCTACAAGTGAAGAAAAGGAGTAAGTTTACCTCCAGTTCTTACTTTGGTAGAGGCACCCTTAAATTACTTAGAAAGGTTTTAGTTAGCTTATAGCCTTGGGACATCAGAATGGGGACTTCACTAAGCCTATTTTACATAGGAATAAAGTTCTTTTTTGGGAACACCACTTTAACAGGCACTCCAGGAACACTGCTACATTCTGTTCCAGTCTCAGGGCAGTAAACCAGTTGATTTCCCTAGAACTATAGTTTCATTTGGCATATACTGGTGCCCAACTGCAACAAATTCACAGAGAAATGAAACATTTTGGAGACAAAGTAACACATTCATCTTCCCAACACAGACTTTCCCACTCGACATTCCAGATGCTTCAGAATACTAGGAAGCTAACTCTCTGAATTAGAGAACTTACACTAACTCAACCAGCCATCTAACTATCAGTGCAGTAGACTAATCAACCAACAAGATGAAAATGATTTCCCAGTAGAAAGTGATTAGAAAAGTACCTGTATTTATCAAATGAAGTTCTAGCCAAGCGTGATTGTAATATAGCAGTTATCTAATGTGGAAGGAAAGAAAAATTAATATGGTATCTGATTCAAACGCAGCGAGAACTTAATTATTAAACAGTGTTATCACAATTTCATTATTAAAGAGGGATATTAGAAATAATCTGATACTCACCATGGCAGCTTGATCTCCCATCTTATCTAGGCAAGAAGCCCTGTAAAGCTAAACAATGCACTTTAAGTGAAATAGCACAAAGATGTCCCACACTGCTCAGAAGTCAACAGAAACAGGAAGGGCTTTAGCATTCTTGGTGATGGCACACTAAAAGATCTATTATGATTTCTTTTCAAAGTAGCACATATTTATTCACTTCTACTGTCATGTTACTACTTTGCTTAGTACCACCCTGCGTACTGAAAGCTAATATGGGTCACTTACAATAGCTGTCAGAACTAGATGCTGTGTTCAAGTCCACATTTAAAAAATAGATACTTCAAGGTTTTCACCTTGAGTACAAATACAGCTCTACACTAAAAATCAAAAGATGCTGTGATGAACTATGCAGGGATATCAAATAGCCACATACCTGATGTAGAGTTTGCACAACATCTCCTACTTTCCAAGCAACATCCAGTTGGAATAAGTGTTCTGCTCTACCCTAAAATTAAAAGTACATTTACTATGAATTAATTTCAAATAGAACTCAGTGGAAAAAAAATATCTTCCCTTAGGAAAGTTCTCTGTGCAGTGTACAGCACAATAGCTCTGAAGTGAGCAAGTTAATATAGTGCAAACATCAATAAATGAAAAGTAGTACCTGTTCTGCCTATTTTAATATGTATTTTAAACACATGCAAGTATAAAACTAGCAAATTACATGTTACATTTTAAACAGCTACTGTATTTCTTATAGATGAAAGACAGCAGTCCATCAAATCTTTAAAGTCTAGGCTAAAAAAGTTAGTCATTCTCATCTACATAAGTAGTTTTGAGCTGAAAAGATCCCAAATCCAGTCACAGTCGATTTTGACTAGTCATTCACAAAAGCCTCACTAACACATCAACCAGTTTATGTGGCACACTCATTTTTCTCATACGAAGTTTTCCCAGCTTTCTTAAGCGTCATTTTATAGTAGATATTCCTGCTTTTACTTAAGTATATTAAAAGTATGTGTGTGGATCAACTGGCACTAGCTTTAATCACAACTCAAATTTAGCAAAGGTTGTTGAATACTTTCATGACCCCTGAATGTAGTATAAAACTATATCAACATGTTTCTGTAGCATTTTGTGATTTCTCAGGCTAGACTTAAAAAAAAGGCAACAAAGTAATCAGTAAGACTAAAGAAAGACATTGGTCGAACTGACAGCAAGAGGAAAGCACGCTTCAAAAAGCAAATGGAACTGGATTATAGGGAGATATTAAATTCAGTAGCAATTTAGATAAAAGCCTTGCAACATTTCACCTAGAGCATCGTTTTCCTTCAACAGGAAAAAAATACAGCTTTCAGAAATCCTAGCAAATGGTCTACAAGTATTGCTTACAGCCAACAATGTGACAGTTTTTGTGAGCAGTTGTCTCTAGCTCTCCAGCCATGTTCAAAGACAAGAGCTCAGTATTTTGTAATTGATCTGAAACAATCAAAGAAAGACATGGAAGATAAAATGTATTACTCAATTCCAGCACTCAGTATATGGACGTATACGGAACTCGCAACAATTCAAGTAGAAGATATTTAGCAGCAACAGAAAAAAAATCAGAAAAGACTGAAGGCGAACTAGATTTCTTGTTTCAAAATGCAGAGAAAAAGCCGAACTTCAGCAAAGTTGTGATGCTTAACTGTCAGAAATGTTTTAACTGTGGATGAATCATAACTTAGGAGAAAATGAAGTGAAAAGCTTTCCAAACAACCCTTCTGATTTTTTCCTTTTCCACCGTGTTGGCAATGAGATGGCAATGAGATAAGGTATTTGTCTGATACTTAATAAATCTTGCACATGGCTGCAAAACAGATCATAGAAGGACCAGAAGACAAAATAGGTTCAACATATGAAGAATTGTTAGAATAAAAAAAAGCAAAGAAAAAACCACAAAACTTTGAAGTCCTAGTTCTGAGGCAGATCTAATCACAAAACCAACCCAAAGCACTTGTTGAGAGAACAGAGATCCTCTCTGGTCTCTGTGCTGTTCACTACAGCAATACAGACGTACAGACTCCGTTCTTAAAGCTTCTCACTTAAGCAAAAACATTGAGAAATATAATTCTGTCTTTTTCAACTCTTGGGCAAAATGTGAATTAACTCTGAAAAATGAGAGTTTTGCATTTGTGTCTTAACTAATCTCACAATTTAAGCAAAGAACCCTAACTTGCATGCCTTGAAGCCTCCAGGCTCAGAATCGGAGCAGAACAATCCCATCAGCAGAAAGCAGCCAGGAGCAAGCTCCAGTTTCTGCTGTGAGCAGCCTTACCCACCACTTCTTTGAACTGAGAAACACTCAGCTGGGAAATATCAATTAGCAATCTCTCATCTGAGCAGAATCTCAGCAATCTCAGGTCTGAGCAGAACTGAGAAGCCACTTAACCAGGATGCAGTGTCCATTGTACATGAGCAGTCATCTGATAGGTCTGACTGTTGAGCCCATGGAGCTGCACATCAAGGTAAACGGCAAGTGTCAAATCTGCAGCATGTCCTCCAAGAGGTGTAAGAAAGCCACCACAGAAGAATTCAGACATGCTTTTTCAATATTTTTTAAAAAATACCTTATTTTTAAAGCTTCACTGTCATATTTCTCAAATGATAAATATCTTACTCTTTCAGAAATGAGAACATAAATCCTTATGAAACTCCAGCTTGCTAAGAGCAGTGAAAAAATATATACTTACTCTTACTGTTTTATAGGGTGCAATAACATTTCTCTCTTTAATGAGAAAAACCTGAAAGAATAACAGATATTACAGATTCACCCCTTAAAAATAATAAAATTAATCAGAAGTACTGGTAAATACAAAGCTAAGAACACTATTTAAGCAAGCAAAACACTGGGTTGTAATATCCTGCTTTAACTACCCCAGATAAACTGCAGAAAAACAATGAGCTTTTAGATCAGCTAAGTTCAAGGAGGGCAAGAATCCAATTTCATTCAGAGGCTTACTTACACAGTTGATTAGTGGGCTTTTATCCTAATCATATGATCTTCAAGGAGCTACATTCAGTGGGGCAGATCCTCCCCCTCTTTTAGTGGCTCAAGGTTCTGCCCAAACAGGAATTACCCCAGACTGGCAACACACAATATACTCTGTGCAAACTTTCTCAAATGAATGCCTTTCTTCTGCTGCTAAATGTTTCGCTTCCAGCTCCAACCACAATGAACACCAGATTTCCTCCCTCATCCAATACCATGCTTTTGAACAGTTTTATTTCTCTGGTGCTAGCCTCATCTCTGAGAACATCTTTCCTCTCCAAAACCCACATAAAACAACTCTCCTTCTTCAGAACATTCTCACAACTCCTATAAAAAGACCTGATTGGTAGCACACTAATTTGTACGCTGTGCCTTATTATCCACCACCTAAAAGGCAACAAGCCAGAAATAAGTTATGGTTTTGCTGTCTGTAGAGAAGGCTCAAATTGCTAAATCTCAGGCCTAAGCTCAGGACTGGTTCTGAACTAAACAAAATACACTGGACTGCTGTCCTGGGGTGACAACTGCATAACCTACTGTGTTCTACTCCTGGCCCAAGAAACTTAGATGATCACAGGTCCTTTCCCAGTGCCTCAGTTTCCTTCCTATAGGTAGCACACCTGCAGTTCTACACTCCCAGATTCATTCAGAATCCTTCTGGCTGCTACACACAGCCTTCCCCATTGCCACCAGCTGACAACAGAGCCAACCTTCACCCCATGACTGCTCCAAGAAACATCCAGCAAACAAAGCAAGCGGCAGGCTTGGAAGCCATACGCTCAGCATGCCTCTCTAAGTGCTACATTAAAAAACAAAGGTAATTAGTGTCTTACATCTGACAGCATCATGTACAGACAGACCTGAACCAGGCCATGGCAGAATCAGAATGAGAAACCTGCTTCACATTCATTGCTCTACTGCAGGATAACTATACTGAGTACTCTATATTACATAAGAAGTAGACATAATGGCTTGGTTTTCTTTACTTGTAAGCTGAGCAAAATCTTAAGCATATTGTATTAATTTCCCATTTTTGGAGAATTTCCCCCAGTTTTATCTCAAGAAAAAATACTGAAATAATATCAAATTATTATTTCCATTTACTATATTTTAAAGCCATTAGTTCTAAGTTGTCTGTTACATAAAGAGAAGCTGCTTATCCAGCTATGTACTAACAAATTTTTCTAATTCTTAAAGGAAAAGATGTTTAAGATGTTCCAAGTATTCCCTATGTGTGGTTTCCTACAAGGCAAAAATTTTACTTAAAAAGCCATATTTTTAATTAGATAATTATTAATTACAACTAGTCATAATTACAACTAGTGACTACTTTACACTTGGAAGACCATATGCCTTTTATACAAAATACTAGCATTTATGATGCCACCCAAACATTTCAGAATGTGTCCTCAGAGACAGGAAGATGACTTGAAAGCAACAAATGGGAGGTGTGGGGGGTGCTAACCACACTTGCCATCTTAAAACTTAATTCCTCTTTCTTACAAGATGTTTCTTATAATCAGTTGCTCTTCAGAACATAGAGTAATGATGTACTGTGGAAGCATTGCCTGGAGGAGTTAGAAATATGTTTTTAAAAATCACTCAGTGCATAGAAAACCTGCCAACTCAAGAATTAGATTACACAGTATTTTTCACAGGAGCAGTTTCAAAATGAAATTAAATATACTGGTTACTACAACAAAAACCACAAACTCCTCTGGCATAGACAGTATTAAATGCTTGAGCTTGTTTTTGACTGCAGCAGCACATAACTTAGCAAGGCTATCAATTTTGGGCATTGGTAAAGACATATTTTAGAAATACACAAGAATATTTAAAATTGTATTTCCTGCCTCAACTCTGTTCTATCCTGAAAGGAACACATAAACTTTTTTCTTTTTTTTTTTTTTTTTTAACTTTTACAGCTTTGGAACACCTATCAAGTGCAATTTATCAAAATTTAAAGTGCATCCCCTTGGTTCACTCTAAGAATCCACAACCACAGCTCTTGACTGAAACTTTAAGACAGTAGCAGGACACCTTCAGAAAACTACTTGGTGGACAGCACAGTCCAGAGTTTTCACAAAGCTGAACCATAGGGATCAAGATAGCTTTGCCATTACCTCAACATGCCGCAGAAAGTAGATGAAAGCAGTGTAACAACAGCAAACTAAAGATGATTAATAACAAGTTTTATTACCATCTATTCTCCTTTTTCATTCAATTCCAACGTTTCCCTAAGCTCCATTATAAAATGTGCAGGGCAAAAACGTTCAGTTTATTGAATTAATGACTTAATGAAGTCATTAACAGTTTGCAATTTCCAGCATCAACAGTTTCACATTAATGCTAAGTTTTTGACACTAATTAGTTTTGTTTTCAGTTAACTTCCCACCCTTGGATTACAGCTTTGAGGAAAAATACCATTAAAGAACATAAGCTTGCTCATTTATGTAACCTCACCCATTTATACATCAAGAATCTATTATATGCATGTCTTACCTGGCTACATACAACAGAAATCCCTCCAGATGTATTCCTAAAATGTAAATAAGATATTTGAAATGATGGGAATTTGGGCTTTAAAGGAAGTTAAATACATACAGTATCCTAAATTTACCTACCTTGTGAAAGGGTTATTTCCTTCATTATCTTCTGGGGCTTTTATACTAACGCAATCCCGCAATGGTATCTGCAGCAAGTTATAAAAATACAGTATTTCTTAAAAGCTTTTTAAAGAGAATTTTTAGTTACCAAGAAATTTAAGTTTGCACTGCTTACCTTGATAATAGGCTGGATATTGTCATCTGGTTCAAAAATAATTGACTTTGAACAGATTTTTAGGGAGCCTCTGAATTTTCTAGAAGGAAAAACAAAAAGTTGTGCATGAATTCATGATCCATGAACTTAGAATGACTCCAGTAAATGAAGGTAGGTAAGAGTTTTGTACCTTTCATCTTTGCAATCTTTATTTATAATATGATTAGCTGTGTGCTGTTCAAAGTAATATTCTTCCAGGTTCAGAAGAAGTAGTGAAAACCTACAAATTAAAAATAAAAATTGTTTATTCTAAGAGAAAATACCATAACAGTTAGTACTCTTAATAAAAACATTTTGGGTGTTTGGAAAGTTTTCACTGATCTCTTTGCTGTACCTCACACCCCAATAATAATTAATTTAACTTTTTAAAATAACAACCTATACAGAAAATTTGTGCACATGTGAAGAAGATCACCCGATGCTCTTCCAACACATATAAGGTTAGATATTTGATTCTGATGTCTTAGATGGAAACTATTCTAATATAACCAGGCTTACTGCTTTAGCCCTGATCAATGTATGCCAGGCAAAATATGCAATGACACAAAAAGGAAGGGCAGGAACTAATCACTTAGAATAGATGGAATTAGATTGTTTTGAAGCAAAGCCAAATTAAACTGGTCTAAAATGTTAAGTGAAAACACTGGCACAGATTTTACAACATGAGTGAGTCACTCAATGGATGCCCTCTAAGGAAGCATTACCTTCCTCACCAACCACATTTTGTACTTTCTCCACACCTCTGTTCAGCCCCCAGGAAGCCTGTTCATGGTCTAATGTGATTAACAACAAACCTCAACAACAACAAAACAAAAATAGGAAACTGAAGTCTTCGAAAATACTGAATTGCAGGATCAGAGTAATGCCAGTGCTGGTACCAAGTAAATGCAAATAGGCCAGATTAGGGGGAACGTGAAAATGCTTTCTCTACCAACTTAAGTAAAACTGCTGCAAATGATCAGAACTCAACAACTTTCTAACAGGGTGAACACTCGATCACTGAGTGTTTCAGCTGTAGAAAATGCCAGTGGATACTGGCACAGCAGGAGAAGCAAAAACAACTTCAGCTGGAAGTACAACTTGTTTGTGTGCAGTGCTGATCTGATCTGCACAAGTACTTAGTATTTATTTACACCCACATTTTGAGCTTTTTGTATTTTGCTCATGATGTGCTTCACTAGAAATGCCTGTGAAAACACTGCTAAACACCAAGTGTCCCCAGAGCAGTATTCAAACAGCAGTAAATATATCAGGAGTTCACAAAATGAACTGAGTGACTCGAACAGCCTGTTCATTAAAAAAGCATTTTTCACAATGGAAAAAATAACATTATTGAAAATATGTCTTGTGCACTTAAAGATTGTGGTTGTTATCTTAAACAGAACATAACAATACAGGTTTTACTGCAACTACAAGTAACAGTGGCTCTATACACTCAAAACTTTTGGGTTTGTGGTCCCAAGATACTTTGTCTTACTGCTCTGCTGCTTTTTTAAAATGGCCTTATCTTTACTTTCCTCTCTTGAAAACAGTTTTTTATGATCCCATTGTGCTGGTTTTGGCTTTTGGTTTTCTTTGCAGTATCTACTATGGGGCTTTGCTTTGAATTTGTGCTGAAAACTGCTGATCATTCCAAGATTTAAGCACTGAGTGTGCTTCAACTGAGTCGAGGCCTTTTCTGCTTCACCCCACTCTGCCAGCGAGGAGGCTGGAGGTGCACAAGGACTTGGGAAGGGACACAGCCAGGACAGCTGACCCCAACTGACCAAGGGTTATTCTGTGCCATTATACTCAGTAACTGTGGGGAAGCTACTATGTTTCATATCCTATTATATTCCATTTTTCAACATATCATCTAGCTGGAATCATCCAGGTCAAACTGAGAATTTCTGATTTTGCAAACTCAGATCTTACAAGTTCTATCACATTTTTAAAACTTTTTAATAAAGCGATGTTAGGATGTATAAAGAGAAATTCACCAGTAAAATGCTCTTCTTTCTAGTATGTGTAAGTGTACTACGTATACTATACATATAATTATTATTATTTAATTAATAATAAAAGTCAAGAACAAAGGTAGCACCCATATTTGTTTGAAAAAAATCTATTATTTTTCATCAGAAAACAGCCACTATTGACATAGCGAACATGAGCTTCAGAGAAATGGCATTTATGGTCCCACAATTTTTTTTTCCCAAGAAAACTGTGATTCTTGTTCAATAGAATTAATTTCTGAAATTCTGCATGCTTGGGCTCTTTCCTTTATCTCCATCTATTCTTTTAACAAACTCCTCACATTTATATTCTTTCTAAATTCACCTGCTGACAGCACTGGTATTTACTAGATTTTTTAGTTTTTGGTAAATGCAGGCATCCCTCATGTATTCAATACAAGCCATGTTTTTATATCAAAACATTGGCTGTTATTCACAGTAACTATAACATGCTCAACATAGGCCAAAATACATAAACCAAGAGAGCTCTCCTTGAAATTTTTCATTATAACTACCTCTATGAAAGTGTCGTATCTTTGGATACTTGTCACTTATAAATCAATTCACCTTCCCAAAACCCGAAGCTGTTGGCAAGAATTTGAGGTATTCTTTCCCTAGCACAACACTTACTGCTGCTGAATCAGATGGTGTCATGAAGGAAAAAAAAAAAAAAAAAAAAAGGCACAAAAACTCAATACAAACTCTTTATATAGGCTAAATAGGTACTGTGGGGAAACTGTAGGTTTACTCCTTTTTAAATACCATGTTTGCTAGCAGCATCCAGTTTATCCTTTTGTTATTCTCCCTGTGTCTCTTTCACATGAGTACTCATTTTCCAGGCTTACAGAGACAGCATTGCTGTAGAGCTTCCTGTTAGAGACCAGCGACCTCCTGTGCAATGATCTCCTGCTCACTGACCTCAGCTTTGCTGTCTGGAAAATGGGTTGTAATGCTGTGCTGGAAGCTGTTAAAGCATTTTTCTTCAAACACTGTCCATCATACAGGCTAAGTGCATTTTGCATATTTATCTTCCCCTCCCACTCTCTACAGAACCTTCCATGTAGTTCTGAAGCCTCTTCCTAGCATTTCTACACTTGCTGCTACTCTACTTGCAAGTCCACTTACTCTCACTGCATTTTCCTATATTTTCAGGCTGCAACAAGTCACCTCTGCAGGCAGACAGAGCCCAGATATCAAATCTCCACAAATGCAACCACATGTCTCTACTTCTCTCAAGCACCCACTGCAATTGGAACAAACTTACTGTCTGTCCCAAGACTATGTCACAAAAAAAGTGCCCCTTTTAAAATTAATACAACACCATAAGTGAAAGCACAATTTTCAGACTTACATCTTACTCCTGGACCAGTTCAAGTTATTGCTATTAAGGAACTCTGAAGATTATGATGTGTGATCTCTGCAATAACCTTCTGGAATTTCTCAACTCAGTCTTAACTGTTCAAGTATTTAAATTTAATTTGTCTGTGTTAATGATCCATAGAGTTGTCAAAGAAAAGTCAAGTTTCATCACATGTTACTAGAGTACAGTCAGAGCTGTTATCTTCACAGAAGTAGTATTTTCACATAAATAAACAGAGCCACTGATAGTTACTGTATCAACAGGGTCCCTCTTGAGAACCATCACTGCACATAATGATACTTCAGGCTTGCCAGGAGGTTTAACAAGGATCCTACAGATAGCAAGGGTACAGATCAGTCTCTGGCATGTTGCATAAGGAGGCAAACAGTGTTGTGAAGGCCTGAAAAAAATAGGACATCAATCATAATAGCTACAAAGTTACAGTAATGGGGATCTTCAACATGCAACTAAGCAGTTGGGCTTTGGGCTATCTGCCTTACAAAGAGCTAAAGGAAGTATTCCAAAGACACTTGTGATAGCAAGATGACCAGCACACCAAATTTATATACTATCAACTGCTATGTGGTCCTACAACATGAATTTGTATGCATACATTTAAAATTAAAATTTAGCATACATTTAAAATAGTAATTTAATTCTGCACATAACAGGAAGACTTAAAATAATATAAAAATCAGCAAGTAACAGTAGGCGGAGAATGCATGAGATACCCTGTATAAGAAACTGGTTAAACCTGTAAGAGTTGAAAACTATATTTTGGTTTTCAGCCACTGAGCAGCTGTACTGTTCCCAGTGCTGTGTAATTAACAGCACACACTGTAAGCCTATGATTTTATCACACTGACCTGGAATAGCAACCTGGATCAAAAAAATCAATGCCAACACAAGTAACAATAAGTAAGTCTGTCCCCAGTCTACCCTTCCTTGCCTTCAAGTCTGATCCCAAGATCTAAAAACCCCTCAATCTAAGCAGTTAGTCAGGCAAATCAAAAGTTTTAACTGGGTAAGGTACAGAAACGCTTCAGTATCTAAAATGAAAAAGAGTTTTGATTTTTTTTCCACTTTTAAATTATCCGCAAGAACCACCATCTAAAAAACCAAATAAACCAATAAACAAACAAAGCCCAGTTCTAGTTCTTACATATTTGTAGGAGATCCCTTCAGTTTCTATTAAACACCTTGCCTGATGCTCTAAAACTTTGTATTCCTGTAATAGAGTAATAAACAAATATCATAAACAGAAAAGGATCAAGTTTGAGACATTTTTCATATTTACCAGCAAGTGATTTTGATCCATTTTCAAAATTCATAGCCCAATTTTTAATCAAAACTTCCCAAGTATAAATCATTAATGAGTTTTTATTTAAAATCTACTTAAAGGTAATGCTATAGTTTGGAAAGCAACTCAAATATCTGTTGACACAAAATCCTTTGAAATCCAGCAATAATACTCACACCTTAAAGTTTATTACAGGATGTTTTTATGTTTACGCCCTAATAAAGACAGGCTTATGCCCACAAATGTTGTGGTCACTATGCTATTCAATGGTTTGCTACACACTGATTAAGTTAGTAAGCCACAGGCATGTCTTCATGGATCATTGACTTTTTTTTTTTTTCTACAATGAACTCGACCTCCTAGGCTATCCAAAAAAAAAAACCAAAAAACCAAAAACAACAAACCAAACCTATTATTCTGGAAATGACACAGAGACAAATTAGATAAGTTTTTAAAAAAAGTTCAAACCCCATGGAAGTAGCTATAAGGGTTGAGAGTCTGCAAGATGTTGAATGCCTTACACTATAGCCTCTTAATAGTCCAGCCTTTACCCTCAATGTCTCACCAAGAGCAAACAAACCTTCAGAGAACTTCCAAGATGACTGTATTTTCTTACTACGTGTAGTATTTGAAAAATGGAAATTGAAGGGGAAAAAAAAAAAGAAGCAGCTTCAGTAACTCTACTGGTCCCACACACTTGTAATGCCTCAAAAACTACTTCCAGTTGTGGAGAACAGGCAATTTTGACTTAAAAATTATCACATTAGCAGACAGGCCATAATGCAAGCTTCTATTCAGCTGTGGAGTTTTCCCAGGATAGTTTTGTACATGGAAGGGTACATGGAATACCAGAAACAGTACCATGAGAATGGGTTGGGCAAAAGAACAAGGTGGTCAGGAACAAAACTTTACTCTTTGGAATGCAGCAAACCAACACAGCAGCTCTGCTATCAAGAGATGCTAGGAAAGAGGCAGTTTCACTTTCCAGGGTGAAATAAATCCATAGCCACCACTGCCACTATGGCAAATCCTTGAGCTTTAGAGTGGGTAGAAAGGCCCTTACACTGTTACACCTCAGGTTTCATGCAAGTTCTGCATCCAAAAATCAACAATAACAGCATCTTGGAGAGGGAAGAAAGAAGAACATGCTAGATAAGGGAACATCTTTTATTATAACAACTCACACAGCTGGAAAAACCAACACCACCAATTTAAATGACACAAGGAGTCTCCCAGATCCCAAATGAAAAAGATTTTCAGCCACAGTTGTGCCTGTCTGTCTGAGGGTATATCTTGGTGGGGTAGGAGCTACAGCAAGGGATGATTGGTACAGTGTAGATAACACACATCTTTACAGCCCCCCAGATAACTTTAATGGAGGCATTAAGAGCTTTTGTGCTGGAACACCTTCAATCCCCACACAGTGTTAAAAGTACAGAATCTGGTAAAGAGTTAATATTTTAACAGTCTATAAGGAGCTGTTTGAGCTTAAAAGGTAAGCGCCTAGACTTAAGGGAAAAGGTAAATTAAAGCATGCCAACATAATTTAGCTTGAAGACCTATTTCAAATTCCTGTCTTTGTACAGTCCTAGAAAGATTATATTAAGAATAACTGAAAAATTCATATGCCAGTCAGTTGGAAGGTATTTTCTTATGAAGGGAATCAGTATTCCTTTGAGAAGCAGCTCCAGGTAGAAAAAAGAAAAAGGTAACCATCTTGCCAAGAAAAACAGAACTCGCTTCCTTTTTCAAAGAGCTGCCATATAATTGCCACTCAGAAAAGGTCTGAGGAATATGAGTCAAGAACACACCCAAGATGCATAAGAAAACTTGGCACTAAGTAGCAAGAAAACACTTGCAAAACTTCAGCTTGTATGATGTCATTCCCAGCACACAAGGTTTGGGAACCCAAAGGCACCCAAACATTCCTAGCATTGTTCTGAGTATGCAGCCAAGAAGCCAATCACCCTTTACAAACTACAACCTGGAGTTTATAACTCCTACCAAGATGCTATAAAATATCTTCCAAACAAAAGTGTGCTGCATCAGGTTTAGTCTACTTGAGAATTTTACTGTTCCTCTGCTTGATGTGCACATCCCTCTGTACTTCAGTCTGAAAAAGACTCAGTTTATTTTATACACCAATTTCACCTACCAACTGAAGCATTGGACTTATTCAAACTGGACACAGGAATGACCATGCTGGGACCAGTGCCTTGGCAAAATCCTGTTTATACCACCCAGGAAAGGTACCAATTGATCCTGCTTTAAATTCATAATCTGTGATTGAAGCCTTACTATTTTTGTCCTTTCATCAGAAAAGCACATGCTAGAAATCTGCTTGGACACAAGGGTTTCAAGTGGCCGATCCAACACACCTTGCACAATGACTTGACCTGAAACTGGAAGTACAGTCCTGATAACAGAAGGAAATTGTCAGGGATGAAAAAGCAGGGCTGCCCAACCTAGCAGCAGCACACAGCTATGCAAAACCAACTCTAAAATTAAACCTCCTCCCACCAAGAACAAATTATCTGTAGACCAGCTGTAGGACTCATTTGCTGATCTTTGGATAAAAGACTTCATTATGCATATTTTGTCTCAAGAGAGTAAGATAAGGCTACAGATTTAAAAAAAATTAAAAAAAATATATAAATCCAACACCCAATCAACCATCATACCAAATCTGCAGCACCTGCACGCTGCCAGTAGGTTGCTTCATGTGAATGATGTTTCCAGCAGCAGAGATGAACCCCTCACATAGGAAGCCAAGCAGGGTGCAAGACAAACCAGCGGCACCGTAGAGAGAGACCCCGTCCCAAGTGTTTACACTTGTCTGCATGTGGGCATAGTGCCAGAAGTGAGAAATCAGTTCATAAAGAAAGCAACGATCTGAGCCAAAAACCACATCATCTAATTTGATGTTTTGTAACTAAAATTGTTTGTAAAAAAGGATTGCTGTTCATGAAGGATCAATATTTTAGGGATTAAATAAACTGTCTTGGACACAGGACATTTCAGCATTTTCTTGTTTTCTTCTAGAAAATGGCTTATAGTCAGAAAAGAAGGTTTATGTAACTAGATATTAAAGTGGACTAATTAGTTAAGAAGAAATATTTTTTTCCAGATCACTTAAAACTAATCTGATCTTCCTTCCCTCCAAAGCAACTGCATAAGAAGATTAACTTCTTACTTACCAAGTTTCACACTACTCTTAACTGGAACTTTTATAGCTTAAAGTTTTGTAGAAAGCAACGCACAAGAAACAAAAAACCACAAAAAAATCCCAAACTAAAACACACATCAAATGCCGTTGCCACAAGTTTTAAGAAGTCCTGTTCATTTCACTAGGAAATATCTACCCCAAGGATACACAGATCAAGCAAAGCTTTCAAGCAGAAGCTGGTGTCTCTAAGAGCTACTCAGCACCTAGACAAAAAAATTTCTCAGAACTGTCCCTTCAATTAAGTCACAGTAAGCTGGTTTTTTGCTGTTTTAAGACATAACTATAAGGACAACACACAACAAAAATACAGTGCTTCTGATCTGATAATTCTAAGCTTAAAATATTTTAAATCACTTAAGTGCTTTTAAGATTTCCTAACTGAGAAAAGCACATGAAAAGAGGGAGAGGGAGGGATCTGATATAGGGTACAAAACATATAAAATTACTTAGATTTTATACTAATATCATTTGTTAGGTAAGGGGAAGAAACAGAGAAATGGGTTTGCAGATACAGGAAAACCTGCCAATGCAAATAAGACTGACCTTTCATAAAGTGCTCAGATTACAAGCTCAAATAATAAGATCCTGATACGCTTTCAAGAAGGAGCAAAGAAAAAAGTTCTCATCAACAACTGTAGATCAGTAATACTGACATTGATATGCTGAGTTTGTTCTCAGGGCTTTTTAGAAGAGATTTGGATCCTATTTAGGTTCTTTGGGACAAGACTGATTTTTGGCCTTTTTTTCTCAGCTTTTCAAAAAAAACATCTATTTACATTAAATCCATAACACAGCTCACACAGTCATTTTACTTGCTTTTTCTACAATTAAGATGCTTTGTTTACAATTAAAAATATTTATATTTTCCTTCTACACCAGAAGTTTGTCCTTTCTGCCTGCAGCCCCTTACACACATCTGAAACCACAGCAGTCCCCCCAAAAGCAGCAAGATGCACAAGAAGACAAAACGTGATCCAGAACACATCTGTACTTAAAAAAAAAAAAAAAAAAAAAAAAAAAAAAAAAAAAAAACCAAGAAAAAAACAACACTTCAGAGGATGTGGTAGCTTCATGGGCTGTACAGCTATGATTCAGAATTTATATGGACAGAGTGAGTCCAGCTCTTCATCATGTGGTTTTCTCATCAACAATAAGCAGTGCTGTGCAAGCAGCAGAGACCTGCAGCAGGAATTTGCACAGGGCTCACACGGGACCAGCCTGCTGTCTCCCTGGTTCCCGTAGCAGGGGACACCTGGGGATCCCTGATCCCCCCAGAGAAAGTGCTGTCCTTCTGCTGTGTGACCCACGCCGACCTACTGCTCTCTTAGGGATTTCCTATGTGGAAATGTTAGGCTTGCAAAAGATTTTAAAACTTTTTGACAAGACAGATACAGCTAAGCCAGGCAAAAGGAAGTGGGACACTACCTAAAAATAAGAGAGTAAATTCAGGATACACTCAAGCATGTGTGATAAGCCTTTGTTGTACGTTCAGAAACAAAACAAAGATTATAGTCAGCAAACAGGAGTGCGCAAATTGAATTTAACGCTTTAAAGAGACAACATAGAGTCGATAATCCAAGGGCTGACAGTACACTGACTATAGTGTTCAGGGGAAAAAAAAAAGGAAAAAATATCACAACAAACTACAGTGAAGCACAGCTCCATGCCACAAGAGCAACTGAGAACAAACTAATAAACAAAAATTTACAAGACGCTATTTTTCATGCAATTTATGCAAGGCAAGCAGCATTCCTGTTTTCCCAGGTCCTTTCTACACCCTTTCCAGCCTTAACTCAGGGGAACCATCAGCCACCTGATCTCAACGGTACCAGCAGCGAGGGCAGCACGGCGCCGGGGCGCTGCGCCGCGGCCTCTCCGGAGGCCCCGCCGCCCGCAGCCCCGCCGGGCCCTCCGAGGGGCCGGGGCCGAACGGGGGCGGCCGGGGCCGGTGGGGCAGTACCGCTCACCTCTCCTTGGAGTACAGCTCCCGCTCCAGCCGCCGCCTGCGGATGAAAGCCATGGAGCCGCCGGGCCGAGCCGCCGGAGCCGCCGCCACAGCAGGCCGGGCCGGGCCAGGCCGCGCCTCAGGGAGGCGGGGAGAGCGGGCCGGCCGCGGCCGCAGCCGGGCTGGAGAGCCCGGCCCTCCCCGTTTGTACCGCCGGAGAGGCGGGGGAAGGCGGCACAGGGAAAAGGCCGGGGAAACGGAGTCAGTCGGTGCCGGGGGTTCTGCGTCCTCGCCCGGGCTGCGGTGTCTCTGCGGCCCTTCGGGGCCTCCGCTGCGCACACGGAGGGAAGCTCACGCTGTATTACATTGTGAAACAGCTTCGTTACGTGGACTGAAATAAAAGTTTTAAATGTAGTGCCACTGCAGTGAGATCATTGTGCCCGTAATGCGTGTGACAGAAGCTGTCCGGGCAGAAGGTGCGTTCAAAGCCTGGAGTCACAAAATGTGCGGAGCTGGAAGGGATCCAAGTCGATCCCTGCACGGGGCATTCCCAGGAGTCACACCATGCACTGACAGCATTGGCAGAACGCTTCTTGAGCTCTGTCAGGCTTGGGGCTGTGACCGCTTCCCTGGGGAGCCTGTTCCAGTGCCCAACCACCCTCTGGCTGAAAAACCTTTTCCTCATACTCGACCTAAACCTCCTCTGACTCAGCTTCATGCCATTTGTTCAAGTCCTATCATTGCCTAGAAAGACTTCTATAGAAAGAGGAGTTAAGTAAAATCTATTAGTTCATATAAAAACCCTTCAATTCATAGAACTGTCCCTGAATCCGAACAATTTGTTATGAGTTTACAGACACGATCTCTTTTGCAGTAGAGAAATTCTGCTTTTTGAATATTTATAAATTAGAAAAATTGATTCATGGAGAGGATATAATTTTTCACATAGAAACTAAAAGAATTACTGGCTTCTAGACCTCAAGAGATTGTCTGATGTACTCTCTGCTCTCAGATGGATTCAGGTATATGTTGATCAGTGTTACTCAAATATTTTCAATTTGTGGACGTAGATATGAGAATGTTCTATTTACAGAATGCAGATTTACTTTGGCTAATAGTCTTTCAGGGTTCTCTTCAGGAGTACTTTACAGAATCTAAGGAGGCCATAGATCACAGTTTGAAAACCACTTCTATCAGCTGCATGAACTATTTCTTGAATCAGTTTGTAAAAACACTGTTTGAAGAAAATCTGCAGCATTTGAGTGTAGCTTGTACAAACTTTTAACAGCATCTGTGGATATATGTTTGTCCAATAGCCAACCTGATTTTTCTTTGCTGCATTCCTTGTCATATTTCCAGTGGAAATCATGGAATCACAGAATCATGGAGGGGGTTGGGCTGAAAGGGACCTTAAAAATCATCTAGTTCCACTCCCGCTGCCATGGGCATGGACACCTTCCACTGGACCAGATGGCTCAGGGCCATCCAGTCTGGCCTTGAACACTTCCAGGGATGGGGTGTCCACCACTTCTCTGGGAAACTTGTTCCAGTGCCTCACCACCCTCACAGTAAAGAATTTCTTCCACACATCTAACCTAAACTTTTTCTCCTTTAGTTTAATGTCATTACTCCTTGTCGTTGTGTCTACATGCTCTTGTAAATAGTCTCTGTCTTTCTTGTAGGCTTCATTCAGGTACTGGAAGGACAAAATTAGGTCACCCTAAAGCCTTCTCTTTTCCAGGCTGAAGAATCCCAATTCTTTCAGCCTTTCCTCAGAGCAGAGGTGCTCTATTCCTACAATAATCTTGGTGGCCTCCTCTGGACTAGCTCCAGCAGGTTGAGGACTAGCTCCTTCCTGTGTTGAGGACCTCAGAGCTGAATGCAGTACTTGAAGGTGAAAGGTATTTATGTGCCTCACATATGTTTTAATAAATATTTTTGTATAAATGTATACTTATTCATATAATTGTTTATACGTGAAGATATGTATATCACCCTCTCATAGACTAAACATTTTTTTCACTTTTCTTATAGACTACACTCTTAAATTATTTATTCTTTCAGCTTTATTCTGCCAGAAAGTCACATTCCAGTATGACTTTTGCCTTTATCTTACGATATAACGTATCAACACCAACTAGAGTGCAGTAATTATGCCCTGTGTGTTACACATGAGAGGAACATTCATAAATACATCCCAGTAAGAACTTGCTTGTCTTATTGTGACAAAAATTTGTGCTCAGAACTGATTCTAACATGTCATCTAGTTCTCCACTTTTTCTCCTATATATGTAAGTTCTTCTCAGGTATAATATTTTGCCTTAGCCATGAGGATTTAATCTTGATTACTTTAAACATTCATCCTAGTTAAGAAAATAGTTTTGAAATTTGGTACTCTCTTCTAGCTTTCACAGTGGTGAGAACGAGGTTTTTTAATATATCTATATTCTGTTGCATCTTGCGAATCAACAATGAAAATACTGAATAAAACTGAAATGACAACAGATCCTTATGGATTCTCATGGCAGGTTCTCTCCAAGTTTGATTTGTGTAAGCAGCATGCCAATTGCCTGGTGCTTTCATAAAAATTATGTTTCTTTTGATTTTTGTTTTAATGAAACTGTCATGGGACAGTGTCTAAATGATACTAAACTCAAAACCTATGATACTTACTGTTTTTCTACCAAATCAGTGAAATTGATTGCAAAAAAGGGCATTAGAGTAGTGTGAGAGCAGCTGTTCCTGACAACCTTATGGTAACTTCTTATTCATTAATTTATTCTATATTATTCCTTGACATCAAAATAAATCTGGATTGCTTTAGACCAGCTTACCTTAAATAGATTAATTTTATAATTTTCTTGTCTCTTTAAACCTATATAGTCTTTTAGAAATTCAGAGATTGTTTTTGGTATATTATTTAGTAGATTTCTTTAGGCCCTATTAACTTGATTACATGAAATTTACATAGTTTTTAGCTCATTCCTTCTTTAAGCTCTATGGTAAGATAAATTTAACTAAGTATCTGGGCACTTCTAATGTATTTCCGGAATATTTTATTGTTGCATTTTATACTCCTTTTTACCTGTCACTCATTTTGTACTGTAGGCTTTGTAATTTTATTCTTTTATTCATATTCTTTTATGTTACCCTTCAGTTATGTCCCCTTATTGTGACTTCTTCAAATCTTTGAAGAGCTTTTAATGTGATGTTAATACAGTCTACTTAAGCTTCCTTTCCTTCCTTTTGTTCACATCAAGATAGCTTGCTATTGTATGTTTAATTAAAAATGAGTCTATTGTTCTCTGTAGAAAATCTAGGTTAGCTTTAAATGACTGAGCTCAGGCCTAGGCTGTACAGAAAGGAGGTTAATTAACTCATACAGAATGGCATGCTGTTATGATGAGCCTGCTTTTAGTACCTAGACTAGCTTGATTAAAGTTAGCTTAACTATTTCTACATAACAATGCAATCCATAGTTGGCAGTGCTGACATGCTTTTTCTTCCTCTTTTTCCCAGAGCAGGGAAGTCTATTTTGGTCAAATGTGTCATGATCACTTTCACTCAGTTTAGTTTCTGCCTTTAAAATCAAAGTGAGCTCCTCTCTGCTTGTCATGCAATTCCAGTTGGTAATGCCTCTGTACTGTGAAGCAAAAGTTCATCCCTAAAATGCTACAAGAACTTGATGAACATTTTGTGTCCTGCCATATTGCTCTTCAGGCTGGTATTCAAGTGATTGAAATCCATTGTTATCTCATGGGCAAGCTTCTTGAATACCTTCATTAGTTGCTCAGAATACATCAGAAAAAAGCATCAACTTCCTCCTTTTGAGTACAGCTGTAGTCTATTATAAAAAATAGACCTGAATCATAATGTAATTTTGCTTCCTCCTTTTAATTTTCAGCAGGAACAGTATCTTTTGTCTCTTCCTGAATTCAATACACATTGAATCATCATCCCCTGATTTACTGTGCCCATTTTCCCTAGCATTCTTATATACAGCTATCACTCATGATATGCTACCATATCTCTGGGGTACTACTAAACCTGTATTTTTTCCATAGTCTCACTAGATCCCTGGCATTTGACTCCAAATATTCCAGGTTGTTTTTAATTTTTTTTTCATTTTTGGTTTCTGGCAGATATTTCCCATGGTATTTAACTACAAAAGCTTTGTCAATTATCTAAAAAGCTTCATTAAATACAATGCTCAAGTGTTTCTTGTCAATCCATTCTATTCTATTGGGCATTTTTAAATATGTTCAGAGTAGGCTTAACCTCAACTGTTGAAGTCAGTGGTGAAGTTTCTGTTGGGAGTATAAAAGACTCCTGAGTGTAGTTCAAGGATTCATCCAATAATATATTTTTTCTGAAAGATATGTCAATAGCCAACCTATGGCACATTAGCCAAAGGCAAAAGTAGTAAAGAGTACTTTAGCTTATTGTTAGCAGAACTAGTCAGAAAACAGAAACACATTTTTTTCATGGGGAAAAAACCAACATTGTTACCTCTCATTGTAACCATTGTTATCCAATGACATTTAAACCATTTAACATAAGTTTGCACTTTTGTAAAGAAAACATTTTTGAAAGATATGAATGAATAGTTTTGCTTTCAGGAGACATTTAGGACAGACTAACTTCTACAAGAGAAACACTGGCCCTAGTTTTCTGTGACACACACAGTCTTTTCGCTGTGTGTACTCAGAGCCTAGAGTAATAAATAAATCCTTAACTGGTACATCTTGCTTCTACCACAGTAACAATAATAAAATCAACAACAAATAGACGTGTCATGGCTTACTTGTTGCCCTGATCTGAGTGACAACCTGGAGGTACTTGCAGAAACTCCACTGGATTAAAAACAATCATGTAAAGTTTACCCTCATGATAGAATTGCCAGCTCCATTCTGAACACATTTAAACTAGTTTGTAATCATCTTTCTTGTACTAAATTCTGCTAAGATTTTCTGAGCAAGTTGTAAGTCAATTTGTTTGTGTACACAATGTGTGTTGGATTTAAAATCAATTTTAATTAAACTAATGTTCATCAATAAAAAAAAGTGTAATTCACCATTTTCCATGGAGAAGAAAATAATCCTAGAGGCAGATTTAAAGTGTCAACATTTAAAGATGTTCTATAAGTCAAATTGTAAAGGCAAGGATGACAGAAACTTGTACAATTATTTTACATGTCAATTTAAATTGAAGATTTTATGCAAAATAAATGTTTCTAGTGAAATCCTTCTAAACCACACCCATTCTGAAATACAGTACTTGATTATAATTTGGTTTGGTTTTAGTACTCCTTGAAGGAGTACATCTCCTTTAGGTCTCTGTACTCCTTTGCTAACATTACTAAGCTCGTTTTCATAGGTTAATCTCTCTACAATTTGAGGGCTTGATTTTCAGCTGCTGGTTTGGTACACCCTGCATATATAGATCCCTGCATTTCATTTTGGAAGCATCCTGAAGAGGACTCATAAAGTAAGGCAGAGTACATGGTAATCCAGAAATAATCTGGTACACTTTTATATACCTGCACTGCTGAAAAAGAAAATAATACTAATTTAGTCTCTTTAAAGACATGAAAAATTTAAAGATCAGAGACAAATTTGTAACAGAAAAGAATAGATTTACTTTATTAAAACAGATTTGGAACACATGTGAACTATATGGAAAAAACAGCCGAATGTGTTCATCAAGTAAGATACTCCCACACCCCTTCAGTGTTCCAGCTACTTTATGGAGATGATGGCTTGGCTTCCCTCCAACACCTATACATACTTCATGTCATTAGATGCATGAGTCACTCTGCTCTGCTGTAGAGCTGCTAAATGTGGTGCCACAAATGTTCATTTGAAAAATGGATGAGCCCTTGAGTCATATTTCAGTATAGCTGGTGTTTTAAGAAAAGGCCTTTTAGTAAACTTGTTACATATAGTCCACAGGACAATGGAGCTGCAATTTATATCATAGTAATGAAAATAAACATGGATAGTGGTGGTGAGAGAAAACCTGAAAAGTCTCAGGGAAGGAGGGAGCATCTATTAAGGATAGATATTCTATGCAAAAGCAGTATTCCAAAAACCTTACAGACTAAACAGGAATTTCCATTTGATCCACCGCTACAACATGTCACTTAAATGTAAATTTAAAAAGTAACTTGCAATGTCATTGGGTTTTCCCTCATTTTGAATGGGCACTGTTAAGTTGTTGGCAGAACATTAGTTAGCTGATGTTTTTTTATGATTTTTATGATGATTGTTTTATTCCTTTGCTCATGAGCAAGTTCATGTGACTAGACATAAAAGAGTATATGTGTATAAAACTCAAAAGGATGTTTAAATCCCACTCAGTAAATGGTAAAACCACAAGTCTCACTTTTATTGGTCTACGGGTTCAGTGTTCTGGCAGGGGGTGTTTTTCTTAGATGTAGGGGAGGGAAAATAAAGCAGAAGAATTGAGATGCAGAACTAAACTGTTTAATTAGTTTATGTAGTTGGCCTTTAAACCTCTTAAAATGTTTCAGCTAAGAATATTTGAAATGCCTATACTTTTTGCATAGGTAACAGTCCCAGATTTGTTAGGCCATTTATGTAGTAGCTACTTCAACTCCGTGTCCAACAGCATTCTTGCTTGCAAAGAAGAACTAAAGAATAATATTCATGCTTCCATTTTAAATCAGTAAAAAAATTGCATAATTTAGATTAATTTTCAGACATGCATATGAATGAATTATTCCTTTGACATATATTCTTGTGTATTGGTTGACTTTATCCCACTTTCCCTAAACCAGAAAAGATAAAGAGCAAACCTGTGTTATGGTAAGTCCTGTCTAAAAGCTAAGACTTGTGATCAACTATGGATATACAAGATCAGCACAGCTAAGGCCTGCATAAACAAATTAGACTGTTTTTCATATATTGAAGAACATACAACAAATATATAAAGGCCTTTCCTTCTTCTTTCCCAGCTAGAAAACTTGGCATGCTTTGAATGATGTATAATAGAGAAGTCCTATGACTATATTTCTGAATATAAGACTAGATTTTTTTCTGAAGTAGAAAATGCTTTCTCCTCTGTCACCAGTCAATAGAGTTATGTATATATATTTATAGCAGCTGGAGATGTAACGATGAGTACAAACAACCCTTCTATTCAGAGCAGTTTTTTAGAAAATAATTTCTTCAGCAAATAATTGCACTTGAAGCACTAAGGATGAATTTTTCTCATCTAAATTTAGCCAATATGCAAGTTAAGCCTTTAGTCTAAGGTAGTCTCCCATGCTTCTACTGTGTGTCATGGAGAGAGATGTGTGATTCACTGTTCTTATCCTGGACATCACAACTAAGGGGAATAGATTTTTTTCCTACAGGATTTCTGCTCACTCTGGGGAGAGTCCAGATGACTATCTTAGGTTAGATATTCAATTTTAAGGTACTGCAGGTGACTGAAATGAGCTATGTCTGCATTATTTGTTAACAGCAATCCCAAATTTGCTCTGAAGATTAAAATTCCCCATTGCCATATTCACATATATGCAGCACATTTTCAGCATTTCAAAATCTCTGTGACCATGTTGATCTCTTAGTAATCAGACATGCCTGGACAGGATGGACACCAGGCAGCATTGTGGAGGGAAAGTTCCCTGGACATGAAGCACACTGCTCATATAGCTGTTTTGTAAGTTGTGCTTTTAATTGTGGTGGAAACATATCTGCTATCAGCTGACTGGTTTGAAGGAGAGAGGAAAAGCAGTCTTTTGCATTTTAAGAGGAGCAGAGGTGAAATTCTGGGGTTTTGTGTGTTCTGAAAAATTTCCAAAACCAAGCTAGAGCTTCTGCTCAGTACTCATAAGCATATGGTAGTTTTTGCAGGATCACATTTAGAATTCTGACTTGCTATGATATGAAAGAGAAAAATTCAGTTTTTGATATTGCTGCCTCATTATAATAGCTTGACTTCAATAGCCTTCTGTTCAAAGAATTGGAACAGAAAAGGGTGTGAGAAACTACTTAGGACTACATCACTCAGCAATATGCAGAAAATAAATTGAACAACTCTTCATGCTGTATGGCTTCTGATACTTACATTTTTTTTTTAAATTCCTGAAGCGAAAGACCATTAATGGAAGAAGTTCAAGTTACCTGATCTTTTAAAAGGATATTGGATAGAGGGTTTAGACAATGAGGGAGTATTTGGCTTGTCACCCTTGGATGGTAAACACTAAAGACTTCACATGCTGCAAAGACATACTTTTCAAGTACCCAAGAATTTTTAGAAATCTAAAGCAAAAAGGACCTACACTTCCTCTGAGATTGTGAACCTTAAACCCATGCTTCAAAGGAAGCATATATGCTCAGCAACTATAATGGCCAGGCATTAAAGGATACAGCACTCTGGTTGACAACTTAAGCAATGAACTGTGGTGGTTTTGGAAGACAGAAACAGAAGAAAAAAGACAGGAGCATGGTTTTTCATCACTATATGGATCTATGTCCTACATGTGGCTGCATTCATTTAGCCAGTTGTACCTGTGTGTTGGATGGTTTTGACTCTGGTTATTTTCCTTCATCTGACTGTAAGGATTTGTTACCTCTTTATGCAAGAAGAAAGTTATTTCTTTGGGAGAAGAACCATCTCTTGTTTGTATTTATATAATGTGAGACAGGATATTGTGGCCCATGACATTAAACCAATTACAGCAGTAGAGCTACATTAGTCACTGGTGATGGCACCTGGACGATAAGAAAGTCAAGGAAACCAGCAAGACTCCAGAGGTCTAAATTAAGTGATGAGAGCATAAGCAAATGCCATTACTAAAAGGAAATATTGTGATGGACAGGGTAAGATTCTACTAGTCAATTACTGACAGAATTTGATTGACATTCAGGTTTTCCTCTACTCTGACCAGTGCTTTTCAATCAATCACAGTACCAAAACCTTTCCACAATTTGAAAGCTTATCATTTTGGAGTGATGTTAAAAGGAATTGTATTTTTTTAAAAACGTATTTCAATATTTTTGCCTGAAAATGCATATATCTTTACAACAGGTGTTTCTCTGGTCTGTGCTGTTATTTGTGCTCTTGTCACTGTTGTGGGTCTCCAGATATTGAACTTTTTTCTCCCCCACCTTTTTCTCAAGATATTTAGAAAGTAATTAATAGACAGGAAGTTATCGCACATTTAAATATGCTGCAGTGTCTAAATATATGAATCTCCTGAACTTAGGACACTGCCACCCAACACATGAAAGTACTCTAAAAACTAGGAGATATGTGCAGAGCTCTCAGTTTTTGCAGGGTTTTTCTAACTGTAAACCACAAGCTCTTGTGAAATAGCAACACCACAAAGGTTTGTTCTTGCTTATATTTCACCAGAAGCTGTAACCACAAGTGCCAACTGTCTACAGATGATACAGGAATTAATTTGTAAAGGAGGAGATGCAACAAATTATCAAGAAAATACTTTTACAAAATCGCTTGTGGTGTTATTTCTGCTATTGGGACTGCCAGGTAACAAATATGATTTGTAGTGATATTTTGCTCTGCTCTCAACCACAGCAAGCCCTGACAGACCAGTAACCTTGAATCTTGTTTATTGCACACCAGGGCATGAGCTGGGACTTTTAAAACACTTCTATTTACTGTTCTGTCTGTGGAAGCTCTGCCAACTTCTCCCTTCACTCTCTAGTGTGTTTAGTAAAGTGTTTGCATTGCTTTTCTTCCAGTTCTAGGCCTTAAGTTTACCTGGTGGCTAATACACATCTCTGTCTTCTGGTGGGAAATCAGTGTGATTGAGCCAGGACAAAACACCACCTCAGATTGATGCTTCTGAGATTGTTTCCATCCTAATAAATCAGAAACTTATTATGTAATAATCTTGTACATTAGTGATTGTTTGAAATGTGTTTACATTTATTTTAGACAGACAAAATCTGGGGAAATAATTTCCAGAAATATTTTCTTAGAAGTTTATATGACCTGTGCTTGTTTATGCAAAGTTTGATCATATAATAAGTGGACATATTAAAACCTAAACATTTTTCTTGGTCCATCCATTTCAATCCATTTAAGATTCTTGTTTCTGACAGAGATAGCTACTGCATTTCAGAAAACAAAATAAAGATTGATGCACACAGTTTATGATGTCCTTCATTAAAAAACCCTCTATCCAAGCCTTTGGATATCACCACACAATAAGAAACTGTTATGAGTTTTCACCTTGGAGAGATCTCCTATTGAGTTCTACACTGCAAAAAATTCAGCCAGAGGTGAGTGAAGTGCTTCAAACCTCATAAACTGTGAAAACAGAGGAGACCTTGAGGTATCAATGTGTGGAGGAAATTTTGAAACTAACTTTAGAATTTTTACTTGAAAATTTCATTCTTGAAATGCCCTAAATGTAGATGATAAACTGCTTGTGAAGCTATTTGCCTATTTATATCAAAAGGACAACATATTAGCTTTTTTTAGATTAAAAATAAAACAAACAAACAAACAAAAAAAAAAAAAACCCTGGAAAAAATAGCAGTGCTGTTTCATATTTTTGGTCACTTGATGGCACTAAACTAACACTGTATACATATTAATCACCAATAGCATAAGAATATTTCCATGCCAGTGTTTTGTTTTCTGTTTTTATGACTTGGCCTGATCAAAGTGCTTTGTTTGGTTGAGGGCAGATTTCAGACACAATGAAGATTAAAATAAACAAACATATACCCAAGAAGCAGTGGTGAAATCTGGCTGACTGTGTTCCGTCTGTCTTGTTAAAGTTCATGACATACTACAAATACCACAATGGAATGGAATATGTAGCATTTCTGAGAAAAAAAAAAAAGAAAAAAAAAAAGTCAGCTTTTTAATGTAATGCACCAAAGACCAAACCAAGCCTTCCAATATAAAATCTGCAAACTTTGGACATTGGCATTTACACCAAAGTTTGTGGCCATCAGGTGGCCATGCACATGAGGCAGAATATGGGATATCCTGGACTTTTCCATATCCCAGTGTCTTTGGGGAAAATGCGAATATTTCAAGGCTAAATGTTGGGTTTATTGTGTGAATTGGAAGTGAAGCAGGGAGAACTTTGCTTGGATGGTCTCAGCTGTGTAATAGGAACCCCCTGCTGTGATATATGTGTGAAGAAGGTATTGCAGAACCACTGCGTCTCCTAACAAAGGCATGTCCTCACAGACTCTCCAGCAAACTGTCTGTATTGTATTTGTTTGTACTGAAATCTGAGAAATCCTCAGTTAAATGTATCTTTTTGGGAGGACTTTTCAGTATCTAATAGAGTAGCAAGGGAACATTTTAATTTAATTTTTGGAAGTTTTGCCCTTTCAACATATTTTTCTATAAAGGAAACAAAACTGCATTTTTAAAATAATCTCCACAGATCAGCAACCAGAAATACTTTTGTTGGCTCAAGGAACATATTTTCTCCTGATAATGCTTTTTCTCTGGATGTTTTAGACTTCTTTTTCAATACAAAGTTACTTGCATTTCAAAATCCAACTTCAGTCCTACCTGGACTTTGGCCCTTCTAATTTTCTCCCTGCAGAACCTCATAATATCCTTGCAGTCCTTCTGAGTTGCTTCCCCTTCTTTCAAAGATCATAAATTCTCATTTTTTTCCTCAATTCCAGCCAAAGATCTCTGTCCAGTCAGGCTGGTCTTCTTCCCCACCATCTTCTCTTTTGGCCCTTGGGGACAGCCTGCTCCTGAGCCTTTAAGATTTCCTTCTTGGAGAATGTCCAGCCTTCCTGAGCTTCTTCTTCAGGACTGCCCTTCAACAAGTCTCTTATACAGGCCAAAATCTGCCTGCTGGAAGTCCAAGGTGGCAGTTCTGCTGGCCACTTTCCTTATTTTGAGAACTGAAAACTTAATAATTTTGTGATAGCTGTGCCCCACATGGCCTCCAAGCATCACATCACCCAACAGTCCTTCTGTGTTCACAAACCATAGGTCCAGCAAGTGCATTGCCTAGTTGGCTCCCTCACCAGCTCTGCCAGGAACTTTTCTTCCATGCACTCCAGGACATTCTGGACTATTTCATCTCTGCTGTGTTGTATTTCCACCAGATATTTCTTAAGTTCAATTTCCCTATGAGAACAAGACCCAGCAATTGTGAGACTTCTTCCAGCTGCTTATAGAATATTTATTCTGCCTCTTCATCCTGATTAGCTTGTCTGTAACAGAATCCCATGAGGATATCTGCCTTGTTGGCCTTCCCTCTGGTTCTTATCCACAAACACTCGACCCTATCAGCACCATTGTTAAGATCTAGACAATCAAAACCCGTGCTATGTGTTTCCATTCTTACTACCTATTACATTTTCATCTATGTGCAGTATGGTACTCATCCTGAAAGGGAAAATATCCATGATTTCACCACTTCTGGAACAGTGAAATATTTATGTGCAGGGTTTTTTTTCACTGTGTTGTGGTTTAACCGCTGAAGAGATAAGGCCATGATGTACTTCACTCTCTCATGTACTCATAAGCTCCTATCTTCAATTATTCTGCAACTACTGAGAAATAGATCAGAAATCACAGAATATTCTGAGTTGGATGGGTACCCACAGGGATCAAGTCCAGCTGTGAAGGGGCTGAACCAACAATCTTTGTGTTATTACCCCCTGCTCTAACCAACTGAGCTAAATAAATATGATATTTTTGGGAGTTTTTTTCCTTACAAAGGAAGGATTTTCAACTTTCTAGCTAATGAATCCATTGTCAAAATTTTGGTTGCATTTGTCATCTCATATGATCTTAACCATGATAAGCTTAAGGAAAGGAGTTGCAAAGCATTGAAGCGATTTCCACAGTATGCAAAACCAGTTTCAGCTCTCCTTTCTACTCATGAAAGTTAATGGCTTTCCACAGGAGGTAAATGAGGAAAAATTTGGCTATCTTGGTTTAAAAAATACCTTGTTTTCATGGTTATCTGCACTAAATTTAATCCAACTACAACAAATGAATCTGTTCACAAAGTTGGATAAATGTGAGCTAAGCTAATATAAGCTGTGTGAAAAGTCACCCTGTTCTATGCAGTACCAAAAGCATTTGAACTTCATATGAAAGTATAGAAATATATAAAATCTTCTCAAAAATAGTAGATGAAAGTGTCATTTTTAGATGCATGTCTATTTTTATATGATAAATAAAATCATAAGATCTCAAATTGGAATGTGCAAGCTTGCTGCCAGAGAAGAAAAGACAAATGAGGAAAAGCTCAAGAAAATGTCCTTTCGATATCACACACTGTCAATTAAGTTTTTCACTGTTGCATTTCTTAGTCTCTTGTGCTTCATATACATGTGCTGGAATCACATATCAGAAATCCAAATTTTTTATGGGCCTGGTAAAAAAATCATCATAATTTTAATTCCATGTGAAGGTTTGATTATAGTTGTAAGTATGCAGCTCAGAAACTGCCCTCTCCTTATGTTGTTTTCAAATAATCTTTTGCTCATGCAGCATACAGTTGGTTCTACTTCTATAAATTTCTAAGGGTTTTAAAAACGTTGCAAACTTAATCAGTCTGTAAAAATTTTAATCAAAAATCTAGCATTTAATGGTAAAGTTGCTAGAGGGACTTTCAGGAGGACAGACACAGGGAAACTTAGTAGCTCTGCCTGGTGGAGGGGTGAGTGCACTGCCTGAATGGTGTGGGCACTGCTGCCTTGCCTCTCTGTGTCTTCATGGAACCTTGTGATCCCTATTCAAACCATTTGGATACCATTTCTACCTGAATAAAAAGGGATGCAGAAATGCAGAAATGACTGTGACTCAGCCAGAAACATTCCTGGAAGCTCCTAGGAAGTCTTCCCATATCCACTAACTCCATTGCTTATCCCTTTTAGCCCTGATCAGCCATTAGCTACCTAACAGGGCAGACCCACAGTTCTGCTGCATTCAGTTCTGTCTTCTATCTTATAATTATGTACACACAGATACACTAAGATGTATGCATGTGACAGATCTATAGCCTAACTAACTCTTTAGGTATAGGCCATCCTGTTTGGACAATGTGCAAATGAAAAGGTAAATCTTCCCTTCAAAAAGCCTACTAATTTTCAAAAATTCACGTATTATATTTTAAAATATAAATTTTTTTTTAAAAGGCATCGAGTTACAGACTACAGACAAATTATTAGTTTATGAGTACTGAAGGCTGAGTTGAATACAAAGAGAAAAAAATGTTGCGAAGCCAGATACTAAGCTAATGCAACTTGACATAGCTACCTTAACATCAGTGGAGTTCTTCTGATTTACACTAACTGAGAATCTGGCCCATTAAAATATAAAAATAAATCTACAAGTACCTACTAAATTTGACCTTTGTACTTTGAAATATAAAGCAGACTTTTTATCCACTGGGCTGTGCAGTCCTTGGTTAAAATCCACTGTGATCAAGACATATTATTTTTGGGCACTGGAAGGTGCTAATATTGTTCATTGAAAGAAACAGAAATGTGTTGTGAATTCAAAAGAAAAATTAATAGAATTTTAAAAAGTCATTAAAATAAAGAAGTCTGTGGAGTTCAAATGAATCACATTCCTTCAACACAAATTAATAGCTGTGTGCATGAAGATCTGCTCAAGAAATCAGACTTAATTTATCTGGCTTCCCTTAGCCCTTAAGTGTGGTAAAAGGAGCAAAGATTTTTCTTTCACCTCGTTGGTAACTGCTCATGCTCCTCTTAATCTCTCAATTCCAGTCCTGAATAACATGTGAAATTTTGGAAAGACTTTGTCTTTAGCAAAGAACTGCAATTATAGTTGTGTGCATTGCTGGTGGCCACCCTCTCTCCAAAGGAAGCCTTTGCAGCTTCTGTGCCTATCAAGAACCCCTGTGCCCTGCAGCCCCTCGTACAAGCTGCCTGGGAGGCTGTGGGGTCCCAGAGGAGACCATGGCAGAGGGTAGACAGGCACAAAGCCTCTCTAAAATTATGGAATCATAGAATCATTTAGGTTGGAACAGACTCTTCAGATTGTTGAGTGCAATCGTGTAACCTGCTACTGCCAAGCCCACCACCACTAAACCATGTCCTTGAGAGTCCTACCTTGAGTGTCCTATCTACCTACAAGTATTTTGAATAACTCCAGGGATGGAAACTCAAGGACATGGATTGGGCATGTTTATGAGACCAAGTAGAGTGCCAGATTTCAGAACTGAAAATAGGTGTGGCTTCCCAGTTATTGTGGGTTAAACTTGACAAAATGAAAGTTTTGACTTTCAGTCACCAGTGGAAATCAGAAATAATTAGATCAAAATAAAAAACCACAGTTAATGACCCCATTTGGAAAACTGACCAGAGGATGTTCTCACCCAAATAAATGCATACATCCAAATGCTGCACACTGGAAGCCATGGGAAGTGTGTAACACACACCCAGCTACATAGCAGGAGTCATGGAGGAACTCACATTCTGCCAGTAATCTGCATGATTACTCAGTAGCCTGCTGGCATGATTTTTCCTGTGCCAACTGGCATGCTCTGCCATAAGGTCAGACTCAGATTTGGGCTGTGGAGTCATTAAGGACCATTCTCAAAAGGACAGTGTCAATAAGGGTGACAAAACTTGGCTCCCTCCACCCTCACCCTCCTCCCTCTGCAGTTCTCCCAAACTGTGCTAGCAGCTAGCAGCTTTTTAACTTCAAACATATCAGCATATCAAATCCAAATTGTGTAACCCTAATTTTATTTTCATGCAGCAAAAGCATTGTTTTGGTAAGTTGCAGTGCCTTCTATATTACAGTGAACAGAGTGAGCACTCACAAACACAATGACAATCGTATGTTAGATCCTCAGAGGTACCACACTGGCCTGAAGGAGACCTGAAGGACAGGAGATAACCTGGTGTAGACAGGATCAGGCCAGGCCACCTCACTTCAGAGAAAAAGAATGGTCCCTGAACAGGTGTTGTTTGGCAGTTCAGCCACAGTCGCAACCACTGCAGTATCAGGGGCAAAGAATGGATGTTGGTGTTGCCAAGTAACATTTCTGTGAACTGAAATGCCGCCTGACAGAACACAGCAGGTACAAACATAGGAAAGGCCTTTATCCTACACATGGTTTAGGCAACCACATAATGCAAAGACATAAAAATAAGCCATGATATCAAAGTAAAAATCTAGCATGCGCTTTTCATTACACTAATTCTTTAAAAAATATCCCTTTTAAAATAAAGTCCTAAATATTTAACAAGCACACCTCATTGATATGCTGTATTATGCCTAGCAAACCAGAATCCAACAACAATAAAACCCAATGTTTTATTGGACAGAATGCATAATGCAAACTTTTCCATCTAGAGAGGTTCCTTTTTTTCTCACTGGGATGAAGTATATGAATAATAAACTAGGTGGTATATGTAAGAGACCAGTGTTCTTTCTTTCTTATGTAAGTTAGAAAGGCAGGGAATAAAAAAAAAAAAAAAACAAAAAAACAGGAAAAGCATCTTCTAACTAACTGAGAGATGGCTATTTTTGAAAATATTAGGTAGGAGCACATTTAAGTCCAGGTAGTCATTACTCAGCTATTCTCACACAATTCTTTCTTATTGCCTTAAATGTGCATTTAGTGCTGATCTGTGCACTACGACTTCTAAATACTCATGTTCAGTTATTGAGAGTAAATATTCTTGAGACAGAAAGCTCAAAGCCCACTACAGAAAATCCACTTCAAGTTTAGCTGGAAAAACATTACAAATCCTGGGCCAGGAGAGACAGAAAACATCCCAGCAACATGAAATCTATATTCAGAATGGCCTTTAAATTAGTTTCCATTGTGATAGACATTCTAGTCTGAAAGGGTCAGATCTTCTTAGGAATTTGGCATCAATCTGACTATGGGCCTGATCATCATGGGACAGTATAGATGAAATGTTATTGAGTGAAAGTTACATCCTGTCTGTGTAAGAACCAAACAAAGGCTCCCTAAACCTATTAGACAACTGGTTTGGGCAATATTTTGGCTACTTGCTTCATGTATACATGTAAATGTGGTTAGAAAATGACAAAATTCTGTTTGACATTTTATTTAAGATCTTCTGCCACATTGCACAAAAACTTTCTTAGGACTGCTGTCTGCTCTCTCCATCTGCAAACAGCATGGAATATACACAGAAAAGTGCATAGGGAAATTAAACTTTCTGAAACACTGTCTCCTCTCAGGGATAGAAAAATAGGTCAATTAAAAAAAATATTAGCTCCTCAAGTTAGGCACCTGAGTTGTCCAATTTTAAGATTCTTAGTCCTGGTTCCTGGTGAATTTGAGAAGAATAAGCGATACTGTCTAAGGATTAGGTGACTGGCCCTTTATTTACTGGATTTTTAAAAACGCAGACGTCCTTCTCCACTGCAAGATGGCTCACTGTTTTGCAGATTAAGTATCCATAGCAGATTGTGCATTCCTAGCAGATTGCATTTGGCCTTCAGTTATCGATTACAAAAGCATGAAAGCAAGTAAGTTTACATATATAGGTTTAGCTAAAATAAGAACAACAAAAAAATCTTTCTTAATCCTGTATAAGGCAGTAAATGTTAACTTAAATAATTTCCATTTGCCATATGGTCTTCAGGTGATTTGATGTAATTCAAAACAGGCATTCAGTAGCCTAATGATTTTAGTGTACCACAGATGTGTCATTCCCTTGAAATATATTTTTAGTTTGCTTCTCAGGCCTTGATTCTGCTGGCATTAGAAGTCCAATTACAGAAGCAAAGCAAATTCCAAATTCAGTCCACAAGGCTACATTATCAAAACCGTTTCCACTGGAAAAATATTAATGTCAGGCTTGAAATACCTTAATCATATTTCTCTTCATTACCCAACACAGTATATGAGGATATGATGTAGAAGAGCTAGAAGCTACTCAGGAAAAAACTCTTCCCTGTTTTGTCCAAGTCATTTCAGAGAGCTGTGATCTGAGCCTGAGCTAGGCTCATGGGGTTGCAGTTTTAACATGATTATGCACATGCATGACTAGCACCCATACTCGAGTGCACATACTGCAGATTTAAAGTCAGTGGTTCCAAACACATCTTAGTTTGTTTTGTTGCTGTGTCTAAAGCAGTAATGATAGCTCTGTGAGAGGTTTTAGAGAAGAGGTGTTTTTTCCTTTGCTGTTTTTATTTCTTGCAAAAACATAAGTATTAGAAACATTTAAGCTCAGATGGGAAATTCTTAAACCGAATGACTATGTATTCATCGACTAATGAAGTTTAGATACGTGTGAAATATGTACATGAAACCTTGGCTGAGCAAGTGCACTTCACTTTGTTCTCATTCAACCATATGGATCAAAGGTTAGCGTAGCAGACATCATAGATGGCAATCCCCTAAGAAAGCATGTCTTTTCATTCAGTTGCTTTTCTCAGCATTGTATCTACTACATCTAGTATATACTTCAGGTGATTTTGTTTTAAATGACTGGGATTACTTCAAATGACTGGAACAATGACAGAATCACTGGTTCTTTAAAAGATTTTCAGATTCCTTCTCAAAAATTTCCAGAACTACCATTAGCAAAGTGGGACTTCACACACACATCTCAGCAGGGACAGCAGCATATATGAAAGCAACTGCAATGAAACTGAACACTCTTTCTAACCTTTCATTAATGAGATCACAGTTGCTAGCTCAAAGCAGGTGAAACAATAAATATGCAGTTTGAACAGAGAAAGTTTAATGGTATACAGAATTACTTATTACATAAAAAGCAAAAAATTGTATCGCAGACATGTTGCTTCTTGCCAAGCTCTTGTTGGCATTCCAGGAAAATTAATAACTGACCTACTATAAAATGCTATTCTTCTATTACTTTCTTAAAACTTTCATCAAAAATAGATATCTCGAGTGTCTTGGATATTTCTGGTTCTTTTGAGGATTTGCTGTAATGTTAATCTCCACAGTGAGGTTATGTTAACACCTTCCTGCTGTTAAACGAAATTTCACCTTCAGACACAGGGGGACTGAATTTTTAGACAGGGATAATCCAGGACTCAGCAGCAGTGGATTTTGGAAAAGTGAGTGAAATATAACCCAAGCTGGGCTGACTCGGTTGGCAGGCTGAAGCTGAAACAGCTTAACAAGAAATGAGTCTTTAAAGATCCTGTGTGTTGATACTTCAGAAATATGTTACTTTTTCTGAAACTTCCAAGGGACTTTATGAGGACTACAAAATGTTATTTCATAGCTGCAGAGCAACAGATTTTTTTCCCTTGGAAACAAGGGATGTCCATCTCAATCAATTCTGCCTCATCAGCTGCTTTGACATGAATAATCATTGGACCTATTAAAATGTCTGCAGATTCCTCTTTCTTCAAGAGTACATAGAAATTAGAGCTGAATGTTTGCTCATGTATTACAAGTTACAGGGATTACAGTGCTATGCACTGTATAAGATTGATAGATCGATAGGCAGGCAGATAAACATGGAAATGTTCTCAAAAGTTGATGCCATCAGTATGTGTGTGACATCAATTAGATGGAGGTGAACCTCTCCTCAGGCTGCAGTCTGGGTAAGGGATTGCTTGGATGAGGCTCGACTATCAGAACTGCAGGTTGTTCACTAGATAAGAGCAATTCCTGAAGGACACAGTGGAGGTGAAATCAGAATTCAGGTATTTCTATAGCTATTGCAGATGAGGAGAGAATTTTGTCCAGTTACTGGTACCTCAGCCTGGTTACAGGAATAAACTGCTATGGTGGTCCATTGTCATGGGAGGGTAACTTTTCCATTCAGGTCTTAGAACAGTTCATTATGCTTATACACAGAACCACAGAATCTCAGAATAAGCTGAGTTGAAAGGCACCCACAAGGACCATCAAGTCCAACTGTAGGCCCTCCACAGGACTATATATATATATATATATATACACACACATATATATGTACAGGTAGACAATACATAGCAATGTGTTCTGTGTCAGCCTCTGCTTGGCAAAAAAAGTCTAAGCAGAAACTCCAACTACCAAGTTTATTTTGTGTATCTTGTTTGTGCAAAAAGAGTTCTTCCATTCATTTAGTTTTTGAAATAACAGATTGTCATTTAACTTGAAAAGCTCTTTGGCTATGCCTACCTTAGCAAATATGCAGATGAATCCAGGAGTGCCTCTGCAGACATTTTAATTATATACATTTCAGAAGGTGTTACTTTGGGCTCATTCTATTCTGTCATGTAGGCCGAATGCCTGTCAGTGACTGAAGTGCACTAGGTGTGCTGCGGAAGGGGATTCCTTTGGGTTTTTTGCTTGTTTGGTTAGTTTTTTTGTTGTTGTTGTTTTGGTTTTTTGTTTTTGTGTAATAAATTTGAGAAGTATCCACAGTTCTCATTGTCTAACCCTTATCCTTTGAACATTTGATGGGTGGATCTCAAGGAGCTTTGTAAATCTTTGCAGCTTCAGATGGTTGAAATAAGAGCTGTTATCACATTACACCCAGGAAAAGCAACATACTGAAGTATTGCATGACTTGCCAGTACAGGAAGTCTTTGTTTGAACCAGTTGTATATGCCACATCTGTTGACTAACAGCTAACTTTTAAACTACTCTTCAGTAGTTTAAGCACAGCTTCTTTCAGAGCAACAAGCCACTAGAGATTCCTACTTCAGCCTGTGCAAAACAGTACTGCTTATCACCTAATGAACAAAATGGGCAAGAAATAGCTATGTTGTATATCAGATTTGTTCTTTGTGATGATATGATGTGAAAGCAAATGCCAAACACAGCCAAAACAGAATGGTATTTCAGCCAAACCACATTTACCTTGTGTACTCTGAATATCTATATGCAGGGTTATATAAATCAGGCATGAAACTAGAAAGTAAAAATATTCACCAACAAAATGTAGCAGCTGTCGTATTTAAAATGAATGAATAAAAAAGAACCAGTCTGGGCAATAAAATAACAGAGATTTTCAACCTCAAAACCAGCAGTGACATAGCTCTGATTTGCACTTTTTCATAAAGAAAAAAACCCTTTTAAATCTTGTTGATGTTAAAACTATATATGCAGTAACTTTTTGTCTTCTGCCAAAAGCCTGCCCTCTATTAGATCAATGGCATTTCCTTTGAAAAGCATCTGGCTTCTGAGACTGCGATGTCCATCAATGAAATTCCTGGTTGTGAAAAAACAACAAGGAGATGATATAGTAGGTAAGGTTACTGACATTTCTCCAAATAGGATTTCCTCTGTGGCAGTCCTGAATAGTCAATTTTGAACATTTACAAAGAGTTTCACAAATAGTGAAACTTCATTATCTGCAACTGGTGAGGAGATAGAGTATTATAGAGTAAAATAGATGGCTACCCCATTTAATCTATCATCCTGCCTACGCATGGGTTCATTGTCTCATTCAAAAAGTGTAAATAAAAGGTCTGCACAACAAAAACAAAATACACCTGGTCAGTTGTGAAATGCTGATTTCCTAAAACATATTTCTTTCTGACTTATATATAAAGTAATGTGTTTATATCAAGAAGCATGATGTTTCATTACACTTAATTATCTTAGCGTAATTATAAATGCTAATGGTCACATAATTATCTAGATTTTTTTAAAATCCAATCACTCAACTCACTATTTCACTCGAAAAGTCTCTTGGGGCTGTAAATCCCATGCTTTGCATGAAAAAATATTTCCCTTAATTTGTTCTTAATTTAACTGCCATTAATTACATCATATAACATCTTCTCATATTTTGGAATACAGAAAGACTGGGTGCTTATCATAGTTTTGTATTAATAACACTACATTTCATTGCTTGTTGTATAAGTTAAAACCATAAAATAATACATAAAAACCTAGTGAATGAGATGATGACAATAACAGAAAATAACAAACTTTATGAGCTCTGTTACAACTGCTACCTTAAATCATCATACAAGCATTCCTGTTCAAAAATATGTTGAGTCTGCAGTCAGCTCAAAGTCGAAGTGTGTAGGTGAATACTGAAGAGATGAGTCCAGACTTTAGGACTGTATGACAAGCTTTTTCTGCACTATAGGGACTACGGAGAGATCCTGCATAGTCTGCAACTGTCAGGTCATCTCACAGACCCCAAGAGCCCCGACCATCATAATCACAAGTTGATAGTTAGGAAATTTTTACTCCTTCATTTTAATGTCTCAGTTCTGGACAGTCCTGCTCTTGTACCATTGCAGATGACAGTGTTGCCCTTCCTCCTTCCCCATGGCTCCATGACACCACTGCTTTCACCACATAAATCTGGTGCATCCCCACAAGACACTGAAATCATGGCATTTTTTCACTTCAGAAATCTGACCCTTACCGTTAAAGCCCACTCCAGAGTCTCTTTAATTAGCAGCACAGGGACCTGCACCAAGCAGAGCAGGGAAGTCTACATGCTGTCCCGAGATCATTGCTTTTGCAGCCTGTGAATGCCACCCTGCTTCTCGGGATCTCCTCTGGTCAAGATGACCCCGAGGTGTGTTAAAAGTCTCTTTTCCCCAACCCAGCTGGCGACGAAGGAGTCAGAAGTCTTTGGCTCACGTTCTCAAGGTTGTTTATTTTTTCTTATCTAAAACATTTTCTGTCTGGCCTGCCGAGTTCTGTTCAGCAGGTCAGTCTGAGGCACACTGCCCTCCCACAGGGCCGGCATTGTCTTTTGTACTACAAACTACGTACTTGATATTTACAGTTATGTCCCAATACCTATCATCTATGCTAGACAGTGACTTTCTACTCTACACCAATCCCAAAGTGCCACCATCACCAAGAAGATGGAGGCTAGGAAGAAGAAAGAAGAAGAACAAGACAAAGCCCAAATCTCTTCATCTTGTGTCCTAGACCCTCACAGTAAAAATCTTAACAATTCCACTTTTCACCCAGTGACAACTACTGTTATACTACTTAAACTTTTGTGACCTTTAATTCTTAATACAAAGGTGGTGATTAGTTCCATGGGTTGAACTCAAAGCCACAGGGGCCTTTGGCTGCATGCCAGGGTCTCTGATGCCCCTGCCAGGGCTTCAAAGCCCCCTGGCTGGGGCTCAGGTCATCCAGGACCATCATGGAGGCGTCCTGGGCTCCGACACCTGCTCTCCACTTTTAATAACTACCTTACTTTGCCTCTCTTCCCTGCTTTTGTACATGCCAGCAAGAAGACTTGTCATCTCCTTCAGTGAGGCAGGGTTCTCAGAAGGCACTTCTGAAGATTGCCTAGGCTGAACTCCCATGTTCAAGCAGTGTTGAATAGAACAGGCTGCCTAAGACCATGCCCAGATGGTCTTAGGTCTCTCTCCTCTGCTCTCCTATCTTTTAGAAAGAGAGATCCCATTCATAAGTTGATAGCCCACAAGGCATCTGGATGCAAAATCTAAACATTAGCGCAACAGACAAAATATGTTAGCAGAGATTTCAATTATGATGGTTTATTGTTGTTTTTAATATGAAAAATGTTTGTAAATGGTTGTGGAATCCATGGTGTCAGCTGTAGGTCTTGAAGTTTCTGTTTGAAGAAGAATTTGCTTATTTTTGTCTTTGTTTTCATGTAAAGTTGTAACAGAGGAATAAGGAATGTGTTAATAAACACATTATATAATAATGTGTTTATATGTGTATGCACATATCCATATGCACATATGTATATATACACACATATATGAATATAAAAGGGGTTTGCTTTGTGTACATGTGAAAAATATTGTCAAAACCAATTTTACTGCTTTTTCCCTTTCATCAGAAAAAAATTAAAATTGTTGCCCTGTGCACAAAAGCACAGAAATAACCACAAACATCTGCCCAAGCCGCAAATGTTGAACCAGATAAACTTTGAAATAAATTTCATTGCTGTGCTTTGAATAGCACAAAGAAAAAAGTAATCTTCTCCTGATATCAAGCAGATTGCAGAATAGGGATGTAAGTTAAGAATGCAGGTTATGTAGTTAAAATGTGACCAAACAAAGTAATATAAACAACATGAGAAGAGCTATTAAATGCTGTTGATACAATGTCAATATTGTCTCACTCATAAGTAATTCCTCTGCATTTCTATATTCTGTAGGTTGATCACTGCAAATGTTGATCATCTTAATGCCTTCTCTACAGTGAGCAAATTTTTGACATTAATGGTGTGATCATGTATTGGCTGTGACCTCTTTCCAGAGAAAATCTTGGTACTGAGTTATAAGTTTTGAAGATTTTTGCTGAAGATCATTTTCAGTTCTGAGGAAACATTCAGATTTATTCAGAAGTTATATCACAGAAGCTAATTCTGATTAAGAAATACCTAGTCAGATTGTAAAAACTGCTTTCAGATTGATATTGTTTCAAATATACTTACCTCTTACACAGGTGCACTGGTTCCATTTTTGTTTATTATGTTGAACATAAGATACTTGTGTTTGCCTTCATAACTCTTCAAATTCTCTTGATTTTTAGGCCATTAGGCTATAATAAACTGACACAAATACTTTATTATATTGCACATTTCCTCTTTATTATACTGTACAGCTGTGTAAATGTACAGTTTGAAGAAGCCAGACATAGAGAACTAAGTAATTTCCAAAATTTCTGAAAAAGCTAGTAGTAAGTGATTGATGTGAATTATTAACTGTCAATGATTATGAATATTGGATCCAGTAGTCTAGAAACCATATTTTCCAACTGAAAAAGAAAAGCCTCAATCAGTTAAACTTACTTAAAGAAAGGATCAAAATTGTACCACTATATTTTGTGAGAAAGGAGATATTGCTCATAATAAATATTAATCATAAATATTGATTTCTGAAATGATGACAAATTAAAGAATAATGTGATTCCTTCTAAAATTTGTTAATGCAAAAATGTCAAGTTATGACAGTACTATTGTACTGTAAACAAAGAAAAACATTTCTATTTATATGCATGTACACTATATAGTGTAGAATGTACCAATGTCTCATATGTAGTCTCCAACTCTAACTGAAGAATATGTCAGAGAACAGCTGTGGAAGGAAGGGGAAGAGGGTGGTTTCAAATCAGCAGTTTGATCATCCTGTACACATGAGTTTAAAAGAGCTGGCAAAGGTAGTCAATGAACACAAATGCTGAAATTTAGTCAGCATTGAAGCACTAATAAAATTCCATTAGACATTTTGAACAGTTCCCATTGTATTTTAATAGGCAAGAGGTAGCAGTCTAGGCAATTATGGACTTATCAGCCCAGTCCTGTTCAAATAATAAGCACAGAATAAGTAAACCTGAGTGCTAATACAGTTCTGTGCTATAGTTCCTTTAAAGTGTTACTACGGTACTAATGAAGTTAACATCAATTCACATGCACATATGGAAAACAGATCTGGTCTGACTAGCCTGATAGTTTTTTTTCAGGGAAGCTGGGTGATAAGTGTAGTGGTGCTTGAATTTTAGAAGTTTTTGACAGAGTTCAGAGCAACCTTAGGGTTGAAAGCTGGAATGATAGAAAATAACATGGTATATATAACTGAACAGAAAATTTCCTAACTAGTCCTTGCAAATGTGGGAAACATGGGGCAGAGTTACTTCTTCCCACTGGGAGCAGATCTGGAACCTTTCCTGTGTCTCTCATTGCAGAAGTAAGGCATGCTGTGGGAAAAGGTGAGTGATGAAGAGAAAGGGGTGAACTGCTCATTGTAAACAAATTTTATTTTTCAGACAGTCACATATAATGTCTCTCAAGTTAGCCCTCTTTGTGCAAATGAAATCACCAAGTAGTGAAGAAATAGGTCAGCTCAATAGAAGTGCTTATTGTATGGCAGTGGACTGCAATGCTGATGTGATCCTTGGACTATAAACAGAGTGATCTTAAGAGCTGGAAAAATATATTCCCTCTTCATTTGGCATGAATCTGACTGTTACTGCAATCCTGTGCTAATGTTTTCTCTGCAGCCTAAGGAAAATGTTTGCAATTTGGAGAGCATTCTGGGAACAGTCATGACAGATACAGAAGGACAAGTAAACATACCTTAGAGAGAGAGAGAGAGAGGGAATGCAGGAGCTCTGTCTGTTTAGCTCAACAAGGAGTAGTTAGGAGGATGCATTTGGTTACAGTCTACAGCTGACTGCAGGAGGAAAATAGGTTAGAATAGAGGATTTTTTGGATTTAGATGCATGAAAATATCCAGCTTTGAGAAGCTGAGGACACAAACACTCCATAAAAATAGGTTAGAATAGAGGATTCTTTGGTTTGGATTTAGATGCATGAAAATATCCAGCTTTGAGAAGCTGAGGACACAAACACTCCATGGTACAATTGAAGACTAATTGTCGTTTCCAAATGACTTCACCAAAATCCATGGTGAAGTCATTTGGAAATATCTAAGTTGAGATCACATGCTCTTTAAAGATTTTCATTACAGGCAGGAACCAGCTGTGTGAAGCCCAATGGTCAATATCTGAATGCTGGTCCCTGAGTCAAATCCTACCCCAAGACTCTTCCAATCAAGCATATTTAGTTCACTGTTTGGCAGGAGAGGAACACCAGCCATTTCAGTACCTTCTTCTGCACACAGAGCCAGGAGCTGTTATATTTGCATGAGCTAAGCAATTAGTTACTGAGCAATTAGAACTGGAGTCATCTCCTGTGCCATCTGCTGATGGCTCAGAGCTCAGGACTGTGCCTGCACTGGAGCATAGATCAAACAGGTTTGTACCACACAGGCAGGAAAGCAGGTTAAGCGATCATAGCGCTGTCTTCTCCTTACATAATCTTTCAGTCTAGTTAAATGAGACTGTGTGGCTTTCTTTAGTATAACCCTTTAGCAGGACTGTGGATAGCAAGTTAAGGTCCATTAGGTCAGAAGCACAAGAGGCAGCCTTATTTGGACAGTCTAACTGCAAAATAACTTTACACACAATAAAAAGCTTCATATTTACCTGAGTGCACCAGTGGGTATTAGGTGCCCTTGCTAGACTTGGTGACTCAAAAACATTTCTTGTGATGAAACTTTTCCCTAACCTAACCATATCTTGGTAGATGATTTAGAGTCAGTGGACAAACCATTTCTGGGAAAAAATAACCCCTGCTTTTAACTCTTCTTCACTTTTATCTTTACACTTCCAATGTATTTTTTTTCATTTACTAGTTCCAGAAAGTGTTTAATGTGAGTTTTCCTCTCTCAGTGTCTAGGTCCAGTTATCACCACATATGACCTTTGTACAACACATGCATAATAGTGTTTTGGGCATTTAGATTAAGAATTGCTGATAGTTATCTAGTCCCATCAAATGCAAATTTCAAGAAAACACTTAGCTGTTGGAATAAAAGGAGCTTTTAAAAAAATTTCTGTTCTCTGAATATTGAGTTCATAGTATTACAAAAGCCTGAAATCTCCTCAACTATTTCTCTGTACTGTTGTAAAGCCCAGCTGTTCAAAAGACACTAGAAAATAACATAATGTTGCTTCTCTAAATCACTCAGATATAGCCACAAAGGATGGCAAACACATCTCATTGCTTTAGTAAAGGCTTTAATCTCATAAGGTTAGAAAAGGATCTCTTGAAACGTTCTGCTCTTTGGCCAAAACTGTAAAAAGATTTCAGACTGAAAATCAAAAAGGGAGATTACACTGAATTTTGCACAGTTTGGGAAGGAAGATTAGAGGTAGGTAGAAAATTACATTAGATTCACAGTCCAGCCTAATTTCCAAGTAAAACGCAGCTGTCAGTTATTGTGAAAATGCTGTCTAATCCCAAAGGTACCTGCACACCTTACCACAAATATTTCTTAGAACTTCCCTTCAGGGTCATCATCTCCACTGAAGGAAATCTTTCAGTCCTGTGTTTGGGATATTGTGCAACAATGGGTTTGTGTCCTCTTTGGAAACAGCAGGAAACGAACTCAGGTTTTTTGCTCTCTGGACAGAAGGTTGCTGCTGCTGCTGTCACCTGAGAAGAGGAATTGGTCCCTCCTGAATGCTTTTAGAAAGCTGTTTGGAGAAAACCCAGGGAAATCAGTGAGTGTCTCCTGGCAGCACAGAACCATGTGCCACAGAGCAGGAGATGGGAAGATGTACCTCTGTTCTCAGCTTCTCCCAGTAACTGCCTGAACTCTCTCAGGTTGCCGACTGCTTTGGAAGCTGTTCTGAGACACAAAGCTTGCCCTGTGATCACACTGAGTGCTTACTGCTAACTCCACGTGAAGGCTTTCATTTCAGGAGTCTAGACACATAAAAAGTAGGAACCTACTTTGGCAAACTGCTGAGCTTTGTAGTCTCAGTCTTCCTCTTCATCTCATTAAAAGCACTGTAGCAGAAATTGTGCTTGCTTGATATATCAGCATGTAGTTTTTGTACTGTTCAGGTGAATAAAGTAAAGCCTATAATCTGGACAACATTTGTTCATATTCTGCAAGGGAATGACCACAGCAGTAAAATAAATGGCCATGTCATTTCCTCAAATATATGGAAGGGTGTGAAATCCTTAGAGCTCTTGTAGAACACAAACCAACAAACCTACTTCACTACACGGAAAAAAATTCAGGCCTTCCCTTTCCCCTGTTTTTCAGCTGGGTAGATTCTTTGCTCCAGTTCTGCTTTTTTGTTCCAGCAGTTTTCTGAAGCTTCCTAAGTTCTTCAATCTCCATGCTCTCTTCCTTTTTATGGACAAAACATAGGTGTCCACATGACATCTCACCTACTATACACATTTCTTCTTTCTCATGTTGCTATCAAATTTCCACATCATAGTACAAATACGTAATGAAATCTGTTTTGTGTGATATTTTTTTCTACACTGTGGGTGGGCTACTTTATGTGAGAAATTACCTTACTGCAACCTTTCAGGACCATATAGATGTCCTTCAAGAAGGCCGTGGAATAGATAATGACCAGCTTTGTCAGCCCACACTTTCTAGACTGCTGTCTGCCTCCAAAGATTAGGTTTTATGTTCTATGATGACTAATGATTCACAAACACACAATTTTTTACATTCATTCTTTACCCTTGCTGCAGCACCAAGCCATGTGCTGTGTGACAGACCCTTGAACAGACATGGTGCAGCACTGACTCTCGGTAACAAAGCCATTAGTGCATGTGGTAATGTTCCCACCGCACAGCCAGGGAGTTAATTTTTCATTGAAAACTACAAATCTCTTTATTTGGATCAGCCTTGGATTAATTTGTCAAACTAGACTCACAGGGCTGCTATTATCCTTTCCAGAGGATGGTGATTAGATCTGTACATACATTGGGGGTCTAATCACTGTCTTATACAGTAATAACAAATATTATAACCTTCTTTGCTTTATGTTTTTTCTCATTGTGCAATCTGTCAACCAGTTTATCTTCTTCATTAATTAGGTTGGGGGCTTTGGGGGAATTATACTATAACTCCTAAATCTCCTTTCTGATTAGCTCCATATTTACCTTTATGATTTGTTTTGATAATTCTTTCTATTATTTTAATACAGAGTAATATAATTATTAATATCTTAGGAGAGGGGGCATTGGTACCTTGACTGTGTAACAGTGGTGTAAATAGCTAAATCCCTGCTGTGCTTTCCTAGTGCTGAAAGTGGCTTTAAATGTCAGAGAAGTTTTCAGAGGCAGTGAAGGCACTGCCCACCAGAGTGCACAGTCCCTTGTATAAATGACATCCATCATTTAGCTGACCAGCAGCTGGTGATAATAGGAATTTGCCCTTTGAAGGGAAGTACAGGAAAAGTTTCCCAAGCATAATTTTTGCCCTCTTTCTTTGGCAACTGAGAACTGTAAGCAAGGGACCACATTAGTCACTGTTCAAGGAAAAGCAGAAGGAAGAAAAAGCACTCTGAAAAATGCATTCTAAGTTTAAATTCTGAGTTTATGACTGAAAATGTCAGGCCACACATAAAAAAAAAAACTTGGAAGAAAGTGCTTTCTATTTTTCAGGGGCAGTGTTTTAATGAGGTAAGGAAAGTATGCGCACCATAAAAATGCCCATTAACATAGGAGCTCATGTCCAAAGAATCAATAATTTTCTCAAATCAAATTGCTTCACTTTTTTTTTTTTTAATTTTAAAAAATCCAACCCAAACCAGGAAATAAAATACAAACCTAAAAATATCTGCATAGAAAAAACTTAAAAAACTTGAAAGGTGTGAAAATTGCATTTCTTACAGAAGCAATGCCTTGGCTGCAGAAGACATATACAAACTCTTCTGTGTGCTCTTTTTCCAGTGGTATCTTGATATGCTGTACTGTTTTTGTGTGGTCAACAGCTATAGGAAACATAATGCAATTATATTTGAATATGAATGGTGGAAAGCTAGCACAATATTACTAAAACTGCTTGGATTTAATAAAGATCTGAAATGACACAGAATCAGATGAATTGTGACAAAGCCCTCTGAGTGGTGCTGATCTAGTTTACAGACAAAGGAAATGTAAAGTAGTTGGGGAGGACAAGATCTGAAAACCCTAATTTGGGGAACTTAGATTAACTGTGAGCTCAGAAGTGCTACTGGGGTCAGGGCCACCAGCTGAATGAAAGGTTTGCTCTATCCTAAAGGATACTTAACTCTGCTAGTTCCAGCAGCAAGTAATTTTGGTTGGCAGCAGCGCGGCTTGGGAGGGGAGGGGACACAGCTGCAGTCATGGGGCTCTGTGGTGCAGCCAGTGTCAGCATATGCAGGACACTTAATGCTGCTTTACTTAAAGGACAGAGCAAAGAGAAAAAGAAAGGCAGTACCTCAACAAGAAAGTGATAAGTACTGTGGATGCTCAGCAGATTTTAGAGAATTTCTTCCTTGGGTTGAAATTCTAAAAGGCAGCTTAAAAAGTGATCAACAGAGCAAGCTTGGGTGTGGATTGATCCTGGAAAGGAAAGAGGAGAAAAAGTGCCCAAGAGCAGCTTGAGTGCACTGTGCCCAGCTCGCTGCCTGTGGCAGGGGCTGACAGGCGGGTGGGGAGCCAGAGGCAATTCCTTCCCGCAGGGCAGCAAAAAAAGCACCCTGGGACCAGGTAGGAGCAACAGGACACTGAGCACAGCAAAGGCACCAGAGGAGGGGCAAGCCAAAAGAGGCTGAACATTCAAAACTCTCTGCTTTACTGCCTTGACCACAGACAAATCTAGGGATTTCCAAAAGGAAAGGAAAAAACAAAGGAAAAAAAAATGAAAGGGGAAAAAAAGTGAGCTTGAACCACCTAAATCTCAGTGTTTGTGATAACAAGATTTTGAATAAACAGTTTTGAGAACTTTAGCTTAGAGCATTAGGGAGAAGAAATCCTCAGATTTCACCATAATGTGTTTGCTTTTTTTAAATTTTTAATATAATATGTTATGTAATTGCAGTGTATGGCTACTCTTGAATGTAGTTCAATAGGCTGGCATGCTGAGATGGCCATATGTGGGAAAATAAACATATTGGTAAACTCCTTGGCATGTGACCAGTATTGAGTATAAATCTACAGAGCAAGGAAAGGCAGCCCTTTGTGTCACAAGATTACTTTGAACTTGAGCTTTCAAGTAGCTATCAGAGATTACCTCTCATCTTTCACAGTGTGAATTTCAAATTCGTATTGTTAGAGAGTACTGAACAGCATGGAAAGCAAGAAGGAAGAAAGGAGGAATTAAAGTACTTAAATCAGCTGAGTCATGGCTGAAATACAAAAAGGATTTCTGAAGGGTTGAGATTCAAACAGTAATGAAAAAAATCCCTCATCTATAGCTATGGGGTTACTTACTACAGTGTTTTTGATGGGCATTATGACTCAGTTCCTGGGGACTATCTTGCTTCAATTAATTAAACTCACACTGAGATGACTATTTCAGCCCCGCAATGATTACATCTTTTTTCATGGGAAAGTAGGAAATGAGATTTGAAAAGAATTTTGTGACCCTTTTTTTCATTTTCTGATGTTGGAGGCTTTGAGTGGAAGCTAGAACTGGAAGCACAGAGTCTGGGAGTAGAGCATGAGAGGAGAGGTGACAAACATTGAGGGCCATCACTGCAAGAAAACAGGGACGAAATCTCTCTAATAACATCACCCCTCATATCAATTTTTTCCCCTTTCATATTTCTTTTCTGTATTCCTACCACTTTTTGCCTTACCCTGAATTCCTTTTTATTTCCGAGCTCCAAGTTGCTTTTTCCAAAAAAATAGAAAATTGTTTTGGTTCACTTATTTATTCTAAAGTTAGGGGAAAGGGTGAGTCTTCCACCCTGGGGTTAATGGAATTACACTAGCTCCAGTGACTGCTAGGCAGAGTAACAGCTAACTCATTGGAGCTGAATGGTCTTTCAAAACAGTCTGTTACTCTCCAAGGTATCAGTTTAACTGCTATAGGAGACACCACTGCCCAAATTTTGCTCCTTTCCCTTTTCTCATAAGAAAAAACAGGTTATTTGGAACTATCTTCCATTTTGAAACAAAGCACCCATCACTGCAATGTTCTCTTTCGTTGAAGTTGGACATACAGTAGTGCCTGTGGTAAGTATGAAAACACCACTGGGTGATAAGAACCCTGCAATTAAACCCATGAGTGATAATGAACAGATGTTTCCCTCCCACAGATGTTTTCTCATATCAAATGAAGTGTGGCTGTAAGATTTTATCAGTATGAGGTGTTCACTCAACTTGAGAGAAAAATGTGACCTACCTCGATAATCCCCCATATGGTTATCTTTCGCCCCAGGGCTTTTTTACCTTTCTGGGTAAGTTTTTATTGCTTCTGTTAAACTGATTTTTCTGATCTCAGCAAAATTAAAAACAAAAAGGCATGTGATTCCTTGTGGGTTTGCAATAAACAAAGCCAGTGCAGATGTACTAGATGATGGTGGATCTTCCTCTGCACTCTTACTAACCACTCTTGAGGTATTTTTCCCCTAATGGGAGTGGACAAAGACAAAATCTACCCATTTTTATCATTAACATAGCAAGGAGATGCTGGAAAAACTTATTTGGCATCATTTTTAATCCAGGAGTGGCCAGGACAGGATGGTTTCCAGGAGCAATCTGTCTTTAACATGTTGAAACTTCACTTTGCCCTCTGGTATTGCCACACTAGTATTCACTGTGGCACAGCAGGAGTAATCCCAGCTCATGCCTAGGAAGTGATTGGGAGCTTTTGCACTGGGGCTTGTGCAGGTCTCAAGCAGGCTGGGAAGCTGTGAACCCCTGCAGGTGTGGGGTGGTCAGTGTGGCCAGGAGGGCAGCACAGCACCCGCCAGCTCTGGGGGTCTGCCACGGCTCTGCTTAGAACCCCTGGTCAGCCATTAACTTCTCTGTGCACCTGCTTCTTTATTCCTTTTTTTCTGTCCTGATGTTTTAGATGGGAACCTCTGTAGGTGAAGGATGCATTTTATCATGTGTCTCTCAAGTGCCAATTTTGGCTGGGAAATCTCAGCACTCCTGTGATATGAATGGTAATTCCAATAATAAAGGCAAAGCCTGGCCATCTGGCTGCTATTATGGTAATGTGTTGCTCTGTGACAGTGGGACAATCTGTGCAGCTGCTTCTCTGTCTCATTCGGTATTGGAAAAGACTGCTCGTAGGCTTTGGGCTAAAACTCCATGGCTTGGAGATAGAAAAGGCCTGTGGTAATGTCACCTGACCCAGGTATAGAGGCTGAAAAGAGCCCCACCATCTGGAGAGTATCATTCAGGATTGTATGTCCTATGGTACTCAACTGCAAGCAACAACTACACCCCTTGCCTCCAGGTTTACCCCCAAAGTGAGCAACAGTCACTGCTCACAAGTGATCCTCTTCTCAGACCATTCTGTCCATGCCTACCTAAGCAGATAACTTTCTCCAAAGAACTCTCCTGCTTTTATTCAAACATGATAATGACAGGAATCTCACGTAGTAGCAAAATCTCTTCACCTCCCAGTCAGCTGCAGATCTGCCTATGCACCCTGCCCAGCTCACTCCACTTGCTGCTTGCAGAATTGGTGCATTTCTGGTTGGCACATAGCAGACTCTTCAGTGCTTTGGGATTGAGGTATCACTACAGCCATGAATCACAAAATGAAACAAAACATAAATTTGAAATTACTTATAAACTGCATAATTTATGTTGATCAGAGTTCTCAGACATGGCCTTTTTCATATTATAAGATGAAGCATGACTCAGGCTAATAATTCCCATGGCTGAATATAGTGCTACTGGTAATAATACTTAGTAGAGAGAAGCTACCAAATACTTACCCTTGCTATTGTATATTATGTTCTCCCATTAGCTGTTTTATTTTATTTCATCTGGAGTTTCCTTCAGTTTGCATGCTATGTTTGTCACAACCTACATTAAAAAAAACGATATTGCATTTACAAAATTATTTTTACTCTCAGAGACATAGATTGCAAACTCAAAATTGAAACTAAAACTCCTTTGCCCTTATGTCTGCATACAGCTCCGAAAAAGGTAGGGACCTAAGCATGGCTGGGTGAGAAAGAATAATTTTAGCAGTCTCTTTGCTGCATGGTGTGCAAAGCCCAGCACTGCTGTGAGGCTGATGCCTTGCTCATGGTGCTGGCCAGTGTTTTTGCTGGGCCATTTAGTCCCAGTGAGCGGGGCACAGGAATGGTGTAAGGGATGGATATGTCTGTTTACCTGTGCTGTGGGTAAAGGCATACAGCACAAGGAACCACCTGTGTTTGGTGAGGTCCAGCCCCTTCCCACCCAGTCCAGCCCCGTCCCACTACCTTCAGGCAGCCTGGCTCCTCACAGCCCTAGTGCCAGGGTCTCCAGTGCTCCATCCTATCCCAGTGCCACAACACACAGATCAGTTTACATGAAGACATGAGGATTTTGTAGCTTATTGGAAGATGCAGCAGGAAAGATAGGCTGTGTGTGGGAATGGGAACAGGCTCCTTGGTGGTGATGGTCATTGTGCAGATATGCTGGGGTTGGTGCAGTATTGCTCATTCTCAATGACAAAACCAAGGGGTTTCTGTAGGGAAATGGGCTTAAAACCACACCAAGCCTGGAGTGAAGAGAAACTTCTGGACTTCATGAAGGACATGTCCCACCTGACCAGCCTTGTGGCTTTCTTATAATGGAGTGACTACAGCAGTGGACAAGGGAAGGCCTACAGATGATGTTGTCTACCTGGACTTCTCTAAGGCCTTTGACAAAGCCCACCACAACCTCCTTCTTCCTAAATTGGAGAGATGTGGATTTGATGGATGGACTGTTTGATGGATGATGAATTTGTTGGACATCTCATTCCTGAAAACATTCAAGGTCAGGCTTGATCGGGCCCTGAGAAGGGATTAGGTCAGGATGGGTCCTGAAAACTTGTCCCTGCCCACTGCAGTGGAGTTAGACTAGATGACATTTAAAATGCAAGCTATTTAGAGATTCTATGATTCCAAGAAATAACCCTCAAGTGAGAAAGTTAAGGAGAAACTTAACCACTTAAGAAACACAGATATTAGGGTCCAAGATGGAACTGGTGAAATAAGTTATTTGGCAGTGCTGCTATACCTTTTAAATCCCAAAGATGTGGTGAAGTGTAATACAGATTTTTTTTTTTACTTGTGGTGGTTTTTTTTTTTTTTTTAAATCAGTGTTCAGGACAAACTTGCTCATATCCAGAAATCTTCACAGGCTGTAAATTTTTAAATCCCCGTGGAGATCTTGCTGCAGCAGTGTCCTCTGGAAGAAGGAAGGTTCTCTGCATGGCCCAAAGCAGGTGAAGCATTCATATGTCATATTGCAAATTGGATGCTTATTCCTTTGGGAGCTCTTCCTTTGTGTGAGGCAAATTAAATCTCTGGTTTGTCTGAGGGCAAGGAAGGAAGACTCTATTTTGAGGACAATAGGGAATTTTGTCTCTCTCTTGAAACAGAGTTTCATTCATTTTAAGCATTTGCTTCTGTGCCTTTACCTATTTTATCTGCTTCCCCTTTGAAAAACAGCATACCATGGAATTAAGGCATTAATTCAACATCATTCAGAACTTGGTTTCACTCATATATTTCTGCAGGCTATATTGGTTTTCTACTTTTTTATTCAGTTGTATTCAAAACAATGGCAAAAGTCCCTTTAATTTTGATGCTAGAGAATGAGGTCTTACTTGAGGAACACCTTCTTAGGCTTCTTCACTTGCATGTGTCTCTCAAGAGGACACCTTTTGTTTTATTTTGGAAAGGGCATGAAAATCTCAAGATCAGTTTCTTTTCCAAACAAGGTAAGAGGAACCATTTGGAAGGTAGCCAAAGCAGGCAAATCAGTCGCAACAGATTGTTCTTAAGATGAGTTACATGGTTTTTCTGTTTGCAAATATGTACCATGAGCCTGGCGTTTAAAGAGGTGAGATGGCTGTTTCTGGATATGCAGCCCGCTCCTGAATGGTTCATTGTAATTCAACTCATAGCTCTTTTGAGGGCGCACAGGTCATGGTTTAGGTCCATTTTCTCTGACTGGATGCACATTATTTTTTGGAATCTGTTTCCCTGGTATAAACATTCATCATCACAGATTCACTGTAATGATTATTTGCTGCTGTGATGAGAGTTCTCTTAGAACACAGGGAGGAAGTTCTGCTCACCCAAAGGAATATGCTGAAAATTTTCCGTATAATTGGAATGCAATTCCATAAAGTACCAGCACCCATGGGGATAGTTCTTAGTCCACCTCAGATTTACATGGCAGATAATAGTTATTTTTTCAGGTGTGACTGAAAGAGTTGGCAATGGCTGATGACCCAATTTCAAAGCCCAGGGAGAGGAGTGGAGATAAGATCAGAAAAATGCTGGATGAGAATGATAAATGAAGATGCAATTCAGTCACTTTGCCCATCCACCTGCCGCTGCGTTGGTGTGCTGATGCAGCATTTTAGGCATGGAAATCCGCCAAAATGCACTTATTAGACTCCTTACCAGCCTGTGAGAGATATCTCCTAAGGTCTAAGTGTCTGCTGTACTCCTGGGGCTGGCATCTGGGAGGGCAGGCAGTGTGGCCAAGGCATTATGGCGGAGCAGGGATGCCAAGGAAGGGAGAGACTGACCCAAAAGAAAATAAATCTTGAAACCTTTACCTGCTGTCAAATGGAAAGCTGAGGATCATCAATGACAAAAGGAATTCACTAAGTTTTAACCTTGGCAAATGGATCCACATCCCACAGTCCATTGAGGAGCATTAGATGGGACAGTAACCTATTCCTGGTGTAAAAATCTCTGTGGGGTGGAGGTGTCTCATCCAGACCTCATATATAAGAGATGAGCTTATATCTGTTTGGATTATTTCGTGAGGAAATAAACACCACAGCATTCCCATTTGCCATTTTCCTATCTAACTTTTTATCTTGATTCAGGAGGCACACCATAAAATAAGTCTTGGATCACCAGCTATTTCTGACACATGGATTATTTAATTTGCTTTTGTTTCATATCACAGGGGCTTGTGGCTGTCTTGGCCTGGCTTAGATTTTCCTGGTGCTGTTAATCGAAATGTTTTATTTTCTGCTATTGCCTGTAGGCACTGACATGGATTAACCTTGGCAACACCATGCAGGGGACTTGCACACCCTGGTGTTCACTAATTACAACCTCCTGAAAATCCAGAGAGCTGTAATAATACAGTGATGTATATATGAAATCATGGCCTGTCAATGCATTGCCCCTGTGGTGTAAACCCTGCAAGCAATATACTCATGGCTGGAAATCCCTTTATTGCATGGAGAGTTTTGTTCTTCTGAGTGGTTTCTATTTACATAAGGCCAGGTTCTCTGAATGTCCAACAGAATGTGATACTTCACCAACCCACACCTTGAAGACAGATGAGGATTTTATTTCCTTTTTTTCACCCCATTTTTTATTGCTTTTGACTCCCTTACCTTCATCTTCCCACAGCTACTTGTCAACATTTTTTCTAGCACAGTACCTGAAGTGCCCAATCCAGGAAAACACACAGAAGGTTTATTTGTTTGTTTTAAAACTCTGTGTCAACAATTAAAGCATTTATCTTGCTAAATATTTAAATACCTGTCAGGTAAATACCTGTGAGGGTCTAAATGTGAGTTCATTCACCTTGTTGCTGGTGTGTGGATTGCTGAGTTACAGGTGATGAGGTGCAGTGCAGGGGAAGACAGCAAATTTAATCCCATGTGAAATGCCTGGGCTTCATGCAGAGGAGCTGTGAGAGCTTTGGTCTCCTACATTTCTCCAACCAGCTGATCAACTCCTACTCAGCAGAATTATTTCCCTGTGTAGACATAGGTATTTAAGATCTCCATGTGTTTTAGAGAATTAGGCAAAGGAGAGAGGTTTTTTTTCCCTACATAATATGGCCCATGGAGGTAGTGGTCCTTGTCAGGCTGCAAAAGGAAGCCAGGTTCCTAAGAGTGTTCATCCATTAGGTGTTACTGTTAGGTTTTGTTCTGCAGGACCAATGGGCTGGGTGCTGGACACCCTGAGCACCTGGAGAGCCCTGCTGAAATGAAAGAAAACAGCAAGGAATGTCTCATGTGGACCAGCCATGATGACCATGAAGAGATTCTGGTGTTTCCCATGTTCTGCTTCATTCAGTCACAAAAGATTTCTTTGAGTGATATAGGAAGACCTCACACACTTAAAATTGCTCAGGTTTGCCCTCCTAACCTCCTTACAGCAAGTGTAAAGTAAAGCCACATTAATTTCAATGCTGGGGTAATTTCCTATCCCCAGAAACTAGAGAGGATTTTGTGTGTAATGGCAATCAGAGTTTCCAGTGGTGAAATCCCTCTGGTACTAACACAGTGAATGTATTCTCCAAAGTAATGACACCAAGACACAAAAGAGAAAAAAAAAAAAAAAAAAAAAAAAAGAAAGGAAAATTAAGAATTTGCATCATTATGTTTGACAGAACATATACACTACTTTTTCAGAGATTGAAATAATCATAACTAAACTCATGGACAATTGCAAACACATAAAGGTTGTATGAACAGATGCATAAATTAGATTGTGAAGTAATTTTAATGGAATTTTTTAGACATAAATTCTTTTAGAGGACTCATCAACCACTTTCTGATATGAATCTTATGTAATGATGATGATTAAAATATTAGGCACCAGTGAAAACATCTCCACTTCTAAAAAAAAAAAGTTATATCTAAGCCTTGAAGTAAAAATGTTAAAAATAGATATTTCTTGTATGAAACTATTCACACAAATGAAATGAATAGGTTTTTATCTAAACCATCTGGTGGAGGAAAAGCATTAAAATATAAAGTCACATGTTGAAGCCCACAGAGATTTATTCTGAATGTTATATGTTCAAAAAATATAAAAAAAGAAAAACTGTATCTTTTCCTTCATTTATCTGAGGCCTTGCTCTGCAGAGTCCAAGCTTTTACCAGTTAGTTTTGCTTAGGCAAAACCAATACACTCCTTCTGGTCTTTGCTGAAAAGTTGTGCTCCCAATAATGCAATCTAAATTCATTTCAGAAAAGTGATTAGTGGATTGGCATTTATGATTTGCTTGAGTGGCTTTTTTTCCCCCTTAAATAAACCTCTACAGGAAACTCAGATACAAATGACATTCACTTTTGTTTTTTCTCAACACGTAAAACCAGACTGTGAAACTTCAGTTTAAAATAGCACAATTTACTGTAGCATGAGATGTGTAACAGGAAGCAACCAACTCTCACTCCCTTCCACAATTTGAGGCCAAACAACTGTGTTCTGCTGGGTTTCTATCCCGTGTGTAGGGGATTTGGTGTGAAACTGAATCACAGACCAGAACTGGAAGGGATCTCTGCAGCTTTTCTGGTCTATCCTACACCCAGAGACAAAGCTGATATAACTTAGAAAGGGCTCTTCAGGGCTATCCTGTTGACTTTTGAATATTTTAAAGTATGGAAATCCCACAGCCTCTTTGGACTCCTGTTTCAGTGTTTTCAACATTCCCCTAGTGGTTATTTTTACCATAATGTGCAGTGAGGACTTCCCTTATTTCAGCTTGTGTCCGTTGTCTCTTGCCCTTCATGTATGCCTCCAGAAAGATTTGGGCTTTGTCTTCTCTGTGAAGATCTACTGTGCAGTCACAGACTGCAGAAGGAGTTCCTCTCCTTGAGACTAACCAGGTTCAGCATTCTCAGCCATCCACCTCAGCCCTGTCTTCCAGTTCCTGACCGTCATGGTAGCCTCCTCTGGCTTCACTCCAGTATGTCAATGTTTTCCTTGTACTGGGGTCACTTCTGGAAAGGTTCCCACTTGTAGAGTCATGTTCCTTAGTCTGAAGGTGACAATACAAGATAGGAGAACCTATTTCTGACTTCTGTTCAAATTGTCCTAAAAAAATGCTCCCTTGGGAGATTAGAAATACTCAGCCTTGAAAATCTATCAGCCATGTGCTGCAGAGGCAGGACCTTCCTGCCAGGAGCTCACACTCTGGCTGCTTCCAGCCTGCTGGCAGAGAGCAGCTTCTGCTGCAGGCTCAGATGCAGGACAGTCCCACTGAGCTGCCATGGCTCTCTCCTGGTGAGTCTCATCAGTTTTCTGGGTGGCAGATACATGTTTGTGTATGGTGCTCTGTTAGGTCTGATGTAGAAAGGTAGGTAAAAAGCTTCATTGACTTCTAGGCAGAAATTCTGAAAAAAAAAAAAAAAAATCAGGGATATGAATGATATAGTCAAAATTCCAGTCTCACAAGCTTTGATATTTTAATCAAAGGTTCCAGGAACCTGGAACCAGAGCTTACTTCAATGTCTCTCTCTTTTTATTTTACTTTTTAAAAATAATTTACAGGAGTTAAGTTTGAAAATAGCACTCAGCAGTCCACATATGATTTAAAAGTGGAAAACTGCTGATGACAAATGAAAGCTGGCAACTTTCCCCTATTTATTATTTGTTAAATCTCACTTAAGTTAAAGCTGTGCCCATGGATCTGAGCACCACTTCACAGATTTTGAACTTTAGTTATGACTAAAGCAGAAGGTTGTTTTTCAAAACTCTCAGATGTCAGCTACCTTTCCTCTAAATTACTCTGTGTCCTTGGGCACATCACTTACGTCCTTTCATTTTCATTTCTTTAACAAAATCATGCAGCACATGTTTGTATGCCAGAGGAGAGGAGAGACTGCTCATTATTTTGAACTCTAAGAAAAACATGAAGGCTTCCTCTGCTAATTAGGGCATCAGCTTTATTTATTCAAGTGGTGACATGTTTTTGAATGAACTTTAGGTCTTCATGTTGCTATCTAAGCAGTGCTACATAGACAGCAGGAAAAAATCTTTCTTGCATCTTCAGTATTTAAAAATGACTGTACTGATGGCACAAACAAGGATCCAGGTGTTTCACTGAAGAAAGTTGCAATTACAAAAGCAGCTTACAGGCTTTCTGTCTGCAGGGGGCTTATGCTGCCACAGGTATTGTGCTAGCACCCTGTGTGCCCCCACCCCCAGCCCATATTGCAAAGGTTTTGGACTTTTTTTTACTTTCCACTGAAACCTGGCACTATGGGAGCACCAAGGTCACCATATATGCTGTGCATAAAGCTGGGAAATTTTTGACTCCATGTATCAAAGTATGAGAAACTTGAATATTCAGTGGAGGTTTTCTTTGTCTTCCTTTCTATTTTATTTTTTTAAAGGTACGGAAGCCAGGCAAATTGTAAGGCAGGACTTCTTAGAAAGAAGTTTAGAGCAGCATCTGAAATGTGTGATTCTTGGAGCCTTCAGAGACTTCTGCAAAAGTGTGCCCAGCCTTCTGTGAAAAAGTGGTGCATGGAATCACCTACTTGGATGTTTTGATTTAGCTAAAGAACACGGTTTATAAAGATAACAAAGATATCCATCCTTCATCTGACATTAATTTTTTTTCCCCAGGTAGTTTTGTATACACCCTGCTGTTTGGCAAATTCAGAGTTAAAAGGAAAAGTATTTTGGTTTGAGTTTGAACGAAACATCCAGCCTCTGGACATGGCTCTGAGTTCTCTGGTTCAGCCTGCTGTGTGTTCTCGGTGTCTGCCGTCCGCCGTCCGCATCCTCGCTGCTCAGCTGGCCGGCAGTCTGGAAAATGCTGATGTTCCAAGGGTTACTGGATTACAATTGTTCTCTGCAAACAAAATTCACATCTGTTCTGACAACTTATTTCAGCCTGATGCAACTTGAAAAGGTCGAGATTAATCCCAGAAAATCAGACTTCTATTTGAAAGGCCAAATCAACTTTAATTGTAACACATGGCTATTTGTATTGGCATTTAGCTGCAGCCGTTTATCCTCCTTTCCACTGGTATTATTTGTTTCTGAGCTTGCTACTAAAGCCTACAATGCCAGCTGAAATGTTTTAAGTAATGTAACAAAAATAACAGCTGACATCTTTCCTTTTACAGGTTTTCACTGACCCAGGGTATTTTGTGTGCATGGCTTTTATGACTTTTGTTTATCAGCAGTCTGGGTAAAAAAGTCATAGAAGAAAATGTTGGTTCATTTTATAAAGATTAACAGTGGCTACTCTACCCTCCTATTCTGTTGGCTTTATACATTAAAGCCTGAGAGGATGAACCACATGCTCTGGAGTTCTGCCTCTTACCTAGTTTGGATCCCAGACATTAAGGGATTTAGAGCCCCTTTGCATAACACCAGTTGCAAGCTATGCTTTTGCATGTCAGTGAGGTGACTAAGAGCAGCAGCCCTCCCCTAGGCATGGTGTAACACCTCTCCAACAACCCTGCTTCTCCTGGCAGCTGCTATCAGCTCAGCCGTTCAGCCATCAACTGATAGCTGAGCTCTCAGATCCCCTGAAAAGTGACAGGATGAAAGAGTCTGGTTTGGCAATACTTTGCTCTTGCTGTTTGGCCTGGAGAAAGATACTCTAAGTGGTAAGACTGTTTAGCAACAGCTGGCAAGCACCCGGGTGTGAGCCTGATTTTCAGACATGACAAGCACTTATAGGAATGTTGCCAGATACAGCTGTTTAAAAGCCTTAATAAACAGCAAGTCAATACTAATCTTTGCCAAATTAATCTTTTCCTTGACAGCCCATCAGAGCAATTATACTCAGACTCGTTGTAAACACACAATTGTCAGAGGGTAAGGATCTTCTCTGCAGTGTACTGATTTTTGCACACAGACTGTTTTCCAAATAGGTAGGCTTCCTTTTCTTTTCCTCTTCCTCTCTCTTTTTAGTTTTCCTTTTTCCTCCCTCTTTCATTTTATTTTCAGTCCGGTTATATGATTGCCAGCTTGGTATTAGCCTGAACAAAATTTCTTTGTAAAGTGTCTATCACAGCAAGTCCTTAATAGAATGTGAAATGATGACAGTCACAGGATCCATGCAGATGCACATTTGCTAGTGGGTTTCTCTAATTAGGCAGTAACTGTGACAGACTCTGAAATGTTACAAGTCATTGTTCTCACTTGTCCTCTTGTTGGTGAAGTAAGAGCTACATTTGAGATGTGATTTAATGTGCTGCTGGGTAATAATAAAATACACGGGTTTGCAAAGGAAAGCAAATGGTGTCTGTGAGACCTGACACAAAGCACCTCCTGCACCACTGCCAGCATGCTGCTATACCCACAAAATAATATTTTATTTCAATGCAAAAGGGCTTGAAAACACCAGAAAAAATAATTAACAGGATAATGGTTGTTTATCTGTCTGCCTCCCTGCCTATCTATCAAGTCTTTTTCACTGTATCTGTACCTCTATATCTACCTATCAATGGGAGTCCAGGGGAGTAACTCCTGTATGGGCTACATAACATCTCTTTAGCTAATTCTCACAGTATGTGCAAAATATGGATATTTACCTACTCCGTTTTCCCAGAGCACAGAAAGATATCTCTGTGGATCTGCCATGTTTACAGGACTGGGGAAGAAAGAGGCTTGGAGATGGTAGTTCAGGGTGGGGTGATGTCTCAAAAGGCTAAAGAAGGTGGTAAGAGCGTGTTTTACCTTCCAGTAATGAGCCCTTTTTTTGTTGGGTTGCCTGTTTACAGAGGAGCCTCACAGGGAATATTTGGCAGACACCACTGGAATCAGGAGCTGGTATTTGGTGAGAGAGAGAGAAGTGGGCATGAATACATTACATTTCCCTGTGAATGGCTGGGGCCCTCTATGAATACATTACTTACTTACTGCCTGTGGATGAGTGTGAGGGGAAAACCCTATGGCAGGCCCATTTGAATTAGAATTTGGCTTCTTTGGTCAGAGGCAGCAGCTGGATGAGATTTCTGCTTGGAACACATGTGAGTCTGGGGATAGAGAGACCAGGATATCTCCTGTCACCAGAACATGGTAAACTGAGAGCAGCAGTAAAATCAAAGAGCTTTTCCTTTTTAAAACCTCTGCTTACCTTGTGCAAGCAGATGGAACTTACAACCTGCAGAGTGTATATGTTGCCAACCTTGCATTCTGTCCACCATGTTTAAAAAATAATTTAAAAGTATATTATTTTCAATGAATGGCAGACCATGTCCTTTGGTTTCTATCACTGTCAGATATTTTTATTATATTTTCTTGCTGTTACTGTGTTGCTTCCATGTGCAGGTTGTTTAATTCCTGTGTGCTTTCTCATTATTGTGGTTAGGCCAGATGGTGACTTACATGCAGTGACTGGGGTGTCTGTGTTGCTGGGGTACCCAAGGCACAGTGCTGCAGTGAAGGATGGGGCACATCTTCACCAATTCCAGTGGAGTTTCACCTGCTTACAGAAGGATCTCAACCATTTATTGGCAAGTTATATCTGACAATACACAGCCAAAATCAAACAGCAGAATGCCCATGGCTGGCAACCATTTGTTTTTCTGAGGTCAGACATGAAGAATTGACGTCTATGGATTGAATCTTTCTTTTGGGGGAAAAAATGGTTTCAGTATACCCATGGCCAAAACCTGCTGTTCTTCCAGCACAGTTGTTTAATCTGAGCAGAGACTGGACACAGAATAACACTCAGAGCACTGGATGGGTAAAGTGCTGCACAGCAAACACTCCACAGGTTCCCATGATGACAGACTGAGAGACACCAACTAGCCAGAGGTTCATACAGAATAAGTATTTTATTCATGATGTATTTTTTTATTTACATTAAAGTTTTCTTGTATTTCGAACTCTGCTTGGATACCGAAATTAACAACTTTATGTGACTGCACACCTGCTCTAAAAGAAATGAAGATAACACAGTTCTTTTCCATAAAAGAAAAAGGAAAACTGCCTGTCAAAATCAAAGTTGATTTTTCTCATTTTCAGTAATTATCTTTTCTCTTTAGAATTAATATGAGTGGAAAATGTAGTTTACTGTAATATAATAAATAGAAGACATTGGGTAATTAGTAGTGCTGGTATATTTCTAATGTACTAAACAGACAAACAATAAACTGTGAATTTAATCACAAGTTCTCATACAGTTTCAAGACAGGAAAATTAGAGCTCTCAGCTACAGTTATTTGAGTAATCACATCTGATCTGCATTATTTATTAGTTATTACATGCCAAATGATTCTGATTGTACATTGCCTGAAATCATTCAGAAGCAAGCATGCCTTTGTTTCTGTTTTGTTTTATAAAGAAAAACCAATGGCATTGCCAAATGCTTATTCTATACGAATTGCTTACTTTATTTCACACAGAAAATACAAATCAGTGGTGGTGTCCATTGATGGGACAGGCATCTGGGACAAAATCATCCAGAAATATATTTTCAGAGATATCCCTAATCCCAAACATTGACAAAATACCTTCTTTTTGATGTTTTTATCCTTTTCTCTGTGGCTGTTGAACTTACCTTATATTTTAGGATATATTTCTGATATACTTCCTAAAATTCTGCAGGACTTTTGCATATATAATAAAATGGCTGAAGCATATTTGGTAACATTTCTTTTGGTAATATGTTTATTCCACTTGACAAATTAACAAAACATGATGAAGTTTTAAGAAGCAGTGTTATGCAGTTCTATTCAGTTAGTTTTGTTTGTTCAAGTCTTAGTTTTGGGGAACTTCCTCCTACAATGATTTAAAAAGGGAATTACTTAAAATATGTTTTTTTATTTTCCATAACAACCAAAGAAATAGAGAAATAGTTCTTGGTTACCTTCATTTTCTGCCATTAAAGCAGGTTTGTTGTTATATTTGTCACTGTAAAAACTAAATAAAGTATTCACATCATCAGTTGTGAACAATTTGTGCCAGCAAAAGTTAAAGCGTCAAAGAAACCTCTTTAAAATGCTAACAAATTTACTTACAAACACCTATATTTATTATTTCATAAATAGGCGCAACAGGTTCCATAAAAAAGATTAAATACAGACACAGTATGAAGAAACAATAATACATAGCCATATGTAGAGGTTATAATTTAGCTGTCTCCAATCTGTTTCTGCATCTAATAAAATATCAGGTAAGCATTTGGCAGTTTTATACATAAAAGGACTTAAATGACGTTTACTAACCAGTACACAGAAAGTGATTTTCTTTAAAAAAAAAGCATTTTTTTAGGCAGTACAAAATAAATGTGTTTGCTCTTTATCAACATTAGTTTTTTCTCCTAAGTTTTTTGTATTTATTTCACGAGACAAAGCCAATATTTTTAATTAATATAATTTGGGACTACTTTACTTTTTTTCTCCAAATACTTTGAAAATATAGACTATCAGTCATTGTTTAAAAATGAAGTAAAAATATGAATGTTTGCCAATTTTACCCTTATTGTGAAATCAATAAACTGGAATGAGCCAGTTTCAATTACAATTAGCTACAAAAACATTCACATTTTATACTCTAGGAGAGTGTAACATAGATGCTATTTACAAACTTGCTATGACTGCTACATCAAGCCATTTAAAAAGTCTTTAGTAGTTTCATATAAACACCCATTATGAAAAACCAATGGAAAATCCAGGACTTTTATCCGAGACATCTACAGTTGCTAAGGCAGTTACTACCGCAGCACTTCACAGCAAAAACCAACATAAAATCTGAATGGTCCAAGTTTCCTTCAGGGAAGAAGAAAAGCAATGTCCGTTATAGGATCTCAGGGAAGGGGTGGAAAGGAGAAAGAAAGAGAAAAAATGGGGAAAAAAAAAAAACAAAGAAAAGGAAAGAAGCAAGACTATTTTTTCCAGAGTGGGTGACCCACAAGCTCAAATAGTCCTAAGTGCTTAGCAACTTGTATTTTCTAATAAAATGCAGAACTGCCCTGACTGCATAAAGCAATCCATGATGAAAAGACTTCCCTGCATTCCTCAGTGAAAGGAAAGGAGAGGTGTTTCAGATTTTCAGGTAAGGTAGAGTGCTTTGTCCCTCTGCATGCCCCTGTTCAAAAAGAAAAAGAACAAATGTGACTTTTTTTTTAATATTTGAAAAATTTTTAGTTCTATTCTTCAAGAAAAAAAAAAAAGATCAGCCCCACAACCCCACTGCATGTCATTAACTCCAAGCATATCATGGAAGTACAGCTGCATTGCCATGGCAATAATAAGAAAAAGTCATAGTAACTTATAGCAACCTGGAGGCCACATCTGTGTTTAAAATTGCACTGGACTGGAACATGGGTTTGAGCACTGGTTTAGGGTACCCTGCACTAGTGGGCTGGTGGCACTGACTATCAAAAACTGCTTGGAGCTCTGGGTTTATCACAGATCTTGGAATGATGTTCCATAAGAAGCAGCCAGTTTCGTTAGAGGCAGGAGAGCTTCATTGCATGAACATGGGTTTCAGCCACTTACTGAGCCTCTGGCACATTTGATTCACCAGTATGGATATAGCCAAAATGTGCTGTCCTGGCAGGTTCAGGTAAGCATTTGCAAGGGGACAGCAGAAGCTTAGCAAAGGTAGTTTAAGTTCATATGGATTTACAAAGGTTTATCTACACAGAGTGGGCTATCTACAGGCATACCTGCTGGGTTTGGGAAGTTACACCCACTGCACATCTGGAGAGCACTTCTGGGAACAATGACACATTGCTTTGCTCCAGAAGAGACCAGGAATCAAATCCACAGGTGGCTGTGGCTCATTTTACAGAGGACAGTCTATTCAGAGCTCAGTGTAAGTGGTTGTAAAAGTCTGTGGGCTGAATAGACTTCAACAAGGGCCTGCAGCACATATATTGACATGGTGGTAGAGCACAGAAGGGAAACTGTTCTGCTGAACAAGTGGCCAAGTCATGAAGCAACAGTGATAGGCATGGGAAAGAATGATGCTGCTGTTCAGACTAGCTAGAGTCCACCTCAGTGTTAGCAGGTTGTAGCAAAGGTGTTATTCTGAACTAGTAGCCAGAAAATTATTTTTATTCCATTCTAATTTGAGTTCCAGAAACACTTTAAAACAATAGGGCAAGTGAAATTTTTGGTTTAAGTAAATGTAATAGATGAAACTGTTCTTTAGTTCTACTTTCTGTTCATTTGTCTTGGCTAGATTTGGCACTTTGGGAGCACCCAAGAGCTTTTATCTGCCATTGCCTTGGGGATTCAGGCTAATCAAGGGGAAGTCAGGCTGGTGGGCATGTTCAAAAGGCACAACATCTATAATTTAAAACTGAAAAGATACCTTCTGTTCAGTCTTAAATGTTTCCAGGCAGTTCCTGGCACAGTAACATGGCTCCACAAAAACCATGCTGCCAGAAGTTGAAGGTTTGAAGGGGTTACCAACCTTATATATTGAGGACACAGGGCCCCTACAGATATGGTGTTTTGTTTCTGGTTACAGTCAACTGTTCTTCATGCCATTTTCTTCCATGTATCTTGTATGCCATGTATCAGCCCTGCTTCCCACTGACGTGGTTTTTCATGACCCAGACTAGAAAATTGTTCACGTCATTTGCCTCTCACTGAGACATAGTTATCTTAAAACTTCTTTCTTACTCCTGAAATCCCTAAGATTTCAGTTCCGATCTTCTATGGAATGCAAGTTCTCTGAGACCTAGAAAGTGTATGTGCTGTGATAAGGTGACAACAATGTCTAATAAATGTATGTATTGAACAATTGCTCTCCCACTATAGACTAACTGCTGAATAAATACAGGGCCATCACAGATACACTTCAGAAACACTGTGGGGAAACGGGCAACAATGCTGTTCCCAAATTCTCTATCATATACTCGTGTCATTAATGTTGCTCAACACAAGGTGGCATTCACTGGCTGCTTACCCATTACTGCAGTAGTCATTATTCCAGTCCACAGTCTGTGCTGGAGGATTTCTGCACCCTGAACGAACATACTCCATTGCTTGGGTCACAACTTGTGCAGCTGTTGATGTTGGATTGATGATATTCTGATAATCAGGCTGAAGAGTAAATCCCTAGAGGAGAAAACAAGTACATTACAAAGTATGGAAAAAGAGTAACAGGTTGGGTGCATTAAAAAAAGTAAAAATGCAGACTGTACTGTGCAATGCTATAAGAGAATACTTCTTTTCCAGGTGTGATTTTGGTTATAACCTAAAATAGGCCAAGATGTGTAGGTGCTTTCTAAGTTTTAAAATCTTTCTTCAGTTTCAGAAATTAAATGCTGCCAAAGCATTGTTTGCTGTTACACAGTCACAGGACAGAACTAAAGGAGACAGAGCAGAAACAATTCAAAACCAAGAGAACAACTCAATCAGCACTGGGACAAAAAGGTCTGTTTGCTCCTTAGAGCTTCCATTTAGATTAAATGTAAGCATACACACTAGTCACTAATTCCCAGAATATGCAACAGAATCTTTTTGAAGGATGCAGGCAGCAGGTGGCTGACTGTTTTATTAGACTACACCTATTCACGTATTGTTCTCAAAACCCTTTTTCTTCATTCAGTCACAAAGGGACCATCTGCTGCTTCTTTTATTTGCACTTCTCTCTCAACTAAACGGAAATTCAACCAAAGCTTTTTAACAGTTGTTGGACTAATGTAGTGAAAGTAGCACAGAATAACTTGCTTTTGAAACCAAGGAGATGAGAAAAAAAAGTGGAAGTTACAAAGAGACATCTAACCTGCTCCCTGAATTTTCTGTCATATGAAAAGTCATAATCATTTTTAGCCATTTGATATATTCTGATATTTAAATATTGTGTTTAAAACCCAGGAGAACAATTGAAATTTCAAGGCTAGTGTATCTGGTTCACCCTGTACATCATGTTCCTGTAAAGTAGGAAGAGCTGTACTGGGTAAAATCATAGGAATGTTGTATTAAAGCAATCGATGTCTACTGAAAAAATCCAGACCAAAATCCTTACTGAGGCAAGGGCATACAATTCTCACTGAAGTTAACTGGATGCATAGCTACTAAATCCGAAATGGAACTTGCACCAAGATACCTAGTTTGGAAACTCACTCCTTCCAGCCAAAGCCCACATACAAAATAGATAGAATTAACTCTCACAGCTTTTTGTTAATTCAGTGTTAGTGCATTTTGTGTGATTGCTTTTCTTATGTAGCCTTCATTAGCCTTCAGTTTTGTGGACAGATGTTTTTTTCTGCAGGTTTAAGAAGGCCACACTACCCTTTGTCAAGAGAAATGAATATTCTCAGTTTTCAAATCACCCATGTCCCCCTTCATCCACAGAAATTACCTTCCTTCAAATAGAACATCACTTCCTTCTTTTCATCTCTCTTCCTTGGTTATTCCCTGAGGTTCTGCAGGTGTTTTGCCCCACCTCTCATGTGCATGGCCACCTTGCTCCACTCATCCTTATCACGGGTTTTAGTCTAGACCATAAATGACTGCAACTTTATTTCTTAATCTTTTCCATATGGAGAATACCCTGAGTAACACTACAGTACCTTAAACACTCTTGGAAACCTCACTTTGTCCCTGTTGACTCCAAGAAACAGACCATTAGTAGTGAGCAAGTTCACAGCTGAATTCTACATCTAGTTGCCATGTTATTTATATACTGCCCTGTTAATGAGATTAAATAAAGCCTTCCCATGGTGGGTGTTACACCCATGGGGACTCTAACCCCTATGCTCATGCACTGCCCTTTCACCAGGCTCTAAACCTGTGCAGCGAGCTGCAGAGACAACCCCTGTACCTGCAACAGATCCAAAGGAAAGAGTAATTGAGCAGATTTCCCAATGACTTTAATTGGAGTTTTGTGTAATTAGAAGGCAGAAAATTTGGGTTTGCATACCATCTTCATCATTTTTATACAAAACATCAACCATAAAGCCTTTTTAGTTTAGCAGTAAGAGGACACCAACCACAGAAACACATCCTACCCCCAGGCACTCAGATTTACCTTTGGTAGCAAATACCCCGATCTATTGTATATACAAGAAAAACACTATACAGAGACAGTAGCTAGCAGCAAAGCATGCAAGTGAGCAGGCACAGAGACTCAAGTACCCCTAAATCATGGAATGGTTTGGGTTGGAAGGAATCTTAAAGATCATCTGGTGGGCAGGGATGCCTTCCACTAAACCAGGTTGCTCATAGGTCCGTCCAGCCTGGCCTTGAACACTTCCAGGGAGAGGGAGCATCCACAAACTCCCTGGACAGAACTCATGAAGTAAGGAGACACTTCCTCCAAATCCAAGGAAGAAACCACCAGTACAATATCCATTCCATTTCTTCTGGAATTAGGATAAATAAATAGCTTAGGTGTCAGAGAATGGTCCTGGGTCTTAACCCAGGAACTGGGTGCGCATGCATTCTCATATTTTTTCAAGTTTTCTGTGTGAGCACAGCCAAAGTGCTTTGAGTCTCTCCAGCAAAGCACATGTGCATGGGTGCTTGGACTGAATTGGTACCTCTCATGTTAAGGTTGGGGCTGCAGAGCAAATTTAATTCTTCTACCTGCAAAATAAGGTGTAACAATGCTTTCATCTTGTACCTCACAAGTCTATTTACCTCACAAGTCTAAGTACCTCACAAGGCTGCCTGGGATAGGGCTCTGTTTCTTAGGGCACACTCAGGTGATAAATGCTGACATGGTGCAGGGGTATCTGAGCCAGGCTCCAGTTCTAGAAGGGTCTCAGTGGTGCCTCTGGAGGGTTGAGGGCTACCAGAATACCTGCACTGTGGGCGATGGAAAGCATGCTTGTTAAAGTCAAATCATTTAAGCAACCTCAACTCAGTATGAAGGACTGATAAAGTACGGTACAGTTTAAGATGCAAACAAAAATTACTTCAGCTTTTTCATCAACAGAAAAAGCTTTGAAAATATAGATCTGTACAACAGAGGGAAACAGCCTTGTACCAGGTTTGTGGTAAATATTTGGGTATTATTTATGTAAGCCTTTAACAAACAATGATGAAATAAAAAGTGCTCAGAAAATGAGTGCTTCGAGGTCTAATTAAACAATGGTGAATGTTTTTGCATTGTAATGCTCAAGAGAAAATCACCAACTGTTTTGCAACATGCCTAGAATTTTAAATTTCATTTTCTTGTCCCAGATTGAAATAAAAATAGGGAACTTGATAAAGATTAATTTGATGTCAGGAGGGACATTTGCTCTTTAATTAGATTTCTGTAGCCCTAGCAGTTTCGTTGTGCCACTGTAGCAAGTCGTAAAAAGCCTGCAGCAGAACTAAAGAGTGATCCTCATCTCCACACTTTACTAGGAACTAATTTCATTTCCTGCCTGTCTGGAGAGGTATTTTCAACAGGCATCAATGTTTTTGTCTTCACAACTGATTTATTCATCAATCTCAATGTGATATTTTAAACCTTTAAATTACATCCAAATCCTAAAGCATCTGTTTATTACACAAGGAAATTGAAAATCTGTCTGTGTGATATCATACAAAGATTTTTCCTTAAGGTTATAAAGGAAGTTGACAGATATTAATGATTTTTTTTTTTCTCTTGACCTCATTCGAAGACAAAGCTTAAAAAAAAAAGAAGAAGAAATCTGGACAAATAAAGCAGGTTCCTGAGTTTGCTGTATATAAAATATATGGCAGAAAAAATGAGGTTATTATTTTTGGCAGGCTGTGCAATCATCTTGCTGTATACATTTGTTTTCTAAAGAAAAAAAAACCTAAAAGTATTCTGAAATGAGTTATTATCAAAAAAAAAAAAAAAGTGGCATACATTAATCTTCTGGTGCTTTGTCATGCATAGGTACTTGCAGCCACGGCTACTAGACATTAAGAATCTAGTTTTGCTTCCTCTGCCTGTGAACTGAAGTGGGACAGAGTTGGACATGGGACTGACCATCCCATGCAAGGGTTGGGTGAAGGATTTTCAGCAGGGAAGGTGATGCTTCCAGTCAGGCTACTTAAAAGGGTTCTTTAACAAGATCTGGGTGCATTAAGGAGGGAGTGAATCCTCAGTCTCATCACTCTTCACACCAAAGAGCACATTGAACAGGCTGGGTAGAGGTGTATGCTCAGAAAGAGGCACAAATATCCATGTGAGTAGAGAAAGGAAAGAATGACCTTGCAAGTGAAAACAGGCTGCAGCTCCAGCTGCTGTTTCAGCCTGAACTTTGGAGAAATTGTGCTGATTTGAATGACAAGGGTTAATAATCAAATCATCTAAGGCCAACTGAGTAAAAATTAAACATCATGTCAAACCTAAGAAACAGACTGGAGAGAGACAACTCTGTATCAGTCAAAAAATTATACAGTGATAAGATGCTCATATGAGCATTTAATGAAAGAAAAATCACACTCTTCAAATCTACAGTGAGTCTACCTATGTGTCAAAGGTGGATAAAAGAAAAACTACAGCAAAGTGGACTTTGACTTTGAAAAGTAAAACTTTAACACAGTTCCTGTTAATGACATTTAAGAAAAATATAATGAATTTCAGAATTAGAAGTTAAAGAAAATAAAAATCAGGATCTAATTTTAAACTAAGTATGAGAATAGAGATAATTGTCATTTTTTTATAGTTTAAAGGATTATCACTGTAAACAAGAACCCCAAAGGTCTACAGTAGTGACCCTTTTAAAATTTATTCATTAACTGTTGGAACAGAAGAGAAAAAAGACAAAATCAACTTCTGAGAAGTTACAATTTAGTTAACTCAAAATAGAGAAGATTGTTTAAAAGAAATTAAAAAATAATTACTAATGCTAGGCATATGACTAAAATGCTAATACCAAAATTTTACATTGCATTTCAGAACAATTTGCATGCATTGCATCAGCTGCATACTCCACAGAGTTAATTGATTTTAAAAATAACAGAAATTGTGCAGCCACTGAGGACTTTTGGCTACCAACATTTTTGATTTTTTTGATGTTCTGTCGTTTTTGTGGATCCTCAAAGGAGATCTCCAGCTGGCAGTCACTCTTGATTTGGCAGCTGCACACGTGCAGGCAAGGAGTGCTGGATATGGAGAAGGACATGCTGTTCCCTGCAGAGCTGATGAAGACCAGCTCATTGTCCTGGAAGCAGTGGGAACAGAACTGTCTCCTCAGGTCAGCACTTGTTAGCAGACCCTCCTCAAAGTTTGCATAGAAGAGTTTGTGAATTTCATGCACAATGTTTTCTGGAGAACTGTGTTCCTTCCTGCCAGGACTGAAATCTCTTTGTGGTTTTTCTTGGAGTTGGCAGTCCTTCAGATATTATACAAGATGGCCTTTGATATGAAACTATCCCCCTTTTCATGGAGAAAATGTCTGACCAAATGTCACAGAGCCAGAGTTCAAGCAGGGGATATGGTGAGAGCAGGGATTTGCAGAGCCTGCTACTGTTGAGTGTCACACTGGTGAGACAGGAACTATTTCAAAGAGGGATATTTGGGAAAAAAAGGAGAAAAAAAAAGAAAACAAAAAGAAAAAAAAAAAAAGAAAAAAAAGAAAACCCACAACTGATGATTTCTACTTCTAACATGTCTCCAGCACAGTTTGCAATGAAGATGCTCAGCCAGGTGAGCCAACACATGCAGTAGAAAACTGCTCTGAGAAGAATAAGTTGGCAGACTTACTCTTCTCTTGCCTATTAAGCTCCATGCTGCAGATGCTGCAGTGTGACATGATGAAATTTGCCTCTTTTTTTTTTATTTTTTTATTTTAGTGTATTAGTATATTTGGTATGAATAGTGCTGAGGCTTCCAAAGAGGAAAATGACTCCTGTTGTACTCACTCCCTGGGGAGTGGTCTGTTAACTAGTTTCTGTTTTTGCTGCCTTCATAGAGTCTTTGGAAAGGCTTATGGTGGCCATACCTAAGCATGGAGGAAATAAAACAACTTGAGAGAAAAGGAAGTGAAAAAATGTTGCTTTAAAAACAACTATTGCTCTGCTTTCTCAGAATTCACATTCTTCCATTCTTCTTGGCTTTTTATTCAGGAGAGTGCTCTACACAGCGTTGTTTGGGACTGAACATCACATCCAGACCTCCCCTTTCCTCCTCACCATAGGCCAGACAGACAGTGTGGTGCCTCCTCTTTCTCCTTACTGCTGTTGACTCTGAGCTGCTGGGAGAGCTCAATGTTTCTCCCATTACATCTTTTCCTCTTTAACAAGCTCTGTGATCACCAGAGTGTTTGCTCTGTTTCAAGCAGGAGGGAGAGCAGAGTCCTTTGACAATTGAGTCAGAAAGGTCCTTACTTTTAGGTTGTAATCTCTTGACTTTTTGCTATTTGTCTCCTGGTGACCACCTGTCTTCTATGTTCTAACACAGTATGAAATCCTGGCTTTTTGTTTTCTACCATTTCTTGTCTAAAAAGGGTCATACCTAAGAAACTGAGCAGGATACCACTGTTCTGCTCTGTTCTGTTCTGTTCTGTTCTGTTCTGTCATGGCAAATCATGCTATTGTTAGTACACCTCTAGCCCTATAATGTAATATATATTTTGCTACATTTAAATTCAATTCACAAACTCTATAAGCTGTTGTATGTTAAAAAAAACCCAAAAACCAAACAAATATTCCAAAGTGAAATTACATAGACTTTCCAGAGCTCAAAACCTGCATGACCGTAAAGCAAAAGCAGGAGTGTAAGAAATATAAATTGGCTTGTAGATATTACAGTGATTAAAGAGACATGTAGGTGAAGCATGGCAGTGAAGCATTTCAACAAGTAACAAGCACCTTGAGTGAAACAGAAATATCTCACCACGGTATCTTCATTAAAAGCATCAGCCTTTCTGACTAAGGAATATGAGTTGGTAAAAAGCATTTGACCTAAAATATTGTGAGTTTAACAGGAACACAGAGGTACAGCATTTTTACTTAACTGTAATTATCCCTAGTTAAAAAAAGATTCATTGTGATAAAGGTCTACATTCTGACTTCTAGAGACCTGTTTTCTACAACCAAGGGTCCTGTATTTTTTCTTAAGCTAAAAACAAGTCAACTGTGTGCCATATATCCCACAGATGACTGAAAGTACTTTCAAACCATGGATGCACACACCTTATGCTACAAGCTTGCAACTTGGCAAAATAAAACAGCAGATTCATACTACATTACCTTTTCTTTAGTACAGAGTTTAGAGTAATGCCTAAGTGTTTATTCATACAAAAATGATAGTTCAGGTATAAATATGTAATTATCTAACATCTGCATGGCATCTTTTGCTAGCCCCAACTCCACTATTAATTCACTAAATAGAGACAGATTTTCAAATCTATTCAGTAAATGATGCCTAACAATTCTGGAAAAGACATAAGGAGTTCTGCATTGGACAGCTAATACACTAGTGACACTGAAGCTGGCAAACAATCTGAACTTGGAAGACTGAGTGACTGTGCAATAAAAACTCATTGAAATATAGCTATAGGATCTCAACAGGTGGCCATCACAGATGTAATTTCTCATGTTTGGTAAATGAACCAGAGTATTGCTTTGTCTCTCACTGCTCTGAGACTGCAGTTCAACCAGGGTTCCTCTGGGCTCAGGATCTCCAGACAGACCCTCCTGGCTCACCCACCTAGGACTTCATCCAGCTAATTCCAGTTGCCCAGGCATGGAGTCAGCTTCTGAGTTTCTCTGAGACTTGAGCAGGGCTCTTCTGGAACACTCACACTAGCTGCAGGAAAATCTCCATGAATACGTGACTCCACATATGTGTGGTCATAAGTCTGTTGAGTCTGTTTTCTCTGAGAGTGAAAAATTGACTGAACTAGGAAAAAGTTGGGAACATTTCAGAAGTTTTCCTTTCTGATTACACCAAATCACTCCTGAGACTAAGATCAAAGTCTCTGACTAAATCTAAATCATCCTGAGCATATCTTGATTTATCTCCTGAACAACTAAGTTTATCAGTACAAATTGCTTTCAACACTTTTGGGGTTTTTTTTCTTTGGAAAATTTTTTCCCCTGTTAAAGTGTTCTCCCAGCAAGAAGCTATGGTTTGTGTTCAAGTATTTCCAACTCTAAAGACCAGTCTTGAGATTAAATGTTTCTGGCTTGGAAAGCAAAGGCAAATGCCTTGTTAGCAAAGGTGAATTTTTAGAGAAATATAAAACACGGAGCAAGTTCATGACTATGTATTATCAGCCGGTATTGACAAGTTTTGTGTATACAAATTTTGTAGATTCTTGCAATTCCATTCAAAAATTTTCATTTTAATGCCTCTTTGCAAAGCAAGATATTATTATTGATAGTCAGATCTCATACAATACAAAAAGAATTTTTCTCTCATGCAATCAACAGTTTATCTGCTCTCTTTATGCTCCTCTGTAAGCCTGGAAGGCACAATAGCATGGATGGTCTGCATTAACTCAGAACTCATAGGAAATATATTCAGAATAAACTCTCAAAAACATTCAGAGTAGGGAAAAAAAAAACAAACAAAAAAGCCCCATATTGGGATGGTGGACATAGCCCATTTATTTCCAGTAAAAAGAAGGTATATCTATTTAGCAAAATGAAGCTGTGAATGTGGAGTAATGTAAAACACTAATTTTCACTTAAACTAGTATATTCAGTGCAACCTAGGTTTCTTTATGTTTCCTCTGACAGTCCCACATTGCAGTCAGCACAAGGAGAACAGCATAAGCTACAATCATATTTTTTCTAGACATGCCTGCCTTTTGTTTGCAAAGTGTGACTCCTGAAGGCTTTGCATTTCACTATTTCAGGGAAGTCACAGCTTTGCAGACGGATCTATGGGCAGTGATGGACATGGTCCCTAGCACAAACACTTCTACTACAGTTTTCCATCATCTAGTTAAACTCCTTCATTTGTTCTTGCCCCTGAAAGACTGAGCCTATACTACCATGGTTTTGGAACCTGCAAAATTAAAACTAATCTAAATCTCTCTCACTATGCCAACTTCTGGATGACTCCCCTCCCCACGCCCTTCCCAGAAATAAAATAATTCCCAAGAGAACTGAAAAGCCCCAACTTACTTGCTGCATTGTAGGTGAGTGTAAAGCAGACTGGACCTGCATTGGTAGCTGGTTTCCGATGGACTGCTGCATTGGGATCGGCTGGTGCTGCTGGATGTTGAGATGCTGGTGCAGAGGGGGGCTAATCTGAAGCGGTGGAGGAGGGGACACAGCCATGTTTGCTATGGAAACAGTCACTGGCATTTGGTTGTTGGGCTTGGGCGCTATGTTCCTGGGGATGTTGGCATGCATGGCGGTGATGTGAGGATTCATTCCTGGTTGTTGGTGGTAGTGGGAACTGAGGTACAGTGCAGAGTGAGCCTGGGCAGGCCCATGAAACACTGACTGCTTTGAATTCATCATCTGAGGTTGTGGGGTGGCTTTAACATCAACAGGTTCGCTGTAGCTCTGTTGGGAAAAACAAAAATCAGAAAATGCTTAGAAGTCAGCAAATATGGCTGTTCTACCCCCCTGAAGTCTGTTTAAGAGCCACACCATAGGCAAACATTTATCTGGACCATCAAATTTTCCTTGAATTAGAGTTTGCTTATTACTCTAGAAAAATAATTGCACTTTTGCCTTCAACATTGTAAAAAACCCAAGTAATTTAGGTCCTTCGTTTCCTGGTCTAGCCTGGCATTTTCTTTATCCAAACTTGGAACTGCCATCACTGATCTAATATCTCATACAACCAAGGCAACCAAGCCTGACACATTTTTTCATATAAGCAGCCACTATTATTGTCCTCAGATTTCATGGCCTAGTTGAAAGGAGAATTAGGAGGGTGGGTTATAGCAATATTCTGTAGTGATTTTTGACATGCCTTCTTTCTCCACCTGCAAACTATGGATAAGATTTTTAAGGTCTTTTACCATATACATTGGTATTGCTAAAAGCTATTTATCAATTAGTCAACATGATGAAGAGGCTAAACCCCATCCTCAGCTGTTCTGTTGCATGGAACAAATACACTAGTTGCTGTGCCAATGCCTTTATTTTGAAATATTTTGTGTTGGAGTACTATCCATGTCATCAAACATATTACATAGACCGCGCTTTAAGAGAAATAGGAATACTTTGAATAATTTCTCTTTTAGCAAAACATGCTTTATTAATCCAATTCATAAGGCTCTGAGAATTCTGTTTAAAACTTATAGCTGTATAAATGTTAACCTGCACCAGATATAGGAAAGTTATCTTTAGTCTAAAGCTAGAAGAATACTACATAGACTGTGAGAAACTGCAGTTTTCAGAAATATTGTGGTCTGCCCTGATTTCTTAAAGTTACTAATAGTAAAACTTCTTCATTAATGAATGTGAATTTTAATAATACTTTTTGTTCTAATATTTATGACTTGCTACATTTGGTTAAACTCAATTTACTCAGTTGTTTTCATACATTTATTTTCTTAGATATCTGGAGTGCCAACTGTGTGCTCAAATAAATGAGAAAAAACATTAAGAATTAACTCACATATGCTTATAGGTGGGAATCATAATTTGAAGTTAAGTCATACTGGGATTAATAGTCAGTGAAAGGTGAAACATGCTGGAAAAAAAAAAAGGCAGAAATGTCCCTCTGGAAAAAGTCACTTTGTCAAAACAAGGCTGAAAGAGGAATACACACCCTTATTCTGTGATCTCTGTGTCATGTTTGCTCAGTTTACAAGTCAGAGTAAGTTTCATATTACTCTCAGCACCCCAGGGTCAGTGAAGTCTATTTGTATTCCTTCTGAAGAATGCACCATCACCAACAATCCGTTGACATGAGCGTTACTGAAATTGCTTCATTATATGCGATGATGAAGATGAGAATGATAACTTCCTTTTCCCTCTGTGTAACTGCAGTTCCATTAGTCAAAAACCCCCTGTTTGCTTCGGTAAATGAAGGAAAATTAAATGAATATGAAAAAATTAATGTAAATCTCTGTCTCTGTGGATCTGCCTAGCTCTGCTGACGTGTGGGTGTACACGTGTGCAGTATATATTATGTTCATGTTTCCAGGATTCAGATGCAGACATAAAAGCCTGAAAGTAGCTGAAAAATCTGCCATTATTTGGATATTATTTTTTAAACACTGAATTAATGTTCATGAAAATATGGGAAGAATTCCCCCCCCTCCTCCCCGCTTTCCAGTTGTATTTTTAGAACACTCCTGAGTGTAGAAGCAATGACTGGCAGATTTGCTGAAATTTCAGCAATTCAGAAGTTTGTTAATTAGCAGCATGGTCAGGAGACTCCTCTTGGGTGTCCCATGCTTATTACACATTACAGGAGGTGCAGGCTGTGTTCTTTCTTGAGAGACTTGGAAGTTTTACTGAGAGCACAGTCCCCTCATGGAAACAGTTTGTCTTTCCATGATGTAGCTGGCAGGGTCTCTGTGGTCCAAGCAGGGATAATTGCTCCTGAAGTGTCTAAGGGCAGATTGGCTAAACTAATCCTCCTGGTGAGGTGAGTGCTGCAAAAAGCCTTTGCTGACATACTGATATACACTTCTATTTAATTTGTTAATACAAAGATGCTGCCATATACCCCTTTAACAAAGAAACAGGGAACTAATCTAATTACTGGACAATTCTGAGTTCACACGTAAGTGGTGGATGCATGGCCCACACTGATAAAATTACAGACATATAGATAGTATAATTTGATACTTTAAATACTGAATTATGTTAAGAGGAATTGCAGAGTCTCTGGTCAGAGATGAATAACACTTATTACACCTCTGAGAAGAGCCCTGCAAAGTGATCAAAAGGGACCGTTTTAGTTGTCCCAAGCTATGAATCAGCTTTCTATATGTTTCACCACCTCTTGATCCAGTAAAAAACACAACACTTCAATTTAAGATGAAATATTTTGCTGTAACTTAGGATGCTTTAAGTCATATGTGATCTGAAACCAAATTGTCCAATATCAGTGTAAAACTCATCAATATTATCAGTTACTGGAATCTTGATAAATTATCCCATTAAATGCCATTCTCCAGCATCCTGCACTTTCAGCTTTTTTCTGCAGGTAGGTCAGAAACACATATTTTGTAAGTATTGCTGGACCTAATAAAATAGGTGATGTCAAGTTTTTCAGCTTTGTGATATCACTTTGCTGTGAAATAAAACAAGAAGCATGTATGACACATAGGTCACTCTATGATTTTGGGCTCAAATGCTGCTTTCACAGACTAGAATGGGCATTGCACTGGTCCAGTGCAGTATCAGACAGTCTTAGACATGGACTTTTATTATGTGTAAAAATTGGAATTAAGAAATAATGGATTTGACTGTCCAATAAGGATTTCAAATGCACAGTTACATTCCCTACTTTGCAGGTTGGATTTCAGCCAATATTCTCTTGACTTATCCAAGGATAAGAGCACACAACTTAAAAAGCTCTCCCAAACCTCTAATTAATCTGCCCCAAACCAACACAGACAATTTACATCACTAATTTATAGGATGAAGTTCTAGGACAAAATTCAGATATATGCAGTGGAGACCAAAATTACAAATCCATGCACACAGGCCACCAAACACTGGGGCCCAGTAAATCCTAAATCCTAAAAAGACATGTAGTGAGAACATTTTCCATCACAACTAGCTGGAGAATGGTGGTGTAGACCCACCACTAGAGGGTGACAGAATATTACATTTCGTTAATGGCAGGTGGTGGTATTTTACACATACATTAGTGAACATACACGGGGGTGACTAATTAGTTTTCCATAACAGTCATTTATGCTCTTTGAGCGGCTCATACTTATTCTGGAGAACAAGTTGAAGCCTTTCTTCAAATCTTAACATTCTTCATTGTCTAGGAAAAAGATTTCCTGTGGACCTGTCTCTCCTTCAAACATCATCACCTAATACTCTTGTCTAAATAAATAAAAAAATAAAAACTCAGAAGGTGAAGACAAGGTAGGTAGGCCAAGGCAAGGGAGTGGTACAGAGAAATTATGACAGCCCTTTAGGCACAACACAAATCCCCTTCCCATCCCCTCCCCCCAAAAGAATCTGTTGTTTTACTGAAGCATGAAGAAAAAAGGAAAGAACATTTTGAAATCCCAACAGAAAGATAAAGAAAGTGGAAGAGATATAGGAAAATGGAAGGAACAAAATAAGTACTGCTGTAATTCTGATGGTACACAAGTACAATTAACTAAAGTTATTTAACTAAGTATTAACTAAAATTACTGGTGGTTCATGACCCTTGGTTCGCAAAGTTATTTTATTTATATAATATTTTTAAGGAAGTGTGTGATGATGCAGATGAGTGCTGTTCTTAACAGAAAGCATTCAGAGTGGATAATTTTGCGCAAAGTTTGGAAAGTGCTGAATCAAGTTCTTCCCATGATTTTCATCAAACTCATGACTTCCCTTCTAATTTTAGTGCAAAGAGAGCTTTCCCACGCACCTCTATTCCCTTACTGTGTGCCAAAACTCCCTATGCTTTACTATGCCAAATTAAAGAATTAAATTAGGAATAAGGGGTTAATAACTGCTCACTTAGTTGTACTATTCTTTTCTGAAGGGAATTTCTCTGGGACTAGTGGTCATTCTTATCACACTGCATTCAGGCACAGGGAGTGTGTCTGTTCCTTAGAGGAAAGTGACATTGGGATTTCTGCCACCCCATTCAACTCACTCCTGTGGTTGAGAAATTATTTTTGGTAAAGACATCGTGCTCAATTTAGCTGTGTTATAGAAAAAAAAAAGCCTAGATGATGTCATTTTGGCATCTCCATATCTTTGGGATATAATTTGAAAACTTTGAAACACTTTGAAACCTCACACTTTAAGCTCTCACCTATGTATCTGTGTAACCAAACAGCTCTTGAAACCTACACATGAGTCTTGATTCTCTTTCTAAATTGTGCCTGCCTTCTGGCTGCTGTTGGAGATTGCAATCCCATTTCTGTTGGAACATAAACATCCATGTGGTTGAAAGTAAAGCAAGGACATGTTTTAACAAGGCAGTACTCTAAGGGCCTGATCCTTAGACTACTGAATTTAAGGGAAAATCTATTATTAATTCAAACAGAATTTGGATCACAGCCCAACACTGTTACTGTTACTTAAGTATTAATGTCCAGATGTCCATTTTATTTTTCATGAAAACCAGATAGGATCTGAGTAACAGAGGCTGAGAATCATTCCCAGTTGATGATCACTACTTTTGACCTCTGATCCATGCGTGGATCAGAAGCATGCCTAGAATCTGCTGCAAGTTACTTATTTCCATTGTTAACATGTAAATGCAGTTTTTGTTAGAAATATTGCCAACAAGTAGAACTACATAGATGTATTCACAGATGATGTATATGGATATCTTCAACTTACATAATTTATACATGCTTCATATTCAGAATTCTTTTCTACCATATAATAATATGTGGGAATTAAATAGATTTTTACAATAATTTCACTCTAGTATGCAGAGTGTGCTCAACTAATATTTCTTCTTGCAATGTAAAACTAAAAATTCAGTGTTGTCCCAAAGAAACCAGAGATGTTCTATTTGCAGAGAAAAAAAAGGGTTTTTTTCTTGTTCTATTGATTTCAGAAAATTAATGATCAAAGCCTTTCAGTTGGAGCAATATAACTTCAGTTGTTTACAGATGAGATATTATCAAAATTTTTCTTTATTAATAACACCAATTAAGTTCTCCTTTGCAGTAAAATACTCAGTAAATGTTCTTGGTACCACTGGATGCTTATGTGTCCTTAAAATATATGCTGAGAAACCTCCTCAAGGGCAAAGTGAGCCTCATGGTCAATACGCAAACAGTGTACAGAAAGTGTAAGCAGCTTTACTTGTAGGCAAACACAATATATTCCAAATTCAGAATTATTATTTATTTTTTTTTACAAAGCCATAATGGTGTGACATAGTTCTATTTTAAATGAGAAACAGGTGTTTCTCTTTAAATAAGAAATGGAGGTCTGGCCTTCCCTCTCTACAGACCAGAACCTGAACAATGTGAGGATTTCAAAGCCTGGAAAAGAGCTAAACCTAGTTCAGGTTTTACATGAATATGTATCATAAACCTTTGTGGCTGCCACACCATCCCTTTCCATGATGGTGCCATGCTCACGCCTGGTGACTGATGTCTGTCCTTGAGCCATGCTGAGGAATTCAACAACCTTCAGCCTCTGTGACCAGAATGAAGGTTGCATTCAGGAAACAGCAGTGATTATGTCAGCTGGTACCGGGATGGTCCAGGCTGTGCAGGCTGTGATCAAACTTAGGCAGCCCTGACTCAGCTTAAAAATGAGTTATCTTCAGTACTGTGACATTACAGAGGCAGATAGAAGGAAATTGGCTGCATATTTATGCAGCTCCTGCAAAGCTTACCTAAGCTTAAGTTTGCATCTGCTGTCTTTGCTGTCTCTTTGGTGGAAAGAGCATCTTGAATTGTTTATTCCTTCTCTCAGCTTTTCTGTGTTCACATAATCCTGTCTGTTTGTAATGTTTTTGACATTTTAGGTGACTTCCAACCCCAAGCCCGTCCTTGAGAAGAATCCTTTTTTCTAGCCTGCATGGACTCAGCCATTTTATTAATACCCCTGTGAAGATGTTTATGAGAGAATGACTTCTCTCCAGCACTGCTTTCTCTTCCTGCTTAGCTCTTTAACTCCTACAGAGACCCCTTTGATTTAACTCTATCCACTCCAGTGGATAACTCATATGCATATTTGCAGCGCAGCTGCCTTCCTACCTAACTCACAAGAGGATCTTATCAAATGACATTTCCTATTTTGTTAATTCCAGTCACCTATTGCAATAACAACATCTGGGACCCCAGAGAGTTCAGAAAGCTTTTTGACACATTCCTGATGTTTCAGAAACAAAGGAGTAAGCTATGGGTTGTCATTTATAATTAGTCAAGGTGGCTCAGAAGAACATCTTCAAATCTAAATATACATTTTGTCATCATCTACAGGGGATTGTCATGGATTCATTTAGGATATGTAAGTAAAAATGGATGTTTTATGAATGTAACCTGGGTACATGTGATAAAGGATATGCAACTTTAATTTGATACAAGTGTTTTAATTCCCCAAATGGAAGCACTAGGCTAATAGTGAAATCTAGTTTTATTAACTCACTTCAAAAACAAACACAGTTCCTCTTCAAATCAAAATTTGGCTTCTATCAAGATCAAGACATTTCTGCCAATTTTTGGCAGAAATTACGTGAGAGCGTCTCAGTTTTTGCACTGCTGAATGCAAAGCATCACATGATTTAGCATCAATTCGAATTCTTGTCACTAACTTAAATACAGTTTGCTCTTTGTTTTCAGCTGCAGTAGATCATTGGTTTCCTTGCTAGACAAAAAAAAATGTTTGGACTTATGATGAGATTAGACAATTGTTTTATAAACACACATTTACTTAGCAGATACTCTGATACATCACATATTTGCACATAAAGGATTTAATTTATGATTCTTTGAAAATTTCTGAGTACACCATAATAATTCCAGAAATGAAAGAATGAGGTATCACAGAAGCATGAATTACCTGCTTTGGAAGCTTTTAATTAGATTTTTCCTATCTAGCAATTCTAATGGAAAAAGGTAAAACTTGTATGTGTATGTCATCACTCTGGGGCTGTTTTGTTTTTGCTTTAAGAGAAATATTGTCATATGCCTTGTAGCACTTGTAGCTACCAAAAAAAAAAATCACGCATCAAACACAACTGTATTTTTTATTATTCTTTCTCTTATGCTTTCACCGAGAACAGCCTAACTGGTTCATGAAATTCCAAAAACATCTACATGGTCTAGGGCTAGATATAATGTAAGAAAAGCTATTCTCAGAAGCAGGTACCTCTTTGCCAGCAGCAGAAGGGATGCTGCTCTCTTTGCATGCAATAGCCAAATTGTTAAAGCACTGACCAGGAGACAAGACAGTTCAGTCACTAACTCTTGTCAAAAGATATTACGAATTTTATTCCCAAAATAAATGTACTAAACCCCAGCAGCTGCTTATTTCAGGGAGGAGTGAGCCAGGATATAGTGCTCCCCTACATCTGAAGCTTGGCCACTGTGAAGCTATGCAGTTACAGAAAACAAATTGTGGAGAGGGCACACATTTATTTAGGAGTTGGAAAATGAATGATCAGGAAGACCTAAGATATCTTTTTGCTTTTTTATATGTTAGGCAAATGGTCTCACACATACATATATGAAATTGGAAAGTAATACAAATTTTATAATTTTAATTTTGGGTTATTTTTGGGTTTTTTGTTTGCTTGTTTGCGTGTTTTACTGATTTTTGTATTAATTTTTTCTTTATCACGGTCTCCATATTGCTTTTTACAAGAAGGTCAAATGTTTTCATTTACGTCCACTGCGTTTTTAAGAGACTTGAATTGCTCAGGCTGATCATTTTTATTACAACACAGGCAATGTAACAGATACTTTGGGTCCCTGGAACTCTCTGGTTACAAATTGCTGGGCTAATGGCATTAAGGCAATGTCAGCCTTACAGATATGACCTTTAGTTTTCTTAGGAACCACAATTGCAAGATGATGGACTAGGAAAAGCTAAGTCTGCCATAGGTTTCAAGGAGCAATTTTACATGTCCAAAGGATTTGCACTGTCCACAAAACTGAAAAATGTCCAATGTGCTCACTTCAAAGTCAAATGAGGACACCACTTTGACTTAGATACAGCATGAGTTTTGAAATATGCCTGAGTATTTTGAATTTGTATAATATTCCCCTTGCTGAGAGGTTTTAGCTTCAGCCATAGTCACTTCATAAAACTTGAAATTGTGTCACTACACAGAGAAAATTAAAGATTCATCTAGTCAAAAAGAATAAAAAGGGATGAGAAATCTTTTTTGTACTACTGAAGCAGGTACAGTTGTTCTGTTATAATTAACACACATATATGTAACACTTATATGCACATAAATATGCATGTTGAACACATAACATGTATATATTTTTTAATAAATATTCATAGATGAACCTATGTAATATATGAAAGTATTTAACATTTACCCATATACATTTGTATTAAATATATATATTTGAAAGATGCAGCAAAAACTCTAATGTCAGCCAAAAAAAGGCTGGTTAAGCTAGAAAAAGTGCTTGTTTTATGAAAAAAAGTAAAATTGCAATTCACAGCATTTTATGTAATGCTGTACAAATTACCAGATACCAGAGACTGCATTTCTGGACCTGAATAGTACTAAAAGTTGCAACTAAGGGCAAATATAAAGACACTTGTTTACAATGCAAAGGCTTAGTCAGTACTATAAGCAATATGGCAATCTGCATAGCAGAATATATAATGCTTTGTTATGTGTTTTTGCTTTACCTCTCAATTCCTACACACGTGAACAAACTCAACAACACACCCATTAATTTCAACCAGTATAAAAAAAGAGAAAATATAGGAAATATACTTATAAATTAATAGGAATTAATGCACACTGACATATTTATGGAATCTTATGTTTACCATATTCACTGGGTGGTAGCCATACATGTCCTACAAAGACATCATGAAAGCATTTAAAAGTGTACTAGAAATGGGCTGGCAATCCTATCACCAGAGTTGCTGGTGACACTTCCACTCTTTTCAGCTATGATTTTGTCTAAAAACACAGTCTGATATGATACAAACTATGGGGGTGTGTGACCTCTGTGTGTGTGTGCCAAACTCCAAACAGAACTGCTCAGCTTTCTAAACAGTGAACGGGGAGGGGAGTGGAGAACAAAATCAGAGTAAAGGGGCAAGGAGCTGAGTGTCATGGAGAAGGCCACTCTCTCCGCCTGATGCTCCACATCCACCCCAGAGCTTGGTATGAACACCAGTGTGTCTGAATTTCATTATTCTGCTGTCAGGCAGAGGCTAGAAAGTGTCCTGGCAGTAGGAGGACTCCACCCTGTTCCTCTGTAATCTTCTACTTTGACTATTCTGGAGTCTCAAATGGCCAAGATGGGTGCCATGAATTCTGCTCCAAGTCTGGACCACTGAGGTAGAACATGGCATTTGTCCAGTCCTTGCTTTTCAGAAAAGAGAAGACTTGTAAATAAATGCAGAAAAAAACAAGCACAGACTCTCATATGCTCACTAGTTCAAAAACCAGTAATACCTAATGAAAAAGGCAGCAGAATCAGTGTCAAAAAGAAAAGAAACAGGAAAAGCAGCTGCTCTGGGAGGTGTAAGGCACCTGCTGAGCTGGACAGAGGGGACCTGAGCAGAACCATTGCCCCCTTGTGCCTGCCTCTTCCTGCATACAGAGACCTCTAGGAGGGGATATGAAAGAAAGTTTGATAACTGGATAACATCTGGATAGCCAAAGCATATCCTGATGGGATAGGAAGCATAACTGAGTATCTCATAGCTGCCACCCCAAAGTCATTGGAGCTCTGCTATTAACATGAAGGGCTTAATATTGCTCAAATACTTTGAAGAAAAGATGTTCTAAGGAGAATACACAAAATTGATGAGAACCTGATTTCACAATTATTTGTGTTTGAAAATATGGACTGTATAAACTTCCTGCTCCCAGGTATTAGTGAGAATTTCTTTACACCAAAGCACTGTTGGAACTAGCAGTACAGAAAATTCTGTAAAGCAGCAAGGTTAAACAACATGCAGTACATATAACTCAGGAGGATCCAGGGTGAACACCTGATTATAAATGTGAAGTACCACAGAATGAGGTAGAAAGCACAAAATATATCTGTGAGCAAATCATTAATATGCTAAAAAAGAATTTTTGGAAAAATTGTGTTACTTTTGGCATGTCTCAGCTTTTGATAATGAGGTCTTGGAATCTTGATAATACCATCTAAAAGTAGTTTTTATGGATGGTAATGTAACAACATGGACATAAAAGACCACATTGACTCCAAATAGACTTAATTATGTATTATATATACTTTCTCATGCTTACAGGCTTGTCTAAAAAACTACAACTCTTCTGGTGCCATATAAATATTTAATAATGATAATGTAGAATATACTGATATTATATTACAAAGGGTTATTTTACATCCTTATACCAAAATGGACTTGCTTTAGTTACATGCCAGCTCTTTTAGATTCTTTGAGTGTGTTCATGGGAATAAGCAATCAGTACTCAGCTTCATTAAGTTTATATTTTTACACTTTCCACACTAGAGGAAAACATTACATTATGGGCAGAATTTAAATAATTGCTTAAAAGTTAAGAAAATGCTTCAGTGCTTTTCTGACTAACAACAAATTTGAATATTTGCACTAATGGATTCATGCACTGAACTGATCAACAGTCTTCCAAATTTTTCTAAAAAACAAATTTCAGAAAATGCCATAATATACTCTTTTATTGTTAAAAAACAAAAAAAAAATCACATTTTTAATATTGTGCATTTCAAAATTAAGCCACATAGTGTGTCATGTAAATAGTCCATGATGATATGGAATAATGATAGCCAAGTTATCTTCTCAAGTGAAAAGCTGGGTTAAAACTTGGAATATTTTGAGCTTTTTAGACCTATCTTTTGCCAATAAGCAAGTTACTTCAAGAAGATTTGCTTGTGTTCAGAGGGTACTCTTTCTGAAGGCAAAGATTATTACTGGCACCAAAAAGTCCTAATACAGAAATGAAAGGTATACTGTAAATTACTTTAACTAAATGCAGGAGTATTTATAATGGCAGCTAAAAATGGAAAGTTATAGGACACAACCCCCAAAAATGAATTAGGTGGCAGTCTTATTTCAGACTTTTAAATTCAGAAGAAACACTGACCAAATAGAAGGATAGTGCAGAAACATGCATGAAAAGTCCTTGCACAGCTAATCATATATACAGCAAACCCCCTGAAAAATTAATATAGTATATATAGTAGTATTGCGTTCAGGGCCACAAAAATATTTTGAAACTAACCAAGAAGTTTTTCTCATGTCCTATATGCCAGTCCTTCATTCTGTGCTCTTTACCTCTAAAATGGATTTTATTTAAGTAAGAACAAAATTTATCTAAATTTGTTTGGATAGACCCAAAACAAATGGTTCTAACTGGCATGATTCTGAAGTAGCTCAATGGGTTTTTCACATTGACACAGTATAGTAATTTCACATTCTTCTGCATATTTAAAAGCCTATTACAAATTCTAAAGAGTCTACTGCAAAATCATGGGCACAGAGAATGTTTGAATAAATCTATTTAAAAAATTGCTACTGGCTGTATATTTGGTGTGTTTCAGTAAAGAATGTTCCACCATTGCTTTAGTGGTGACCTACGCCATGCTCACATTGGCTTGCTGGACATAAAATGGAAATTCACATTTCTTACGAAAATCTGCAATATCATCTGAGCTTGACCATTTCTGTCATGTGATTGCAAGGTAAAAAGCAGTACTAAAAAAACCCCACAAAACCAAACACATGTGCATGATATATATATTTTCCCTTATAGGTAGCAGAGCGGCTGCCTGGCATGTTTGTTAAATGGAGGTCTATTTACCACTACCTCCTTCCCCTGTTGAACTGGCATGTTACTCCCAAACTGGAGTGCTGTCTTGATGACCAGGAGGGAAAGGATGTCTTTATGTGGACAGATGACTGTGTTTATTGAGCATTTGCAACTTAAACGCAAGTTTAAGGTGGTAATAAACAAGGCTATTTGCACTAAATACTGCGGTGCTCAGCTGAAAATGGTTTGCAATATGTCACTATATAGATGTGTGTATGTATATACATCGTGTGTTACCTTGGATACAAGGCTTGCTCTGTAGGCAGCTAACTGCTTCAGATACTCCTTCTTGGCAGCTTCGGTTTTCTTTTTGTATACCTAAAAACAAAGAGTGGCACATTGGTAAATTAATCTGGTTTTGTTTTTATATATCACTGGCGTGTCTCTATGTCTTTCTAAATAAACAGCCTTTCCTCCCCATATTGCTTAAAGAGTGAAACAATAAACATCAAATATTTTAAAGAAAATATTGTTCCAACTGTGAAACGCCATTTAACTAACCAGCAGTACTGAAAAAAACAATATCCCTCATAGCACCTCAGGTTTAATTGCTCAAAATGAAGTGTGGGGCGTACTTTCAAATGGGACCTTTTGGGATGGGGGAAGGTAGGTGTCACCCCCTCCACTGGCTTCCACCTGTGAGACCAGTTAAAATCCTCTGGGGAAGACGAGGATTTGCAGAAAGACATTTGAGCTAAATGAAGGAGGAGATTGACAGCACCACAGATTAGCCAAAAGAATTCCTCTCTTCTCTGGGTGAACTGATGGGGGCAGTCAAAGAAACCCACAGAGCTGCTAAGGATAATAAATGTTAGTCATTATTCCAGTCTTGATCCCATATCGGTCTAATTAACTTCTCAGAAGCATGGATCTATTTCTGTACATTTCTCTCAACTCACCAAATTATTTTAAATGTGGCATGTGCACAATGTCATAATAGATTAAAGACCTTGGAGAATCACTTCCATTTTGCCCAGATTTCAAGACCAAAGACTATCTGCAGGGTTAAGCAGGACCTCATAGCACTACATGACGTTACAAAAGCGTGTGTAGATATTTAGGGTTGAAAGCTCTCAGGAGGAGAAGCAGGTTCTGACCCATGGAACCTAGCTAATGACTTGCTGTTAGACATGTCAGTGACAGATTTAGGAACAACTCAACATTTCTGTTTGCAAATATTGCCGTGAGTTTCTCATTACTTCATGGTTTGGGCTTTTTCCTGAAAGGGTAGATTCAGGAGTCATGCATACATCTGGGCTTCATGTGACTAAGCAGGACTGTCTGCTCATCTTCCTTGTTGAAAGGAGAAGTTTAGAAAACATCCAAAGGTTTAAAAGTGAGGGAGAAAAATAAAGGGAAAGAAAATTTACTTTTTTATTGTTGTTATATTTAATGATTTTTAAGTCAAGTGCCAAAGATTAATCCACATGTGGACGAACTTTTGGGGTTCATAATATTGCACAAAATGAAACTACAGCTTTGTGTATCTGTTGTCCACTTCTCCAGCCAAATGCACAACCTGGGCACCTGCGGAAAGCCTCCACAAGAAAAGTAAAGACTGTCCATTTTCCCCCTCCCATTCCTCACTGCCTGGTTAACTGGGCTGTTGATTCAAAGCTAAAAGACAGGCAAAGCCAGGAGGACAAGTTTGGGGTGTTCTTCTGAATTCCACAGCTAAAAGCACAAAGCAACATCTCCTCCCCAGAAAGAGAAACTTTATAGAACTTTAAAGTGTTCTCTTTTGATCTTCCAATGCTTCAGTAAAACCAGCAGTCCTGTAATGGAGAGGACCTGGCAGCACAGAGTGTACACAGAGGACAATACAGTTGCAGACAACAAAGGGAGAGTGGTAATGTCAGGCTGGAAGGATCCAGTACAAAACCATTTTTATAAAGAATGTACTCGTGAAACAATTTTTTGTTTCACTAGCGCTTTACTTTCAGACACAGAACAAACCTCAGATACAGGCTGGCAAAACTCAGAGGCTGCCTAAAAGGATTAAAGATTTTGCTTCCCAGGGAAGCAAAAGATCACAATGGAAACAGAGAAGTCTTAGGCTTCTAAAATTGTAAATATAAAGACAGAGCGCGAAAAGGATTGGTTTTAGCTGTGCAACTGTATCTTTGCACCCTTGTAATTTCTCCAGATTAAGATAAATACGTAGTGTTTGTTGATCTCCTATTGTTCTGCAAATAAAAAAAAAAGGTAGCAATTTGCTTCTTAAGTTGTTATCATTTGTGATTATTAGGGGAATTACTATTTGTTTTGAAAAAAAATAAGAAATTAGTCAGCAGTCTGTTCCTCGCTGCTAAAATTAATTCAGCTTGACCTACAGAACAAAGACTAAGCTATACTGCTTTGTATATTGCCATGCCTCTGTGTCACCCTGATAGCCAACTTAAAAAACAGAGCTGAACAACGAATTTTACACAGAACAATGTTCCTCAAAAGATCGTGTATCTACTGCTTCCACATTGGGTTTTATTTTGCATTACACAAATATAAAAAGTAGACACTCCTGCTGTGCTCTTACAGTCACAGTATAATTGAAAGAGTCCTCTGGGACTTGACTTTTCCCGCAAATAGTCATATTGCACAAGGTTAACTCAATAATATGAAGCTAAAACAATTCTGCAAATCTCCTTCTAAAACATCACTACTTCACAGAAACATCATCACACCGTTGTTATTTAATTATGTCCTACCTATGCCTCTACCATGTTCTGTGTTCACACTGCCTTACCCTCATCTCTTGAATCTTTTGGTGAATGAATAATAATCACATGAACATCATGTCTTCCCTAGCACAATAAAATTTACTGATTTAACAGGAGGTCATTATAGTAAATATAGCAAATATACTGGGTGGGAAAAAGTTTTAGATGACACCAGCCTGCTTTGATTTTTGCATTGGCAAGAATGGCTTGCCTGGAAGGTAGTCAGCTCACCCCACTTTGTGCCTGGAAAAGCATTGGTGTGTCCTCTGAGGACAACAGGTTGAGCCCTCACTATGCCCTTCCCAAGGTGCCCACTGCTTAGCTTAGCATACAAGTAGGCTGATGATCCTCATGCTGGTTTTGGAAATTGATTTGCCATGGCCTAGGCTAAAAATTATAGTAAATTCTGCCTGTCTGGGTAACTTGGTAACATAAATAGCAACAAAGTCTGGTCTGGCCATCAATATTTTTCTCTGAAGGCAAATGAATGTGGCCCCAGCAGTGGTACCAATTCACTGGCTCTGTGCTGGACTGGACTTGCACTGGGAGCTTATGGAGGCAAGGCAAGTGGGGAATGTCTTCAGCAGCAGTATCTCAAACAGGTATGAACAAGTCAGCTGCTTCTCTCAAACTCTTTCTAAATTTTTTTCCTGCAGCTGTGGGAATTTTTTAGCCCTCAGGCTTAAATAGTTTTGTGTTGCTGTAAGTATAAGACTTGTATCCTTGCAGCACTTTTGGGGAGGAAAGACTTGTGTCATCATTCAAGTGTGCTCTAGAAAACAGCTGAAGGTCTTTTGAGCTTCATGCTTAAGACAGTGCCAAATTATCAAACACATCATATCCAATAATACAACTAACATTTTTCCTGCATCATAAAGCAGGGTTCTGTTCTGTTACTTATCTATACGGTATAGTGGGAGTATTTAATTGTATTTATAGCATCTTAGAAATCTCCTATAAGGTCATTTTCTTGTCCTCTGTCAAGCAAGCAACAATTATTAAATAAGTAACTTGACAGGAACATATAGTTATGGAATTAAGTCATTTCCATTTTGCTTTAATTCAATTAACATGATAATTGAACGTCAACTGATTGTCACTCAGGCGGCAAAGGCAAATTCTGATTCAGCTGCATATTTGTGTCCTTACACAGTATTTTATTTTCTATATTGTCCCAGTTGAGGAAAAAAATGAATGTTGGCAGAAAAAGACATAATTTTGTATATGCAGGGTAGGCCAGTTTAATTTATTCTTTTCCTCTTCAGCATGTTATAGAAACCCCAAAACACCAGGACTGCATACATTTATCTATAAATGGAGCTTGCTGGCGTTATTTTCTGACTGTGCTTCACACATGCAAATGCAGACAGCATAATACACAGGTGCTCATTTAATTGCACTTCCAAGGTAGCTTCAAGTTCCCTTACACTGTACAGCAAAGCATGTAAAAAGGAGCGAGCACAAAACTTTTGTTACTTTGTGCATATAAGTATATTTATATTATATATAAATATAAATGTAAGTAGAAACAGAAATACAAATAGAAATACAAATAGAAATAAAAATAGAAATAAAAATAGAAATAAAAATAGAAATAAAAATAAAAATAGAAATAAAAATATATTATATTATATTATATTATATTATATTATGATATATATAACATTATATATATTATATATCTTGTCTTAAGCCAGGATTTTGTTCTGGCTAGCCATTTTTTCACAATGAACTTCCTCCCAACCTGCTTGTGGAGGATTATCAACACGTCACAACACAGTAAGCAACGGGATTACTACCGTGTCACTTGTGGCTTGCACCCTTATTGCCTGAGTGGAACAGATCTCCCTTCCCCCAGTCATCACAAGAGCCCAAACAGGCACTCAAATGTCTGCAACCACATCCTCAGTTTTTACTATCAGATGATAATGGAAAATTATTGCTTGGGACTAGAGTCCCCTTTGATACTAGAGATGATACTAGACTTGGAGACAGTGAACTAAAGTGACTCATAATTTTAGGAGAAAAAGAGACCTTCAGAAACTGTGTTTTATGGAAGTCTGCAAAAGCTCTGTGTCTCCTAGATGACAAAGCAAATTACAAAGAACCATGCTGCTTCCCTGGCTTTGCCTAAATAGATGGTATGAGGATGACAAAGGAAGGGAAATTTTCTGTTTATCTTGTGGATATCTCCTTAGAGCTGGGACTTGCAAGCAACTTATATTTGTCTTTTTAAAATGATGTAAAAGTGCCCACATTTGTTTTGGTGGAAGTGTTCCAGAAAGCCCACAAAACAGTATATGCAAAAATAGTAAATTAAAAAGCAACACGACTGATTCTGTATTCTTGGTCTCCGCAGTGTTATATCCCATGGGAGTGTCATTTTCACGGACTACAGTTACAGGAATGTCATCTGATAAAATACAGTAGGCTCCAATCCAGAATTAAATTCCACATTCAGATTGTCATTCCTGGCCCTAAATATGTCGGCTCATAGAGAAAGCTTGTATTTTTTTCCAAGAGGGAGACATACCTCTAGTTTTAATCTCTTGATTTTGCAGCAAAGGCACCTAGAGCTGCACACACTCATCTAAAATATGGACGAAGATATTCCCACAGCAGTCAGAAAAAAAAAAAAAATTCCTCAGAATTGCTTAATGGACATTGAAATATATTACCATTTGATTTTTAATCTAAGTACATACAGTAACAAAGAGGCCCAGGGCTAGCTATATGGCTCAGTAGTCTCTTTGACTGTAGAGCATGGAAAAGACACTGATGACATATTAGAGGCTTAAGGGGAAGAATTCTGTCTTTCTGGCTTGTGGGGGAAAGATCACAGGCCAAATTCAGCTCTAGCACAAACAATGAGGCTCCTGGAGAACACTGGAAATTGCAGCCATTTGTGCCAGGCCTAAATTTGACCTTATAGTTTTGATGCTTTCAGCTTGCAGGAGCAGGACTGCTCACTTTATCAGAAGCATGTTGGATGAAAGTTGAGTACAAAACAAGTGACATTAAACACATGATTTATCTGGTGATTATTTCCACCTGCTGGTACTCTTTTTATTTAAAAAAAAAGGATGTGAGCCTGAATGGAGGTATAATAATTGGGCCTAAATCCAGTTTTGTATGCAAGCAACATAAAAATTATGTTCCTGTTGAAGTCAAATGTATGGCTAAAAGCTGGGGAAGAAGAAGAAGTTGAAAATTAAGGCTATTATTTATGCACATTGATACAACAGTATTTGAAACCCAGGGTCCTTTTGGCCCAGCTGCTTCCAAGTACAATAAGAAAGTGGAGTTAAAGTCAACATTTCATAATTCAGGAGCCTTGTGCAATATTTCTCTAGGAGCCAAGTTTATTGTGTGCTGCAAATGGATATTAGAAATCCACCCCAAGCAACGGGTGTCTGATGTTCCCAGTGACTTCACAGAGAGCTTGATACTTGTCCCCTCTGAAGTCAATGGAAGTTAAGGGCTTCAAAGACTGGCCATGTAGAAGCCAGGGCTATAGAAAAATCTGAAGATATAAATTTACTTATATGTAAATAGACGTGAGTCGTATCTGCACATAGTATGTGCCTATTATTGGCCCATTTTCGTTCCAGCTCATTAATGCAGATTGTTTTCAGAGGAAGATTAATCCAGGTGCTTTCAGAGGAAGGGAGAAGGAGAATACACCAGGATGAGGATCAGTTGTTTTGAAATCTTGATGCCCCAGTCTAGATCTTCAAAGGGTAGGATGCAATTTCAAGACAGAAATTTGTAAAAAAAACAATGCATCTCCCAAACACTTCTAAGATGGAACACTGGTGAAAGCACATAGGTGCAAGTATCTGGGAGGACAGATGTAAAGTTGCTCTCTGTTGTGCCTATTCCAGAATTCATTTTGCTTATAATTCACTTTGGCAGTGTGCACACACAGATGTGCCTTCTCTTCCTAGTCTCATTTACAAAAATAAAACAAAGCTAAATCTTGTGTGGTTGTTTATCTACTAAACTGGAGGTACATTCTCATCCTCTTACAATTGTGTTAGTTATTCCTTGGAGATTGCTTCATTAGCAAGGAGCAAGGAAGGGTTTCTAAAGGGAGAATAAGAGATAGATAAACAAATGTCTGTGTGAGTACATCAGCACGTACAAGGAAAGAAATTGAAAATTTGTTTTAAAAATTCTACTGATTACTTTGACCTCATGGTCTGCACATCTTCTGAAGCTGTTTCAGCAGCCAGTCCCCTGAACTGTCTGACATCCTGACACCGGGCACCCCACATGCATGGCAATGCAATGGGGGCACGAGGGCTCTTCCAGCCATGGGGCAGATGATCTCATTTGTCATGTCAAGGGATGGGATGCCATCGCACCCTGGGAGGGAGGATCTAGGTTGGGTGCTCCCAAAAGACTGGTGGAGTCAAGACCTCTTGAAACACTGATCTTGGATCCACTTTGATCTGACTTGTGTCTCACATCATGAGAGAAGCTGTGGTGATATGAGGTGCTGGCCAGCATTGCTTGTAAATCCCCTACTGATCTACCTGGTTCATCCCAGCAGCAGATAATGTGTGGCTAAGTCTAAAACATCCCTGTGGTCAAAAGAAAAACTTATAAAATATGCTTTGTTTTTTTTCATGCTCAAATCAGTCTGGGTTCTTTTATAGACAAAATAGAAACCCCTGAAAGCTTGGAGGTTATAGGGAAAAAGGTAACAGCATTACAAACATTGACACTAATGCACAGGGACTTAGTTTTACATAAGTATTGGTAACATACAATCCAAGTTCCACCAGATATTAAAGAATAAACTGCAGCTTTTATCTAGTGGGTCTTTGAGCACCAATGAGGAGTAAATGATTTGATTTTGTGAGCTCGGAGGATTTGTCAGCTGCCTCATATGTATAATTCTGGCTCTTCATATTCCTGCTGCTTCTAATTTAGCAGGACAGGCTCATAATTGAAGCAAATTAACTATTTACACTTGCCACCTCTACCAGGGGAAGAGGACATATCAGCAGGAAAGAATGAGTGGGAAATTAAATTCTTCCCACTTGTGTCAGATCTGCCCTTATATAAACACATTAACAGTAATTTCATGAGGCGTCAACCATAGGAATAAATACACAGGGATAAAATAATGAGGTGTTGCTATTGAGCTGAACTGTTGCAGCTAATATTACTGTCTATGAATTATGCAGCCTGAAAGAAAGCATCTGTCAGAGCACTCAAACAGTCACTTCACCTGCTTCTTCTGATTGCTAAGTTTTGGGTGCCTGAGGTGAATCCCTCCTTCTCCCAGCTGTAGGACCAGTGCACAGTTGAAGCAAACACACAGGAACACATACACACACACAAGTATGCACACTGAGCTGTTCATAGGAGGCCAAATTAATTCCTACTAGAATTCCAGTTAAGTCACTGAAGTAACACCAGAGATTAATTTTGTTGAATGTTGAATAGACATTCAATTCCATTTTTAGAATAACAGAACATTTATTAAGGTCTTTGGCTGAAGTTTTAAAGTTACACTAATGTAAACAAGAACATTTTGTTTGTAATTTGCCACATCTATTACAGCTTTACTAGGACTCCAATTAGAAACTTAAGGTTCATTTAGTACATGCACATCTGGTACTGATTTAAAATTACTTTCCTTTTTCATCTAAGGACAGAAAATGACCTAAATAGCCTTTTTACCCAGTTTAAACCAGTGTTCTGTCTGAAAGGCAATGACTCAACCATTTAGCATGCTGATCCCTTTTAACTAGGGGCTGTTTATCTCCCCTTTGCAGTAAAAAAGTGTGCAAAAGGCAAAGATGTACATAGATAAGCTATAGAAATGGGATGCATAGAAGTATAGTACTAAAGAGAAAACATAAGAGAGGAACTGGAAAAGTCTCTGAAAAAAAAATATCCCAGTGCTATCACTATAGCATTGAGGAGAATGTATCAACACACTACTGCTACAGCTGCCTACTGTTCACAGATTTATTAATCTGAACAATTTTAGGAAGCATTTACAGTGAAAAATGAAGGAAAATGTACAGTGCCTGCTTCTGATCATGTATAATTATTGTACTCTATCCAGAATTTGAGAAGTCCACGACAAAGTCCACCATGACCATTAAATTCCCTGTAACTTCTAGATTCTGTGTAGATAGATTTGGACAAACAGAATACAGGCACACACCAGCATTGTTTGCAAATGGGTTTTTTACACACAGAAATGAATGGGAACATATGATTCAAAAATTCAAATATCTTCATATGCTAAAATGAGAGGAAAGTACACTGGTATCTGCTTTAGTCTAATGAATTGCATTATTCTCATTGTAAGAATGTCAGAGTGCAATCCATTTTAAGCATAACCCTCCCCTAACTTCAGTAAGGCACCCACCATCAGTTAGTTCATAACCCCATTTCCTTTTTTTCATTCAAATCCTATTTTATCAAAAACACTTTCCTAGTTCTTCACAGTTTGAAAAACATATGTGGTTATTGCACAAAGCTTTTCAATATGCCAGGTTATCAAAATTTTGTTGCAAAGTCTTGGGCATACATACATTGCCCTTAAGTCATTTTTGTACTGAGTTTCTATACTTTCATTTATTCTGTGGTCAATCTTCAGGAATAAACAAGAAGAATTCTTTGCATTTCAGAAAAAAATGGCTCAGATCACAGCAACAAAGAAGATTTCATTTTAGCATGAAAACATGAGGCTATTCTTCTTTTTCAATAGCTGCATTATGTTCTACTTTCTGATTCATTTATATTTACTATTTAAATAGGAAAAGGAGTTCCAATTCAGGAAACATAATTTGGAAATATATTTCTAGTTAAATTCCAGAATAAGCATTAGCTTCCAAAACATAAGCCAGAAGCTTTATGATAATTGAATCCTTTTCAGCAAGTATAATTCATCAATAAAGTTGTCCTCTAATGATGTTATTGTTTCTTTATTTAACTATTTTTGAATTTCTGAAGCTTCTTCAATGCCAAATACCAAATGCTACATTAATAATTTGTATTTTTAGAGTCCAATTTTCCTACCAGATACATAGATTTCATAACAGTTACTAATGCTCTGGATCTGAAAAATTAGACCTTTAAAATACAGACTATCTAGTCAGTTAAGATGTCTTGTAATCATTGCTTTGTACTATTAGATCCCTAATGGAAAAATACATTACTTTAAATTTATTGTAGAAAATAGGATTGCCAATTTTATTTTTTTTAAATGGAGACTATCTTTTATTATTTTTGTACAGTGCTAGATTAGAAAGGGCTTGGGCCTGGAATTTTAAAAATGTGCTTAATAGATGATAATGAATAGGCAAAATGAGTCAAAAAGCAACGAAGACATGCTAACCCAACTCTTTAAATAATTGGCTTAAAAACATAGTTGCAGCCATTTTTACATGCATGTGTCATATGGATTCCACAATGCATCATTCATCTGTGTTTCAACTTAAATTAACAACAGAGACAAGGAAAATAAATTTTGTTCTGTCCTTACAGCATAGGACTTATTCAAATTTTGCTCTCGACCATGAATAGGAAATTGAAGTTAAGCTGGAAATTTAGGGTTTCATGAACTTTTCTTACACATTTCTATGGAAGAGCTTTAATACTTTGGTGGTAGTACTCACATGACAAGCTTGAAGGAAATGTGCATTTTACAATCTTTGGCCTTTGCTGGGCATATTAAAAAAGGGAAAAGAAAGACACAACACAACACAAGAAAATAATGCTAATGTGCCAGTCAAAGTGACTTTTCTGTTCCTTGTGTTCAGAAAGTTACCTCTCTTCCAGCTAAACCTTCCAACCACTGGCCTTATTAATTGGTGGATACTAGATAACAACAGGTTTGGGTTTTTGTTTTTTTTTTGTTTTTTTTTTAAATTTAATTTATTTACTCAATGAGTGCCAAATCTCAATTCCTTTCACACTGGTATATTTAGCAAGGATCTAGATATACATACACCACCCAGTTATTAGCAAAGTAACCCTTCTTTTTTTTTTTTTTCTTTTCCAAGACCAAATAGCTTTGCGTTCCAATAAATCATTAAGAAGTTTTCATTAATTCTTAGTTTTTAACTCTAATTTTGTAATAACAGTGTATGAATGAAGGAGATTCAGTTAATTCCCAGTACTTTTCCACTCTGTGCTAACATCAACCCCAGTTCAGGTCTCCTTTAGCCAACATAACTCTCACCCATCATTTCCTTCTATATCTGTTGCCTTCATAAAGTTCCCATTCCTTTATCAATCCAATCCATTCTGCTGGCAGTTAGTAAAAATGCAGCCAATAACAACAGAAGAGCAATGGTATGCTACAGTGAGGATCCGTGGTATTTGCCAGCTGCCACCACTTCAATGTGATGAGCTTCCAGAGTTGCCCGCTTTTACACAGCTTTGACTGACTTGGAGTTATTTCTGCAACGTTTCAGGTCCAGCTCTACTGGTCTCATTGCAGAGCCAAGGCTTTCCACGGAAGACAGAAGTAACCTTGGGAAGTGATTTCCACAGCCTACATACATGCTAGAGGATGCCCTTTGTCACCATCCACCCTAGGTCTCTTTGGGTCAACACATCACTAACTTCTTTCATAAAAGGTGGTTTGGGAGCAAATGTGAGCCCAGCTTCACCCCTGGCATCATGGGATCATGGGGAAGGGAAAGATCTGCAAGTGGGAGCTCACATATATGTCACCTCCCACTGTGCAGATCTAAGCTTTGGCAGCAAGGTCCCCTTACACAGCAGTTTCACGTCCAGGGCAATGACATTGTCAAATCCTAGGCCCACAGATTTCAGCATAAAACATTCCTAAATATAATCCTTTATAAAACTTGTGCCACATCCCAAAACAAGGTAAATTCTTTTAGTGGTTTCATACAGATAAAATAAAACAGTACTCTCCTTATCTCGGTCTCTTTAAATCATATTCCTGAGATGGCACATATTCAAGTTTCATCCTGGCTAACAAAAGAAGCTGCCTACAGTGCTCAGATGACCCTGATAACACTTTCCTGAAACAAAGCCTCTGAGCTACAGCACACATTGTACCTGTTTTTGTTCTTCTCCTAAGCCGTCCCACATTGAAGCTACAATTTTAGAGACTTCACCAAAAGTAGCATTGGGGTTTTGGCCCTTGATGGCTGCTTGAGTGTCTCGAAAGAATAATGCATAGGCAGACACAGGCTTCTGTGGCTCATTTGGGTCCTTCTTCTTCTTCTTTTTGGGAGTTTTGGGTTTCTTTCCTATATCTGAAGCAGGTCTCTTCTCGCCACCGTTGACCTGTAACATAATATTAGGAAAGTACTATTAAAAAAAGCCAGTTTAATTCACTTGGACCACTGGTACAGCCTCTACGGTGCAAAAACATTGGATTTTGCATGCAGAAATGGAATTTTTGTTGTTATGTTTGACAATCCAAATGTTGACACTATCTGCATGAGTTGCATGTATAAAATTCACTATAAGTATTTTGGATAATGCTATTTTTTCCCTTAAACACTTCATATTTCTCTTTCATATAATTGCAATAATGTCTGTCTGGTCATCTTTTGACCTTTTCTAAGTTTCATTGCTAGTGGCTATAACAAGAAAATAATGAGAAAATTCAAATGAAATTAGTTTCTCTATAGCCTGAGTATCAGTTCAACAACATGAACCATCTGCAGACAGCAGGAACACTCTCATTTCTACATTTGCTTATTCTTGCCCTTTCCCAGAATGACCCCAGACTACTGTTCAAATCAATTTCTTCTGCAGCTGGTGGTATATCTTCCAGGCACTTTGAAGAAAATCTGGTTGTGAACCAAGCAATTCAAGTTACAGACATTCCCCTAACACATTTTCTAAATAAAGTCTGAAGAAACAAACTTTTACCAGTATAGACAGTTCAGAGACCTTTAAAGGATCAGTTTTGACCTATCTGGATTTGGCTGAGTAGTTTTTCTATCTGCTCACGTAAAAGCAAATGGTTTGAAGAAAGGAGTGAAAGAGAAATGGTGTATGGAGGAAAGCTCATGTGCCTTATTTATTCAGCACCTGAAAAAAACCCTGCACATGAGCATTTGTGCAAATGCCAAAGCACCCTATTTTCCTAGTAAAGCTGGTGAAGGGTCTGGAGCTCAACCCTTTTGAGGAGCAGCTGAGGAAACAGGTTGTTAAGACTGGAGAAAGGAAGGCTTAGGAGAGACCTTATCACTCTCTATAGCTGCTTGAAAGAAGGTTGTAGCAAGGTGAGTGTTGGTCTCTTGACCCAAGTTACAAGGCATAGAATGAGAAGAAATGGCCTCAAGTTGCCCCTGGGGAATTTTATTAGGAAAAAATTCTTCACCAAAAAGATTGTCAAGCATTGGAATGGCTGCCCAGAGAAGTGGTGGAGTCACTTTCCCTGAAGGCATTTAAAAGATGTCTAGATGTGGGCTCCTGGGCACATGGTTTCGTAGTGAGCTTGGAAGTGGGAGGTTAACAATTCGACTTCATGATCTTAAAGGTCTTTTCCAGCCTAAATTATTCTAGGATTCTATGCCTTACAAGCACATAAAGGGACAATAACTTGATTCTTCAACACTTTGGAACTCCATGGCAAAGTAGCTTTTCTTGATATGATCATTTAATTTACTGTAACTGTAGAAATGGTGTGTGATCTCCCAAGTGGGTTCAAAGGCTTTTTTCTTTTGTTGGCATGACCAAAGCACTGTGCATCATAAGCATCTTTAAGAGAAGAGAAGATCAAGAGCATAAATGGTATGCTCTGGCTAAGGATCTACTAGGCATGACTTCTTTCACTTCCTTCTATTATTATTTTTTAATAATGCATATCAAGCGGCACAGGAGGATACAGGTGTTCAAATCATTGGAACTGCATGAGGAAAGTGGCTGGAAATCCTCATTTTGAGAAAAGTAACTTTTAAATTTTCCTATATGCCTTGATATACGGTGTCTAATAGAACCCAAGTGACTACAGTAAACAATCTGAATCTCTGTGGACTACTAAAAACAGCAACAAAGTGATGACCAGAACTTGAAAATGAAGTTGCTTGTTTTTTGAGCATTATGTTACAACAGCTGAAACTTTAATACAAAGTTAAAAGACATGCAGCCTATTGTCAGCATTTGGAAAATATGGAAAAGCAAAATTGTCCTACCTTTTATTAAATCATCCAGATTTTTGTCTCTTGCTATTTTTTTAATTCTACAGGATACATAAAACTAGCAGTTAAAGTATAATTAATTAGAGCTCTAATTTGAGAACATTAGTCAAAACTTTTCAGAAGACCAGTGCAACTGGAACTTCATGAGCAAGAAGACTTTGAAATAATTAGTTCTATAGTTAAAATTTTACCCATGTGATTCTCTAACATTTTTCTCCTTTCATTTTATTTTTTGAACCAATGTGATTTAAAAGTTCTCTGTATGTTAGGATACCACGTTACTTCAACCACCCTTAAACGAGGTGATATACTAGAGAAACTTGTGTAAGTGCCTTCTGGTAAGCTGTTCTGTGAACAGCTCTAAAAACTTACTCTCCAACCTTAACGATCAAGATACTTCAAAAACCCACTGTTAAAAACAGAGTACTCACAGGGGAAATTCTGTTTGTCTTATATGAAAATAACAAAATAAAAAGAATACCAGAATTCCAGTACTAATAACCTTGCAAATGGCTGAGATGATGGTCTACCTTATGCTCCCATCAGTCTATCAGCTTCATAGACTCCACTTCTAACCACCAAAGCAGAGACAGATGGAAAATAAAATAAAAACCATATATATTCTGCTAGGCATAGACTTGTGCCTCAAAGTCCCTGGAGGTGTAGTTAGCTCATGGTAATCCACCTCCTGTCATGGCTTATTGCTTAATTATGGTGATGTATTTAACTTATTTATCATAAGAAAGCAATAATATTTCACTTTAAAAAAGTGTACATTAACCATGTTGCACACCTAATAGATCACAAGAATATCTAGTGTAGGATTTAAAACTATCAAGTAAGGCACATCGTTGATATCTAAATGTCCCTTGAGAACCTGGAAAATGTCTATAAGCATATTTAAAATAAACTGCTATAGTACCAAAGCCTTTAATGGAGCTAGGAGAGCTGTTTTATGCACACTATCTTGCAGTAATCGCTGTAGTTTAAAATAGATTTTAATCAAGCACCATCTGCATAATAGGCTGAACAGACAACACAGAATTCCACTTATAACTCCTATCATATAAAGTAAATATTGCAAAACCTCTGCCACATAAGGAGAATATGCTGCAGCAGTTCTTTAGTAATTGTATTTCTGTTATTTAATTCTTGCTACTTGCAATCCTCTTGCTATCTTTCCTCTAAAATACATTATTTGAATTTATCTCATAAGTGATATGCAAATTAACATGGAAGAAGACCCTGTTATCCATCTATGAAGAAATACTTATTTACAAACCAGTAATGCTTCCAGCAGCTCACAATTATGCTTGGCAATAACAAAGTACAAGTTTAACGATTCAACAGTGTGAATTATGGCAGGAATTACATAAATATAATATTCCAATGTTGAGGTGGTCAGAATAAGGCATGTGTTAAGTGGCTACTTTGATTAGAGTGTTTTTGTTGTTACAACTACTGATTTTTAAGTTCTCCCTTTTTTTCTGCTTCTAACGATAGCCCCACATACGAGATTTGTAAGTATTAAGGAGCCTTAGTGATGTGCACCCTTTGCAGAGACAATACCCTTAGTCTGAGGCTACATTTCACAGTTCCATGGTCTTAGCAGCTCCCTGAATGTATATCCAACCTTACAGCTATGCTACAGTTGTCACTGATCTCATGGTCAAGCAACCTCAGCTGTCCTGCTTTTAGAGCCATAGCATGAAAGGAAACTGAGCCCTCTATAAAGCAGCTCCTTTCCCTTTCAAGGGAATATAGGACAGTTGAAGTCTGAACAGCCTATATGAAATAGTCTTTATGAGAATGAGTATTGCCAAATAACATTTAGCAGCTGCTGCCATTAGTTCTGTGTATGTTGGATAAGGCTCCCAACAATTTGAATATTTATCATGGAATGAACATCCACGAAGCTCTGTACATCAGTTTGTAAAGCTTAATACTGGAATTTGGAATATATATATTGAATTGAAATGGTCATTTCCTTCATTCACGGAAATCAGTGGTTCATAGGGCAACAATTATACTTTTAGTCCAAATGTGTACACAAAGTATGTATTTTTTACATCTTCCATCATGATCTTTCTATAAATTCATACAAATATTAACAGGATATTGAGATCTCTGTATTTTTTTTTCTAGATAGAAGTAGGTATAGTTTTTAGGGACCTCACTACCAAATATGCTACGAAAAGACCAGTAGCTTCTCTTTCACACATTTCAGCTGGTATAAACTAGAGAGGTGTCATCTGATACTGAGGTGATTTTCCATTTGGGAATGTACTTTGTCTTTTTGATCAATGTGGGTACACAGTCAAACATCTTGTTCCACTGGCTAAATAGAGAGAATGTCACTATTTCTATTAATGACAAGATGAGTTCAAGGGGAGCTGTTTTTACGCAGTGCTCATGGCAGAAACCTCTCTGACTGCACAAAGTGAACTCCAACAGCGACCCCATGACTGCAGCATGTGCATTCCTACCAAAGGACTGACTAATGAGCTCTGGCCCTGATCTATGAAATAATACCACACATCTGCATGATAGTTTATAAATCAAAGAGAAACATCCAAATTTCGCAAAGTTACATTCAATTAAAAGTCAGATGTTCTCACAAGAGACAGAACAGTCAGTCTATCTGTTCCTGTCCCCATCCAGTGCCTTCTTTCACTTGGAAGAGGATTTCTGGAGTGAGAACTTTCACAGGCCCCTCCAAAGCAACTCTGATAAAATGTAGTACTGTTGTATCTGGGGAGAAAGATCTCCACAGCAAACTGGTTATTCTGAGTATTCTTATCCACTCACTGGCAGCTTCCAGGAAGAGCAATGTGACAAAAAGATACACAGTGGAGAGCTTTAAATCTTGAAGTACAAAAAGACACTTAACTCCTCAGGCTAATTATTCAGCCCCTCTTGTATTTTACAGAAGGAACTACAGAACCATTGCATGGGATCAGGTGTGCCAGCCCATGGCCTGTCTCCGTTGGTGGCCAGCCTCAGGTGTTTTCATAAAGCCCTAAGAAATCCTACAGAAAACATGTATAGCATTATCTGCTCCCTATCAAGCTTGCTGTTTAAACCATACTCGATGGAGAAGACTTTAAGCCTCTGTCAATATTAACCAAATGTAATATCCTTTTAAACTTTTCTTTTAGCAGTGAAATTATAAATATAATTTTAAGGCAATGTATCTACTTTAGCACACTGGATTTAATTTTGTGTCATGCATTGTGCCATTTGTCATCTTTTTCTGCTTAGACTAAGCATGAGAGAATTTTAAAGAGAGCAACATCCTTATTAAAAGTTGAATGCTATATACACTGGTTTTCACAAAGAAAATACCAATTTTACTTAGTCTGCAGGGCTTTGTATTTCTCTATTAAAAACATTAGCTTCAGATAACTACTACTTGCTTTAAACCACAGCCCTACACTTTTGTTAGCACAAAGTGCTACAGTGAAAAGGTATGTGAAAAATACAGATTAAATAACTGAAATACTTGATAGAAGTAGAAAGGAAATCCAAACTACTTGAATGGATATTTTCTTCAGAAATTTAGAGCATCTTGCACACTCCCAGAAATGTAAAAATATTAGCAATGCAAGAGGAGTAGCAAATAAATTATTCTGAAAAAGTAAAGGCTGCCTTTACTTTTTCAGAATAATTTATTCTGAAAATTATTTTTACATAGCTGTAGTCTAAAGTCTCCCTCAGTAAGGAAGTGCTCATTTAAAATGTATGAATTATTCAGTAATTTTTAAAACCTAAAGTTTTTGAAATAAGAGGAATGTCCTGAAATAAAACTTTTGAATCAGAATTTATTAAAAATGTAGTAAAACATATGTCTCCAATTACATGATTATTTTATAGCTCGAGGCATGAAAAACAATATAATGTTAAAACAAATCAGACTCACATTTCTTGACTGGATTATACCTCCTCAGTGACTCACAATATGTTTTCTTCTCATTCCCTGGAAGTCTGCAACTTTTCCCCACCAGACACGTCTGTGGTACACACTGCACTGCATGTGGCACAAACTGCACTGCAGGAGTGCTCTAACAGGACTGCCTTTTTCTAGTGACCACAAAACAGAGCTAAGGAGGTCCCCACTTTCAACATACTATATTCCTGGTTTAAGGGATGACTTGGTACAAAGTCCCAGTCTTCCCATGTCTCAGCTTTTCTGTCTGCAAAATTAAGATAATAGACTTGTGTATTTCTTGGAGGTTTTCAGGATTTTGGGAGATTTGGGAGATTTTTGTATGCAAAACCTGCTATATAGATTGACATTTATCCTTTAAAGAAATTTATTATGGAAATTTCTCTTATCACTTCATTCCTGCACTGACATGAAAATGAAGCTTAAACATGTCATGATGAAGTGTCAGCACCTCTCAAAAGTATGAACGCATACAGGGTCTTCCAGATTTTCAAGGTAAGGTTTTTAAAGTTCATAGGATCTTTCTGTTCTGGTTGCTATGATGTTCTGTTTACTCATCCTGTGACCAAGTAGCAAAGACTAGCATATTGCACAGACTGTTCATACTTTTTATAGCAGTAACTTGATCTTTAACTGGGAACAAACATCCCTGCTACGCAAGCGAGAAAACTCAACCCTTATATTAAAGTCCTAAAGGAATGACTATCCTTTCAGTGTTCAACAGTATTCCAGTTTGCTCCCACAAAGAGGAATGATGCAATTTACTCAAGCTCCCTGAAGAATTGTCTGGATATTGTAAGTTCTGTATTCATAACCCTTTATTCACTTCAGTGAACCACCAATCATGTATAAAGTATCACCTTAATAACTGTGGCCATATCATTCATTTAGCAGGTCCTAAAAATATCCACCATTTACATAGTAATCCTAGCATCTAAGCCTACCTTAGAGCTATCTTCTCCTTCATCTTCATGGACTGAACTGGATGGTGAAGGAGTTGCAGATTTGCTTCCAGGTGGAGAGGGCGAGTTGTGAGGAACACTGTTTCCACCCATATTCAAACCAAGCTGTGCACTGAGCTGGGACTGGTTAATAGTAGTCAGCTGCCCGTGCTGCATCATTCCTGGCTGCCTAATATCTGCAGGTTGAACCCTTGGCCTCATGGTTGCCATCTGAGGATGGGAACTATACTGGGCTCCTTCTGTATTCCGTAAATCTTGCATCTATAAGAGGAAAAAAACTGTATTAAGCATATCACTAATAAAGTGTTCTGTTCCTTTAGACCTCGGTTGGCCTGATTGGCTATGTAAGGCTTAAAGGAAATGGCAAGTACTTAAATAAACACATAAATACTGCAAATAAACATATAAGGATATGATTGACATTTGCAAAACACTGACTGTTATAAAGAATTCAGGCTCTAGCCTCAGCCCTTGGAAATAGCAAAATAAAAGCAATGAAAGCTCAGTTTTTTTCATGGGGGAACAAAAGGGCACTGCTTGCTGTAACTATGTGTAGAGTATTTCTGAAATGCTAACAAACAGGGACAGCTTTGCACTCTGAAGTTCAGACCTAGACCAGAACAATAACGTCCTCAAAATTCAAGGTAACTTCCAGATCCTGCTTTTTTAACATAGGATTTTGGTGGTTTTAAGTTGAGATTTGGGAACTGCAGGGAATTTTCAGAGTCTGAATATCTAGTATTAGATCCAAATCTATTTTACCTGGTGCTGCCCAATGAGAAACTGGACTTTTCAGGATTCAGACCATTGACAAGAAGGATACATTGATAGACTGATTAAATGATTTCTGAGTCGATTTACTGCTAAGACACATATGAATGGAAAGCTCAGAAATTGCAGGATTGACAAATGAATCCATTGTGCTATGTGGGTCACTGCTTCTTAGCATTAACGAGACATACTATTTGAATGCAAGCAACAGATTCAGCCTCTGCAAGGATAAGAATTAAAAGCACTGGAGGATGAAGCTCCTTTCTTGTCCAGAGGTCAAATGCACCATACGCACAGACCTCAGCAGATTGCCTGTAACCTCTTTTCAGTATACTTATACAGAAACACGACAAATAGCAAAGAGTATCAGAGAGAAGCTCAGATTTAAACGAAGATGTTCTGTGGGTGATTTAAAATGAAAGTATCAATTCAGAGCTGAAATGAAATAGATATGGTTGTCTTTCTGTGCATCAGACAAACATGTGTGTATGTATAAAGTAGAATCTGACAGAAGCTACCATTGTGTAAGTTCCATTATGATAAGGACATGTGTTAGTGGTTCAATATATTAACATAGTCACATTTATTCTATTGACAGTATTTGTTAGACATGTCATCTGAATTGTCTAAAGACCACTCAGATTTTTTTTTTTTAAAAATCTTTTTATAGCTCATGACTTCTATAACCTATCTCTTGCTCATATACACACTCCCACACATCACAGCAATCTGTAAGATACCTTTCAACCAGTAACACATAGGAAAAAGTAAAGATAAACCCATAACTGCATCTTTTCTCTTATTATTGACAGTATAAAAATGTATCAATTTTTGGGAGTTATTTTATGAGCTTGGGGATTGATTTTCATAGAGGTGATTGGTAGGTAGGCAGTAAATCAAGCTAATAATACCATTAGTTATGGCATACTTACCACTTTACATGTACTTGTGTCTCTGAAAGAGAATTGGCTTCTGACAATGTGACATCACAATTATGCCTGTATTTATGTTATTTTAGAAATTAATAGTTTTTGGTTAAAAAGAGTTATCGATACAAACTTGTTTTCCAAGTTCATTTAATGACTACTAAAGCACCGGAGGAGACGAGCACAGAGAGCACAGTGGATGAAATCAATTGAAGGCTGAAATTTGAATCCTGGTAGACATTTATATTTTTAAATTACTACTGATTTCTTGGTCCCTTCCCTCCAGTATCAGCCAAGCATATTAGCCTTGAAAGTTATTATCATTATCTCTGCCTCCAGCAGACAATCTGTATCAAGACAGTTGTGCCCATGAAGCTGTAACTGCTGCTCAGACACTTTCCTCTGGATCCAGCTGTTGAGCTGGGCAGCAGCTGAGGAAAGAGGAGCAGCATTGGGGGGGTCTCCAGGTCCTCTTGGCCAGCATGGGGCAAACAGTAATGGGATGGGAACTCACACAGTCCCTCATGTGCTGGGCACAGGGAGGCAAAACCCTCCCCAAAGCCCTCCCTTCACCCTGTCTGCCACACTCAGTGTGGATGTGTGCCCTCCCCAGGCACCCTTCACCCTGCAGGGGCTGAGCCCTCGGGTGTTCATGGGGCAGCATCTCATGGTGCAGAATAAACCCTTTCAGAAAAGGCTGGAAAGGCTTGACTGCTTTTTAGGAAGGGTAGGCATCCTAATAATTTTATGAATTCTAGAAATGCAACAACCACTATATGAAACTCCTATCTATCTCTAAAAGCAGAGCAAGGGCTACCATTTTAATTACTTTCCCTCAAATAAAATATGATACAATTGTTTTAACTGATGCACAGGAAGTTCTACCTGAATATGTGGAAGAACTTTATTGTGAGAGTGAGTGGGTGACTGTGCACTGGAACAGATTGCCCAGAGAGGTTGTGGAGTCTCCCTCACTGGAGATACTCAAGAACCATCTGGATGCAATCCTGTGCCATGTACTCTGGGATGACCCTGCCTTAGCAGGAAGCCTGGGCCAGATGACCCACTGTGGTCCCTTCCAACCTGACACATTCTGTGATTCTCTGATTCTGCTGTTATTCATAAAGGTCTCTCCTTTAAGAGCTTCAAATATCAGATAGATAATACAGAACATTTTGTATTTGTCTTCTTTAAACAATATATATTTTTAAACAGTCTGCGATACAATTTTAGCTCCAGTACTGAACATGGGCTGTGTTTTCAGATAATATAACAACTGAACAGTACTGAATGTATCCCCATACAAAATAGATGTGCATATATATTTGCAAGAGAACCCTTCACCAGGGAAATTCTGAGGACTGCAAATGAAGTGGTGGAGTAAAAACCCAGTATTTTTCTTTTCACATGAATTCAGCTTCCCTCCTGAATTTTTAAATCAGATGAATACCAGGCTGCCTTCAGAAAACCAGATGTAAACAGCAAATAAGCTTGTTTAACAGTACATTTTCTCTTTCAGATGCTAAGCCAGAAACCCCCACCTAAGGGACCTGCCGGCAGAGAACAAGCCAGTCTAAGTCCATCTCACAGAGCTGTGGCACTCAGGATCCACAGACGTGATTCACATCTGCTGATGAGGCTTCTGGGCTCACCTCTTTACCATGCACTGCAGAGCCTGCTTTCTCCCATCCTGTCTCTACCTGGTGCAAAAGTGGGATTGTCTAAGAAAATGGAAACTGCTCATTCCTTCAGTAAGAATGGGCAACTAATCACATAAATGTAAAAAGTTGTGAGATCACACCATGTAAAACACGAACTTTCATGTTCCTAAAGGATCAACTAAACCAAGAACTGTCCCATCTCCTCTGTAGGTTCAAGAACACACTCAGCCATGAAAACTACACACTTGGGTCACTGCTGTGGCATAATGGTGTGTCCCTGTCACAGATGCTGTGAGAACCTCATCTCTGCAGAATAGTAACACTAATCAGACACACACTCTGTAAAAATGTATGACCAATTTCTTCTAAACTACTTCAAAATCTGAAACCTCACATTCCTTGCTCCTCCAGATGGAGTTTTACAAAGCCCACTGCTGTGTGGCTGTGCTGAAGCCATATTCAGTATGCAGAGGCAATACTGTGAACACACTCCTGCCGAATGCAAAGCTGAACCGAAATCCTGACGGATGGCAGAATGCCAAATAGAAGAACAAAGTTAGAGAGTTTTGAGTGTTACAGAGGATAAGGGCAGTCTTAAACTGATGTCTTCAATGGTCTCTGTGATGAGGTAATAATGATAATATCTGACACTTTATTATCATTCTCCATCTGTCAGTTCCAGGATGTTTCACAACTTGAGTTATATTCAGCTTTAGAACATGCCTGGTTTTATTTTGGTTTTACTAATGGGGAAGTTATGATGCATTTCTTTTCATGATTTTTTAATATTTTTATTTTCTGTTTGCATTTTGCTTATTCTGCATAAGCAGAAACGGAGCATTTAGCCAATTAATTGTTAGATTGCAAGTTAAAAGCCAGTAAAAGTCCCTAAATCCAAGGTGTGTACCAAAGCCCCTTATTGACACAGGGGTAGTGCAAAACCAGAACAGAGCTGTCTGGTTGAAGATGAGCTCCTAATGCCCTGCTCCTGAGGTACTAAGAATAAGGCTAAAGAGCTTTAAACATCAGACTGTTGTTCATCCCATCAGCTTACAGTAAAAACAAAGCAAAGCATACAGTGCAGAATACACTGATATCATCCCTGTAATGAAACATCTCAAGGCAGGACAATGCGAGTACAGTATCCTAATCACAGAATCACAGAAAATAGTGCTAGAAGGGACCTCAAAAGGTTATTTAGTCCAACATTATCTCACAGCAGGTTTAGCTATACCTAAATCATTTCTGACATATGTTTGTCTAACCTCTTCATAACCTCCCTAGGCAATTCTTGTGCTTAACTATCCTTACAGTGGAAAGGGCTTTTTTTCATAATGTCTCACCTAAATCTCCTGTGTTGTAATTTAAACCTACTAGTTTTTGCTTTGCTCCCAGTGGACATGAGGAATGTTTTTCTCCTTCTTTACAGAAAAGTTGTACACACTAGAAGGCTATTATGAATTTCCTTTCAGATTTTTCTCCTTTAGACTAAACAACTAAACTTGAAGATTGAAAGACTTTGTTCATATGTTGTGTTTTCTACACCTCTTATCATTCTTTCTGCTATCCTCTGGACTATATCCAATAACCTTCATATTTCTTGAAAGACTGTGCTCTGAAGCCCACAAAATACAGATATTTTCATCTGACACAGCATTCAGATAGAATCCTTCATCTCTCACAGAAGGTAGCACATAGCAGTAAAAACTCCAAAATGAATTATCAGCCTTTTTGATACAAGCTGGTTAACACATGCAAGATGCACAAAGAGTCAAATTGCAGGACTCTTAACTAATGTCCCAGAATGTAGCTTTAGGAAGCAAATAATTTTCTTCTGAGAATCATCAGACAGGCAGTTTCAAAGGGAATGTGCTGTTAGCAAAATAATTCACGTTATTTTTCTAGTATAATTAATAACCATGAGGCAACATCTCTCTGAAAAGCTGCAGAAGTCCCAAATGTCCCTCCCTATTTAGATTCATTTATAATAAATGTTATCACTAAATGAAAGAAGAAAGACAGGTTGCCTTAAGAGATCAAAGTGGATGCAACAGGTCTATGTACATGCAAGAAACACTAGGGATAATTCACTAGAGATGAAAACATTAAAACATAAGGAGAAATACACAGGGCTTACTCACTGAAGCAAGTAAAGTTCACATATCTCACTACTCTGAGAAAATTCATATCAAAGAATGACAGACATTATTACTGTTACCATCATCAGTTCTTGAAAAGATTTTTGCATAGTTTTCTACAAGTTGAATGCTCTTGTGAATATTTTTGATGGACACTGCAGAAGGGCCTGACAGTCCTTTGCTTCTCGTCTGAGTGGTCAAGGCAAGTTAGAGAGTAACAATTTTTCGGACTATATGAAGCTATGGTTCAATCAATCAATTTAAAAAAAATAGGAGAAAACCCCAGGGGATCTTACGTGCTATCTATAAGACAACCACAGTGTCCTTTCTTCACTGGCATGACACACCTCAGTCATCAGGTGACTTGGACATTCTTTGGTAGGCAGAGGGGGTCTCTGTTAATAGTAGTATTCTCATTTATACTCCCAGGAAACTTGTGCCACTACCTGTGCTGTATTAAATCTGAATGTTTCTCAGTTCCTAAATAACACTACATTAAATGCAGTATTAGCCCTGGTTGTGCCGACCCCCTGAAAAGCTGTGAATTTTGCTTAGAAATGTTACTGATTTTATTTCAGGTGTTTTAATTATCTACTACCATAAGCCAATGCACATTTGCAAGATGTTTTCTAGTGACACAGAGATACTCATTAAAAAAGAGAGAGAAAAAAAGTAATTTCTACATAATCACTTGATTCTGTAAGTGAAAGCTTCAAAAGAGAAGAAAAGATAACATTAAAGTTGCCATCTAAGTTTGTGAGAATAGGCATACTGAGAAGGGATTGTGTTTGGAAAATGATACAATTTAGGATCAAGACAATTGATAAATCAAATAAACCTAATTTTTTTTTTTATTTTTAAATTTTTTTTTAGTTGCTACAAAATGCAAGCAATAGTCATCATACAAAAGACGAATAGGCTTGCCAGGCAAGTGGTCACAGCACCAAGCCTGACAGAGTTCAAAAATTGTTTGGACAATGCTCTCAGGCACATGGTGTGACTCTTGGAGATGTTTCATTCAGAACAAGGACTTGGATCATCCTTGTGGGTCCTTTTCAACACAGGATATTCTATAGTTCTGTACAACCATACATTCCAAGTTAAAAGAGTGTCTAAAACCACAGAAATGTCAGTTTTAGACACCTTTCGTTCAGTTCATACAGGTGATCAAGCAGTGGTACCTCATGGCTGTTCAATGCACATTAAAGGTCAGGATCCCAGAATAATGGCAAGAGAATCAAATCAAATCATGCAGTTTTATCAGTTGTTTTCCACTGTGGTAATGCTCTTTCATGAGAGACCTTAAAACTTGAGATAACTTGAACTTCTGTATTTATACACCAGAGAAAAACAAAAAAGTGACCCAAATATTTGGAGGTCTGAAATCTGACAGGAAGTTTGAGTTTTCTGATTAGAGTGACTAAAACTGGTACTTGGTATGTATGTCCTGTCATGAACATAGAGTGATCAAGCCCAAAGATTCACAATTCATCAGGTCTTTGTTTCCATTAAGTCAAAAGAGAAGTCATGTTTACAACCAAGTCTTGTTTGAGCACACCTATAAATGAACAAGTGCTAAAGAAAGATTTTTTATGAGAGTCAAGGTTACTGTGAAATGACCACAGAGAACCATTCAAAACACATTAAAAGGAATAACTCAAAGCACCTCCTAAAAGAGGGAGAGGAGGTGTGTTTTCATAATCTCATTTTTATAATTCTCTTCTGTATCAGTTAACTGTATAATGAAAGACTAAGTATTAAAGTAAGTGGGTATTTGGGGAATATTCTAGTGCTATACACAGGAGTATTTTATATACTACATCCACTGCATTTTTAGAATAAATTGAAAGGATCATTCAAAATTTCTGTTGATTAGGAAAACAGTCTTAAAATTAAACAGCAGAAACCTCACATGTAAAGAGAACCCTAAACAAAAAACAATAAAACCCCCCACTCCCATTAAATCTACTACACTAATCTTTTCAAAATCATTCTGTTAAAAATTAAACCACTTCAGGTTGTTTTATATAGTACTGGATCTGTAACTGATCTTAAGCCCCTTTAAAGCTATTATATACTCAAAATTTGACTGCAAAATTTTATAGTATGATCACATAATGACAAAAATGCAGTCATATACAGTTTCTATATTTCTTGGTACACAGTTAATTTGGTGACTATTAACATTCTTTTCTACTTTATGTTTTAATATCCTTTGAGCCACACAGGGCCAAGGTCTCAAAACTAATCATAAAAAACTACCGACTGCTATTCACTCTAATATAATAACCCTTTATTTAAAACAACTTCCAATAAATTTCATTATAAGAAGTTATTAAAAGGGTTAAAAACCTATTAAATGTCAAAGAATTTGCCTGACTCAAACTTCTAATAAAGAAACAGAATAGGCTTTCTTTCTGAATTATTTAAATCTTTACTGACTGTGCACTGAACCATGAAATTAGAAAAGTGTTATTAGAAGTGTTCTCTGGTTTTTATAAAAGTTGTAGCATAGAATATATCAAACCACAGTCTTTAACTAGACTAGTTAAAGAAATAGGTTTTTAATCCTGAGTACATGGTTTTCACTGATATAAAGGGTCATAATTAAAAGTCTGGCCTGGAAGCTGAAGATAATAAAATTATTATTACAGGAGCATCCATGTTCATTTGGTATATTGTGGACGCATGTTTCCATTTTAATTTGGACAAATATCTTCAATTTTGTTTGATCTTGCAAAGTCCACTAATTTGGACCCTCTCAGCAAACAATTAAGCTTTTAATAGTGACTCATTTTAAAGAATTAATGGTGAATAATTTGTGTTATCTTTTCCTCTTTTTTAAAGTGCCTAATGCTTAACAGCAGGTATAGGTTGACAGCAGACAAATGGAATCTAGGAGGTACAAGGCAAATATTCTACCACACAACTCCTGATAACAGTATTATCACCAATGCGGTTTTGTTTGTTTGGTTGGTTTTTTGGTGGTTTTTTTTTTTTTTTTTTTTTAATGGCAAAAGAACAATTTTTCTATTTCAGCAGTTATTTGCATAAGGAAAACAATCATGCATTTCACATTTATTTCAGTGATGCTAAAGAACTCCTGAGTAAGCAGTATATTCACAGATTCACTCAAACACACCTGAATCAATAGCCTTTCATCAAAAGAAATGAAGTCAGAAAGATGCCTGAGAGACACAATATTGTCTCCCCTTCTTTTATACAATAAAAATAGAGGCATCCAGGGGACATGAAATTATTAATTCTAGGAATACAAACTAGATCTTTGGAAATAATATTAACAGTGTGCTTGGTGTAGGGCAGGAGAGCAAAGGGGATGCAGGCAGCTACTGTTGCCTTTGCAAGGCTTTGCTCCTGTGACTGACCGACAACAACAGAGTCACCAGTGTGAGGCTGCTGTAACCTTCATTGGCTTCTGCTCTATTGTGTCCCATTCTATTCTGTTCTGTTCTGTTCTGTTCTGGGTTTTTTTTCTATGGTGTTCAGCACAGCAGTGACAAACTCTTGCGCAGTGAGTGACTATTACCTGTCACACATTGTTTGCTGTATCTGCTTTAACACACAAACATACCCTGCAAGAGAGGAGTGGCTGTCTTTTCAGTGTCATCCACCTCTTTAGGCATGGAACAGAAATACAGGGCAGATGGAACCTCAAAGGAACCTCAATTTTGAAATTGAAGGCAGAAGGAACCTCAGAGGAACCTCAATTTTGAAATTTCAATTTCAAAAAATGAAAATTTCTGTCACACAGAAGGCAGACAAAGGACTAAAACCAGAGTCTTCTGCGTGCTCTAGTCCTCTCGCTACTCCCATCATTAAGTTTATGAGAATTCCTGCCATTCTGCACAAACATTTCATGGATCTTGTTTCCACTCCAATGGGATATGAAGCTGGATTTTTGAACCCAAAATCACATGGGCAGATCTAGTATGCCATTTTCTATATTCTTCCTCTTGGGCACTGTGATGGGGAGCATCTTGAAATTATTTCCTGGAGCTGTAGGGTCCTGTCTGGGGTTGTGACTTACAAAAGGCATTGTGACTGCAACAGAACCTCCTACGCCATTAATCATTAAGCAAAGTCTGAACGTGAGTAACTTTAGGCATGGCTGGCTAAAGGAAGAATCAGGTCAGTGCCCTGAAGGCCCATTGATAAATTCCACCTCTGTCTAAGCAAACCATTCTGCCTGCCATTTCAGCCCTGGGTAGGATCTGTGGTGCTGTGCTTGCTCTTACATTCCCATATGCAGCAGTTGCATGAAACCAGAGGAACCCTCCTGTAACTCCCTGCCACCCTGGTACTAAGATGCACAGAATTATGAGTGCACATAATTCAACATTCACCTGAAATCCACAGTCATCCAGGTTTTGTTTGTGCATTTAGTGAGTTTCTGGACTAAGTTAATTTTCCTTGAGAAAGATATTTTTCTGGGTGATACCAATGGCTCTGAAAAACCACACCATATCCCACAAGAATCTACTTTTCATTGAGTACAAAATCTTTAAAAAAAGTAATTTAGACTAATAAAAATGAGTTGAATGGTTTAAATTACATTAGTGAAAGAATCTTTTAACAAATATTTCTGCTGCTACATTGCAGCCCTGTAAATTCTCAGCATGAGTGATAGAACTAATGGAAGTTGAAACAAAAGGACTGCAAAATGTTTAACTCAGAAAAGATTGCTTTTCATACATATGATCTTGTTATCAAGTGATAAACTTACTGATATTTGTAATTGTATGGTTATAATTTCCTCTGCAATATAACCTTAATGCCATTGTCAAATATTGTGGGTTTTGCAAATGTTAAGCACATGTGTTACTGCTGGGCAAGACACTTTTTCTAAGCTATGAAAAATATGCTTGGCTCTCAGGGAAAAAGCAATTTAATGATATGTTAATAAGTCCATCATTCTTCTGTATTGTATTATTTACAATTTTGTCTCTAAAACCTATTTAACATCTCCAGTATAATTATCCATCTGCATCTTGCCAAGTCCAATATTATAATTCTGAAACAGGAAAAATCTCAATTATTTTATTTTCAACTACGTAGAAGATGAACAGATATCCAGCAGTCTCAAAAGCTGAAAATTATTAAATTTATTTTGCTTAATGTCCATTATATTGGCATGTGACTGAAGATAATCCAGGGAACCATATTTTTAATTAAGAATATATCTTTATTTTGCTGGTTTGATACTTCTAAATGTGGATATCTTACTTAATAAAGCCTGATCATCTTACCAAAACAACTTTAGAGAAAACAGCAAAACCCATAACTTCTTGAAAATAAATACTTCGGGCAATCACAACTTCTTATTTCTTTTTAAACTCATTATTCAGTCTATTCTTTTTGATTATGAAGCTCTTATTGTCCCATTGTTCTTTAGAATAAAGCAGCAACCTTGGTTTGGCTGAGAAAACTCCCTTTTTTCATTCATCTTACAAATTTGTACTTTCAACTGGTTGCTGAGCAGCCACAAACACCTGGGAAACCAATATTTGATGATTATATATACAGTGATTTAACTCCATCCCTGAATGCCAAGGAAGCATAGTGGAGTGTTTTGTAAGAATGTATTGTGATATAATACTTGTTCTGCATATCCTAACACAGATAATAGAAAAAATCAAAGAAAATCACCTGTTTTGTATGAAACCCACTACAATACAGAAAGGTTTCATAGTGAAAATAGGGAGGAATCAATTGCTGTCTGCAAGGGAGAAAATAGTGAATAAAGAAATTTACAGAACAGGAGCTCAGGACATTAAAAAAAAAAAAAAAAAAGCCATCCCGAAATACAAGAACTTTCAAGCCATGGAAATGACGACTTCATGGTGAAGAAAGTGATGGATACAATGATAACATGACAGATTACCTAGATCCTACAAAGCTGGTCTTTAGAAAGAATTCCTCAATCTAGAGAAGACTGTAACCACTGTGTGTTCATAGTGGTGTTGTCCACAGAGATGACAACATTTCAAAGAAATGGCCCTGGAGTTTTCTCAGTATAGCCTCACAAGCTCATCAAAGTGTTGAAATGTTTTAGTCTGGATTAATAACTGTGTCTTTTTTTTTTTTTTGATTAATTAAAAATTAATAATTTTGTAATTTTATAGAAAATCTGAAGATCTCTAGGATGCATTTCATTTTTCCTTTTCTTCTTGGATGATGGTCTATACTCATATTATAATTCCAACTTCTCTTTGGACCATCTAACCTACAGTTATCTGGAATGAAACATGATAATAGTTGACAACATTCATACAGCACAAAACAGAGATTCTTACATTTCCCAGGCTTGTGAGCACACCAAGCTTGCTATGAAATCCCCAAATTCTTCTGCTGCCCGTAAATCAGATTTGTTAACAGAGGCCTTGGTTCTAATTTTCAAAGCGTTAACAGGTCCAATCCAGAATAGTGTAATTGGATAAAATGAACCCAAATATGAGATGGGATCTACATGCCAAACTTTATGCTACCAGAGGGTAACCCTGGAAGCCTCTCTGACCAGGCAAGTACTCACATGCCATGGAAGAGAATAGTTAGCAATTTGAAAGCTTAGAATTCACATAATCTTAAAATGACATGACGGAGGAACATCCCAAGTAACACAAAGGCATATCTGCAGCCTTTTGTCTTGTTCTCATGCCACTGGGTGCCTTCATACTAGCTGAGCTACTCACACCACTCAATCAGTGGTGTTAGTACAGCTCTTTTAAGTTTTATTAGTAACCTAGACTAGGGTCATCCTCTGCTAGTAACCATGTTTTGTAACTACCTTATCTTCTCATGGTTTTCTCAGTAAAGTAATGATTTTAGTCACTTCATGAAGAAATTTTAAAGCGTAATTGCCGTCTGTGCAAAACTGCATCCATGACTGTTCACATAATTGCTGCAATTATGAATGCAATTCGGGTAAATATGCAAGCAGACTACTAGCTAAGTCTCTAACTGGTAATTTATGTGTGCCTTTACCCAATTTGCATGGGCAATTTTCATAATTACCTTCCCAGGTTTAGTACACAGATCTCGGGACTAATGAATACTAATAACTAATAACTAACGAAGGAATGATGAAGGATGCATGAGCAACTAGTGGAATACATTAGAAGCATATGGAAAAAAAAACAAATGGAAGAAATTCAACTTCAGCATATACATTTGCCTTTTTGTACATTTTATTTTGAAAGAGGAGAATATGAGTAATGCAACTAGAGAGGTCAAGTTCCTTCAATTATCCTTTCTTCTCCTATTTTCAATATGCAACATACCCTTTCTGGTAGTCAAGAAGCCAAATGATTTTCAGAGAGACAAGCTACATATGTACTGTAATTTACAGTAAGTGAAATTGTCATTTTAAGTGTCTAACTCTTCATCTGAGAAAAGCAGATGTGCTCTCTATGAATGTAAGGCCAAAACAGGGTCCCAGTGGTGTTTACAGATAAAGCAATTGAATGAGTTTACAAGTGTCCTCCTTCTCTGAAGAATAAAGGAAATATACTGCATTCGACTGAGAGGCATTTCAACAAATTATATATCTGTTGCTACACTTAAAACCATATTAATAATGAAAATCTTGGCTTGTTTGTTTTGCTTTTTAGGAAGATAAGCAAATAAAAGAAGATCGTACCTAGATGCTTCTGTTAGCCTTGATCATTAACTATAAAAGAGTTATGTAGGTAATGCATTGGCATTACGTTTACATTCTAAGATTTTAAGGAGAGCTGTACCAAAGTAAATATAAAACATGCATGTTAGAGAAAAGTATGGACCCTAAAGTGCCTTCTGTAACACTGTAAAAACTGCATCCCATTATGGAAACCTTAAAATCAAGTCCATGCATTTAATTACTCCTAATCTTCCATAAAGCAAATTTTTAAGAATTTTCATTCCTATGTCTACAATATTTAGGAAAAAATCTTGAAGGCTTTCAAAAATTATATTTAAATGTAGAGAATGTAGAGATTTATTTTGAAAATTCTGAACTGCTTTTACACAGTGCACATGAACGTTTTATGGTTGGAATTTATGGCTCCTGAAAAGATCACTTTTATTCTCAAAGTTGAGAAAACAACATCTGCCACAAGAAGTGTGGGTTTTTAAGAGAGATTGTTCAGATATGGTCATATGTAGAATACTTGCGCCCCTTGATAACTCCAATTAATCTTTGTAGCTTATTAAATTTTACTCCTGCCAGCATTGTAGAGCCAACAAAAGCATAGGATAGTAAGTGGGACTCTATTTTGCTAAGAAATGATAAACTGAATTCTTAAATTTTTCTGCTACCTAAATCAATCCCATTGCAGCACAAAAAAGAGATAAAGGCTGACATATACAAGAAAACAAACAAACAGTCAAATCTGTTCATAAACAAATAATACCTCTGTCTCTTCAAAGTATTGCTAAAATAACTTAGTTTTTAAAGAACTGAAAAATGATAAGCATTGCTTTATATCATACTGCATCAGTGGTATTATATTATTCTGAAAAATAACTACACTTTGCAGTGTTTAACATAACAGATGCTAAATCTTATGTTTGAATGAAAAATATTTTGCATGTAAGTAACTGCCACTGCTAGTTAGGAAGTACAACAAAAAGAAAAAAACCCCAACATTATGAAAAGAAACAAAGAAGTAGTGTCTTCATCTTTTTACACTGAGGCCTAACATCCTCTGTATCTGTTGCAGTCTGGAGTCTGGCAAGCTGTCCTTGCATCCAAAAGGCTTTCCTTAATTTTAGAAAAGATAGCAGATTTGTGACCGATTAATCTTGATATGTTTGCAAACAATGTTGGTAGACTGAACACACTAGAAGTACTTTTGAATGATATCAATGTGATGCTCAGATTTTTCAGCTTGAAATTAATTTTGTAATTTCAGGACTAGCAAAAATAAACAGGCTCAAAGGTGTTAAAATTCATTGGATAATTTTCATTTCCCCAGCTGAATTATAGGTGAGTAGTTGTGCCCACATACAAGCCATGCTTTTCAGCTTTATCTCATTTTCTAATTATTTTGCTTTAATGCTTTTTTTCCCTTACACCTCATTCCATGCTATTTACTAACATTGATATTATGGCAGCATTCTAAGACTGAAATTTTAGAATATGTAGGTTAAAATTCTGAATCATCAGAGCATCCCTTTATTGCAGAGTTATATGCAATTTCTACACTTACTCAGTGGTTGTCACTTGTGATAATCTTTAATTCTGACTGGACCACTGTAGCTGGCAACTACTGTGAAAATCTTTACTGACTTAAAAGAAAATGTTCAGTTTTACTGTCAACTATTTAACAAGACACATCTTTCTGTTACTGCCTCTAGCAAATCCAGATGCTGTAATTAATATTGTAGAAAGTACAACAGGAAATTATTTCCTTTTCCTGGAAGGAACTTACAGAATTTGCAAAAAAAAAGATGAAATCAGGTAGACCCACATCTGAGAATGGTTCTTTAGAGTAGTCTGTGTTGGTTTCTATCATGGACATTCTGATTCAGGGACAGAAAAAAACCCAGTATTTTATTATTTCTTTTGACACTGATGGGATATAAACCAGGGTTATAGTTTCTTATATATTTAGAAATACCAGCCTTAATGAGTTATTTGCACACTCTCTTGTGGACATCTTGTTTCCCTAAACATATTGGTGAAATGCAAAGCACTCTCCCACACAGAGAAAGAAATGAATTTTTTTAAAGAAGCAGAACAAGTACTGTAAATCTACATTCTCTGAATTCAGTTCTTGTAAAAATAAAGTTACAGTGTTTTCTCATGGGAGAAATAAATATGTTTCAGCACTTAATGTAATTAAATTAGGGAGATCATCAATATTGAAGAGTATTTTTAAAAAGTTATGTATAGAATAATATATACTGATAGCAAGATGAGAGATGATTTAACTGCATCCCATTCTAAATGTAAGGGGAAAATGTTTAATGAAATGTTTAACAATTAAATTAAACCTTCACTTTAACAAAGAATTCAGAAAGTATGATATAGGTGTACATTTTAAAGAGAGAATTTTGTACAGTTAAGCTCCCACTCAAACTAGGAATAACAGTAAAATACAGTAGGTGGAATTAGAAGGCAGCTTTCAATTTCTGCGATAACTCCTGGAAACTATTTAATTTATGTAGCAGATGTTCACTGAAATGAGTGCCATGCTACTTAGTCTTCTAAAAACTGCTGAATGAAGCAGCTATTCCTAATTGCTATCCCACTGTTACCTAATTTGTTCCTCCCAAACTGCAGTGTGTAGGCTGACCTGAACAATCTATCCATGTGTCCTGCTCAGAGGTGTGGATACATGACACATGGCTTTGGGATATTTTCCAATGTAGCTCTGAGATGGCAGGTCTGGCTATTTAACTTGTGAGCATTTGCAAAGCTTGATCTCATCTGACATGCTTAAGAAGCAAAGCCTCACTGAACTGCATACGAATCAAGGAGCTAAGCTACACTTTGGCTCCCAAGGCCTCAAAAAGTCAGGATCAGAAATGTATGAACTGCTATGTTACAACATATCAGGATGATCCCCCAACATAACTCACATTTAAATGTACACACAGATTTCACTGTTGTATATAGTTTTGTTTAGCTTTAATAATAGTCTAAAATATTCTGAAAAATGAACCCCTGTGTTTTGAACTCCAAGCTGCTGCCACTGGTGCCCATCTCCAGAATTCTGTTTAAAAGCAGCACTATTCTCACCATCTTTTATAAAGATGACTTTTTTTTTTTTTTTTTTTTTTTTTCCCCCCCCCCAAAGCTGATGTTCCTGCCTCTTTGGAAGACTGTGTTTCACATACATGTCACACATCACAGCACACATGAGATTCTAGAAGTGAAACTATCGTCTGATTACCACCGAGCTTTGTAGTGAAAGTGAGCAGCTACAGGTCATGGTGCACATGAATGGTGCAAGAGCAAGATTCTTCCCATATTTCCAGAGGTACCATGTCTGCCTCTGGCACTGTCATGCCTGAAGCAAGGAGGGAGGTGATCACTCCTGGGGGTGCAATATATACCTCCCTTGAGATGTCTAAAGAAACCTTTACGCTGGATTACCGGACCTCAGGGGATGTGGTGCACACATGCTGGAGGTTATTCTTGCCTCTTTTCTTCCTGTCACTTTGTGAATCCATAGTGTTACAACGTAGCATTCAATGTGCAGTTTCAAACAAATTCCTTTCAGATGGATACATTCACAAAACTGAAAATGAAACCAAACCCAGTAACAAAACCCAGGTTTCTACCTCAGTGTACAAATTCTCACCAGTATGGTCTTGCCTATCCATTTCTTAATCAAAAGCTGTATAAGAAAAAGAGATGAATTTGAACAACACCTAAGTTGATAACATTTCCCTAGCTTTTAACTTGTCAACAAATGTACTTTGGCAACAAAAAATTATATTTTTTGCTTCCAGAGCAGGAGATACTGAGCAAAATAATAATTTTAAGACAATGTAATGTGTATGAAGACCACATGTTGTCCATTGAATTTTGAAATTTAATTTCTTTATCTAGATCATTACACGAGAGGTTAGATGTAATTTTCCACTTATTCATACAAAATAACATCTTCAAAGACATTTACAAAATCTATCAGTGCTTTCAGTTTGCAATGAACATTTGGAAATGGTAATTATAGAACTGTGATAACTAACTTAAAGTTCAAGAAGACATGATTGGCACAATAAATAATTGGTTAGCTCCTACTTAATCTACATTAATGTAAACAATAAATCTTCTCTTAAATAAAGGTTGTGTGAATCTTCATTTATCTTTTATGACAAGAGAGCAAAGGTTGTAGCTTAATGAATGGAAAGAAGCAACAAGGTCAGATTTAAAAGCCTCAAAGGTCAAATTTCTGACATCTCTGAACACTGAAAAAAACCTCTAACATGGTAATTACTATTTTGGGCAAGCCACTGAGGTCTATTTTGTATTTTAAAAAGAAAGGCAAAAAGCACTATACTTCAGAAACTTGAGAACAGCACTTGGTACAAACAGTCTGTAACATTTAACTTCCCTGTATTACAGACTCCTTCCATGACAGGAATAAAATACAGGATACAGCAATGAGAATCCCATTTGGGACATCACATGTCTATTAAGTAGCCAGCGCATAACCACACCTGGAAAGTGTTTAGGGGAAAAAAGCAACAAGCAGTCTCTCCTAGAACTGTGACATTACCTAACTTTGAATATAAAGTATTTCCAGGGATTCCTATTCCGGAACCACCCCAGCTTTGGTGAAATTACAAGTAGTTCTGAATCTGTGCAGACAATGGGAACATAGGCACCGATAAAAGGACCAGAAAACCACATAATTTTATTTTACATATGCATTGATTTTTGCCCAAATGGAAGACCTCTGTCATCTAACAGGGTTATCCATAGATTCAAAGAGTTGATCAGGGTCATTAATAACAATAGTAAACTGATCATCATTCCAATAGGACTTGACAATGGCTTTTTTTCACAGTGGATACTAATGTATTGATGCCTCTGAAGTTCATTACAGCAGTAATAAATCATTAGCCTCCAGAAAATGATTTATAAGTTGGTTAAAATGCATTAGAATGGACTGTCAAGCTACTCCACTGAGATGATGAGGTTGGTACTGAAGATTTTTTTCAGGTTCTCTAACAAAAATGGTGATGACTCAAAGTAATCATATCACAAAGACAAAAATAAAACAAATCACTGTAATGATTTACTTTAATAGCATGTTTCAATCTTCATAATAGGGTGAGTGAATTTTACTTTGAACTGCTGGATACATTCCTTTTATTCACTGCTGGCAGCAAACTCTTAACCTACAAAGCTCCAGTACTTAGCCCAATGATTATATTTGTGTTTACTTTAACCAAAAGAAAGGTACTGTGTGTGTAACTATGGTTACTCTGCATGGGTGCCTGTGTAATAACAGTTTATTATAATGTATAAGTAGCTTGTCAGGCATGCAGCTCTAAGCCATAAGATTAGCAATGATAATATCACAGGAAGTATATGGGCCACAACTTGATAATCACAATGTTTATGTTATGCAAATCTTTTACTATATCACATACACTACTTCTAGTTGCTTCTTAAGTAGCTTAACTACAGCTCAGACCTATCAATATGCAACTCCAAATTTTTTTACTTTCACACATGCTTTTAATTAATATGTATTGAACACTGAACAAGTTATTCAGCAAAATCCACATTAAGTCCAACACTCAGTCTCACAGATTCCTCTGCAACATTACTGCAGCCATGCTAAAGGCTCCCTGTGTTAAACAGGGTCTGTGACCAGTTCCCTCCTTGGCTACCACCCACTGTCTCATTTATAGGGGCTGTGCAGACCGGGCACCTCGTGCCCTTTCTCATTGCTGCCTGCTGTGAACATTACACGGCCACACAGCGTGGGAGGTGTGGGTAGACCCACTACCACACAGGACCAGACAGGATCACAGTCCCATCATTTGGAGAGGCAAAGGCATTGCTCTCTTTCCCTCTGGGACCATGCCCAGGATGACAAAGATGGGTTGGAGAGACAGCACGGGTTGGGATGACAGGTGGTCATTCTTTAACCCAGGTGCTGGTGAGTAAAGACAGCACTTGGACAGACACAAATGCCACCATGGCTCTGACTTTCCATGAAAACCTATTTCCATTTCATTTTCTTCTTCTTGCACTGTATTGTGCCTAAGTGTCAGAAATGAGACCCAAAGTGATTTGTCTTTACCCTTGTGAACAGTCCTTGCTTGAGCAAGGGGCTCTTACACAAGGAGCCCTTCCAGGATAAATACATTACAGGCTTGTCCGTAATGCCAAGAATCAAATAAAATAACGTCTTCTGGAAATACATGATAAGAATTATTACCAACCCTACAGAAGACAACACAATAACATGTTATCCTCTCTCTGCAATTCAGTTATAAGGGTGCATTGCATAAGGGCCATGAAACATTTAGGACCAGATATTCAAAAGGCCAAGTCTGTATGTTTACAAGCTCAATTTTGTGTTTGCAGTCTGAAGTCGTAGGAGTTGTGCTTCTATCTAACTAATCTGGCTCTCTTAAGGTATCATTAGGGGTCGAAGTACTTTGGAAATAAGAATGCCTACAAAGAAAAGAACAAGGTGATCTGAATAGCTTTGAGTAGTATAGTTAACAGCACTAATGTTATAATTTTTCTTCCTGTATTTACAGTGGAATCTCTACAGGCCAATTCTCCTTTCTCTAATTTGTAAGAAATCCTGTGCAGGAGGATGACAGGTTCCTCTGAATGCAGAAAGAGAGGGGTGGGCATGTAGTCAAACTTACAGAAGGTTGGGGGATTTTTTAATTGCAAATTAAAAGTGCCATTTAGCACAAAATGGAGCTCTCAGACCAGCCAACAGGGATGGGTAGAATTAAAACATCCACTGACAACTACATCCCAAGTAAGCACTCGGTGAGAACCAGAAAATATAACCTTAAATTATGATCATTTTACTCTTAGTTAACATTTCACTGGTGTATTTTAAAAAGCTTTTCCTCCACAGAGGCAAATGGTAAAATAAGGATGCCAAAAGTATAAATGAACACTTGCACATGCTAACAAAGAAATCACCAACTAAGTAACCAGCACAGAAGTCTTAAAAAGTAATGAAAATATCCTTAAAAACTTCTAAAATGGAGAGTATCTCTATTAGAAATGCCAGTAGAAAATGTTTAGCTGGTTCTAGTTGGATTCAATTGATGTGTATGTTTTGGAACAAACCCCAAGTCTTTTCCATGGTTATGAAATTACATCTCACAAAGACTCCTTGAAATATCCCAAGACAAGGCAGTACTTTAATACTTGATAAGCATAACTTGGCATAGAAGAGAACAACTACTAGTGGCCAACACAAGCTTAATAGCACATAATGAGAATTTTCACCCATTCAAGACATGGCACATAACTTGCTGGCCAGGTTTCCTTGAGAATCATTAAAGTAGTGCAAATCACACCAGTCTCTATCTGGCAGGAACTCTAGCCAAAATTTGCCTAAGTCTATGCTGCTTCTACATCCAGATACAATTCTACCAAAACAAACTTTCCTCTTGGCACTCTGCTTATGTCCAGTCTTTGCAAATGAGTCTGTGGCTGTTCTCAATTTCTGCTACTGGACTGCTCCTCCAGCCAGGAGTGGATGGTTTAGTGAGCTTATAAAAACATACAGGGACTGAAGAACAGGTACAGGTCTCACCATGTGAGTTATAAAATCTTCACAGAAGCATCTTTATTCATGCCAGGAAAAATCCCAGTGGCAAAATACACAACAATCTGGCTCTCTGCACAAATGCCTTCCAAAAACCAAGACAATAAATAAATGATTCTCATGTCAATGTAAAAGTTCTGCTATGGACTGAAAACTCTTCAGTTAAACTAAAAGGAAGCAAAGACATTAGATGCCTTTCCATTCTCATCCATGTAAAACTGTGTTATCATGATTTTAATAAAGCTAAATCAAAGGAGGAAAACATCCAAGGTATGCTACTTACTGCAGATTTTTGGGGTCCAGTGAAATGCTACCATCAGGACAAAATCTAAAATTAAGGACTCTAGAACTAATGAAATGCAAATGATTTCCTGAGAGTATGGTTTACTTCCTCCAGCAAACATATGTTTGAAGAGCTAAGTGAAAAGATAATACAAGACATCATCTCCTGGCATCAGGAATGAGTCTGAGCATTACAGGGTAGATTTTGGACAGCCCTCCAGCTGCTCAGTGCCCCCCTGCAGGCCATCACCATACTTCTCCTTCATGGAGCAGTTTGAAGGATCTCCACACTTCCCAGGCATTTTTTAACCCCCATGTGCTCCTTACTGCTGCTACCGTATACCTGTAGCCCCACTTTTTGAACCATGCCAATAACCAGGAGGATTTTGTTTATGCTGCCCTAAGCCAGCATACCTCTTGAGGAGGATCCTCTGGATATCACACTCATCCTAAGGAGGGATGACCCATGAGCAGAAGTGCACAGGCACACATCAGGACACAACATTGCACAGATACACAGACACAGCATAAATTCTTGCTTGCTTTTATAGTCCATTCTCTCCACAGGGGAAAATTTTGGCCCTTTATACTCTATCTAATACAGACACTTACCACCATCTCCTCCAAGTGGAATGTGCACCTGCAATTGTTGGGTGATAAAAGACATTTATCTCAATCTGCTCTGGAAAAACTGACAATGAATGAAGATGAGAAATCCTCGATTAAGACTGGGAAGCAGAGACTGACACAAATTTATGAGGTTTTTTATAATATCTGTATTGTTTGGTGGTGTGGGTTTTTTCCTGTACTCAGATACAATAAATGTAATCCTTCAACTCAAATTCTGCATTGAGGAAGAATACAGAAGCAGAATAACTTCTGCTTTCTCTAACAAAACAAACATGTATAGGATTAAAAAAATGCATTAACTTCACAATGAGAAAGGTAAAGCAGATAATTTATTTGTACAGGGGATCCATAAGACAGGATTTTTAAGTACAAAAGACTTTTTACATATAACATTTTGAATGCCCCCACTCTATTTTACTGCACCCTCCAAACACTAGGTGCTGGTGATCTAGATAAACATATTTTCCCCCATTTCAGACAGAGAAACAGAGGTACAGACAGAAATTTCTCAAGCAAAAGTAAAAACCAAGATAAGAGCACTTCTATGCATAACAAAGGTTTAACTCTAAGTCCATCAGAAGCATTGCAAGCCTTTCCAAATATTTTTATGGGATTTGAATCATGACCCAGAAGACACAGGAGTAGTCTTCTCTGTCAGTCATTAAGTCCTCAATCTGATCTCTTCTTCCTTCATCCACTTTAACCTGTCTGTAGTTTGGACTGTGATCCTGTCAGAGGAACTATGTGAATTGCAGAGAATGATGCCTCAGGTTTTAGCTTTAATATTTTTCACATTCTGTACTGCTTTAGTGTGTGGTTCTGAGCTTCATATCAGGGGATAGCAGGCTCTCTTCACATAGTAGGTAGAGAAAACAATTCCTTCTCTAGCTGGGGACCAAGGACAACCAATCCAAATCTCAGGCCCAGGAGCATAATCAAAGGTGGAATGAAGAGAGAAAAACAAGAAGGATGGGACTTCATAACCTAAAGTTTAATAACCTAAATTGGACAATTAATTCCAATATGCTAATAGACAACTTATAAAAGTCGTCATTCATTTTGTGACCACTTTGGGTTCATCTTGGGTGTAGCCCTGTCTGGGCTCTTGTACTGCCCAAGGTGTATCCACTGAGGCCTTTTAATAAATACCTACTTTATTCTTTAGCTCCATCTAGCCTCTGTTCTAGGTCAGCCTTCACAAGTCATCAAGAAATGCAATGGAGGCATGAGAACTCCTCTGAAGGATCCTTCAGCAGCTCACCAGAGACATCACATCTCCATTCTGTACTTAGTGCAGTAGACAGTAAAGCTAAAGATGGAGATAAACTACCTATTCTGAAAAGATCTTAACATGATTTTTCAGATAAAGGTCGCTTTCCAATTGCATATGCTTGGAAACCTGAAGGCTCAGGGCTGGGAATTCAGGCATGAAAGACCTCATTCCTTCTTTCATATTAACACTTCATTATTTTTCCATCTTTAACTGTAACTGACAGATTTTTACTTGATCTTCTATACTAACACCCAAAGAATCTTCTCTCCTTTCAGATATGTACACACATTATCGTTGACTGTAATGTCTGTATGAAGGCAGAATTTAAATCAATCATTAAACTTGTAAATTCATATTTGACTGTGATATTCTCCTACTCTGCATGTACATGAATAAGTACTGATGAACACTATGATTTACATTTCCTAGTAGCTAGATGTCCATTGAACTACCCAAAATGTCACATTTAACCATTAGGGCATCTAAGAAACATGCAGAAAAATTGCTACTGTGTGCACACAACATACACAGATGGATACTAAGTTGAAAAATGAAAATACAGTCCAATTGTAAAAGGAAATGAAATATCTACTTAGGTAAATAGACATTATGCCACGCACAACTACTTTCTGTGTTTTGGAATAGCTGCTTTTCAAAATCTGACATGGGCACTTCCTTTGCCTTCCCCCCCTGCCCCACCCCACGTTGCTGCTGGCCATTATGTCAGTTTTTGACGCATACTCTGAACCAAGCTTGAGATTTTGTTTTACCGTATGTCTCCTTCTGAGGGCTAAACAGGCTAGTCTTTTTAGCCAATATTTTAAAGGACTTAGCATAAACCTAAATAGAAACTGTAGAGGTGATAGGAGAAAGTTGTCTTTTATTAAAACCGGAGGCAATAAGACCTGAATCAGCATATATGTTTTCAAGAATTACACTGAATAGAAATTTCTAAGGATTCTTTGTTTACTAGTGAGAACAGTAAGAATGTATTAACTGCCTCTCTGGTCACTGCCCAGAATTTGCCAATGTTTTCTGGTTGGTAATGCAGCAAGGCAGCATTTCTTGGCATGTCTGTGCAAAGTGAGAAGAATATCACAAGGTGGTTTTCTTGGCTATGACACTCCCAACAGACTGCAGCATGTGTCAACAGAAAAACCAGAGTGACATGCCTTCCACTTTAAGCGACAGATACATTACATGCCAGAAACCAGCAAAAATATCCCTTTTAATGTAGCCACTAAAAAGATATCTAAAATTTGATCTATGAAACAGTTCTACCAAATAAACCATGTTCACTCATGATGTGTTTGACTGTATTTAGATTACTTATTATATAAAGATCATTATCCTTGATATAAAACTGTCACATACTAAAAAAGACCCTATTTGAAGACAAAGGTTCCCCAGAGAGCATCTCAAACTCACACCATATTCCAGAGCTCTGTATCTCATATTTGGGGTTTTTGAGTTAACCAGAAGTCATACAAAAGTAAAAGTACATGTAACCAGACAGCTCGTTATTGACTTTGTTTCTGAGGAGGCTTATGTACATTATTTATTCAGGGAGCTGTAAGAAATAGAGTGCTCTTACGCAACATGCTTCACATTTGATGGATTCACATAAATGTATGCAATGGTTATATCAGTGCATTTGGCCAAATCACATCCTGATTTTATTATATTCATGCAAAAAAATTCATTAGGCATGTTGCTCTGATACAACAAGTTCTATTGGAAGAGGGCCACAGCCAAAAGCATGGCAACAGTTTTGTGGTTACAGCTATATTCACACATGAATATATACCTCGAGTCCTATTTTGGTACTGTTTATGTCTGGGCATTTCATAAAATAAGCCTTCTCTACTCCTTTAACTTTGCTCACTGCTGTACCGCAACAGTGGTTAGTTCCTTGTTCAATAATTCTTGCTGATGTGCAACATCAGACAGGATTGATTCTATGCTCTCCAGCTGGCACAACTGTACATTTTCATAAATTACACTAATATAATTCCTTATATAATGTAGCTGTGAGCAAGAACTGCAGACCTGGAACTCTACCTTTTTCCACAAAGCATGAATAATGATTACTTCTTAGGTGGGTGTGAGCACATTCCTGTTTTATTAGATCAGTCTCACAAAAGGACTGCACTGTGAATGCCAAGATTATTTTTACCATACTATCAAAACCTGGAAAAAGCAGTGGCTATCTGAGGCTACTAATTTATCACATTTCACCTTTATCACTCCCGATTTATTCTCTTTTTTTTTCCCTAAGTAAATATCTGCAATGTGTCCTATCTAAAATGTGGGGAACCTTACTGACAGGAACAAATTTAAAACCTCTACTTGCCCACCTGGCTTAAAAGACTTGAATATGTCTCTGCAGCTGGGCTGGAGAAAAGAGGTCACCAATTCCAATTTTGTAATACTTGCCAGTCATTTGAGATGTTCAATAGGACTGCAATTCCTTTCCCAGACTGCTATGAATTTCATGTGTTCATACAATTTTGAGATGTTCATACAAAAAAACCCCAAAATCCATAAATTAAATCCTCCAGAGGGTACTGAGGAGTGGAACAGAACACAGTAAGTAATATTGCTACTAAATCACTGGAATCACAAGTGGAAAAGAAGCAAACATCTGTTCTTCTATACATATGAATGGAAACAATGGAAGAGAGTAAATGAGCATGAAAATATCTCCTTGAGAAGTAGTATTAATCCACCAACTTCAACTGAATAATCTCCTCATAACACCTTAATACTAATAAGAAAATAAATTATCTGTTTAAATGGAACATTTAGTCTGCATTCAATACAGTCTTGTCATGTTGACACTAGTAAGTTAATAAACAAGTGGGTATTAAATTAGAATACAGGAATAAAATATACACTACTTGAATCATCTGAGGGAAAAATACTTATTTTCAGTCATCATTTTAAATTGTTATAAACCTATTAGACAGTAAGATCACAGTAAATACACAACTTCAATATGCTCTATTTCTGTGCAATTTATGAGATTTAAGCAAATATCAGTGAGAGTTTTAATTTGGATCTCCCAATAGCTAGACGGGATTATTGTGAGTGTAATAGTTTTATGTTCAAGTGGGATTCTGCTGTATTAAACTCTTTGTTAAACAAATCAGTCAAGCTCTCTCTCTGGAATTTTAATTTGCACCTTTGTAGATGACCGGAGTTTCACTTTTAATGTTTGATTATTAGCACATACTTTAAAGAGGCAAGATCTTACTGCTTAATATCAGTTTCCTTTCATTTTCACTTGAGTGGGATTATATTTTAGTCCAAAAAGGTTATCACTGTCTATAGTTATGCATCTCCCAGGGCATTTAATTTGCAGCAAAAAACGCTCTGTAAAAAAATGTTGCTATGTTGTCAACATAACTAAAATCTGTTTTTTGTAAGGCTGCCAACATTTGCTATCATGTTAACTGCAATAGTTCCGTCCTCCCAAGAGCAGTTGATAGCAGTGCTCTCAGCAGCATCACCAGGATCCATATGGAGACAGAAATACAGGTCGAAAATTTCCATGACAAGGCAGCTCACTGCAAGTCTCTTCAGTTTTTTCAATGCTGTCTCACACTGATTCTTTCCTGACAGGTAGGTAAGACATATAAATGAGTCATCTCATCTTGATTTTTAGATTTGCTTTGTTACTCTAGCCTCAATCCAGAATTTAGAGGTACACTTCTAAGACAAGAAGGCCTTCTCCACAGCCCAGCTTCCCAGATATTCCTCTCATCTGCCACCTGGACTCACCATGCAATCTGCACCCACACAACCTTGTTTGCATTGCCAGAAAAGTCAACAGCGAGTCCAGCTTGCAACAAAGACTCACAGAGAGCTCAGAACACTCAACGGGCCACAATCTACTGATTCACCCTGCAGGAGTAGGGCTGTTGCAGCGTGCTTTTATACTTTGGCTCTGAGCATGGCGCACCCTGAGGAGAGGGGCTCCCTGGGGAGCTCCGAATAAACCTTGGACTGGCCCCCTGTTCAGAGTCGGCCTTTTACCCTCCACTGATGTCTCCAGCGTCTCTTCTGCTGCAAAGGTGACTAGCCTAGCTGCCCTCAGTACCCTCGGGGCACCAGAGAGTGTCCCCCCGCTGTCGGTCACTTCGGGGCTGCCCCCCCGCTGTTTGCCGACCCGGGGCTGGCCGGGGTTCACTGGGAGGCACCCAGAGAGACGGAGACACAGGGCTATGGTCTCTTCTTACTCAGGTGTTCAACAGAACTATTTTCAACAGTAAAATAAGTCTGAAGCCTTTTGAAAAACCTTCATTAAATTGTGTAAGAGCAATTATGACATTGTCTTGCATCTCACAGGAAAGACTAAACTATTAACTGATAATACTAATCATTTGGGCAATTTTATGGAGTACAAAATCAAAAGGTTAAGCTCTTTGTCTAAATAATACTGTATAGACACTGAAGATTTGGTCTCATATATCCAGTCAGATGTTCTGGGTATTTTAGAATGGGCAGGTCTCACTCTCTTTTGATCTCCCTTGTCTCATGTCCTGACCATGCAGACTTGATTCTCAGAAAATATTAGCAGTAAAAGATTAAATGCAACTGATACTTTCCCCTTGCCTCAACTCTGGTTTCACTGTTCCGGCATTTTCCAACAAAACCCTTTTCTGCCAAAAATGCTCATCCAACTCTGACTGCTGTTGAATGCCCAGAGAATCTCAGGGGAAAGTGGAGCATCTCTTCACTGTTGGATGGAAGCCTATGGTGAGCACATTTTTAGCACAAAAATAAGTAATGAATGCTAGATATGAATGTGCAAGCGCTTCTGACCTTCTCTGAGACATGACTACCATACTGTCTGGGAAGAGAGAAGAAAACTTACTTCACTCATGATGAATCCATGAAATCAATTTCAAACCTCTCCTTTTTGTCACTGCATATTGGCCAACTGTCTCAAACTTTCCCTCAAAGAAAAAATTGAAGTTTAAGTCTTAGCTAATATAATTCTTAATTAGAAATGAGTAATGACATACCTTATATAAGATTTTATTCCCAACTTCAAAAGGAGCTACCTAGGTTTCCTTGGTGTCTTTACTTTGAAGAAAATGTCTTTTATTACTTATTTTAGTACAACACATTAAAATCAAATATCTCCTGTAGCAAAACGATTCAAGTCTCTGGAACTCAAATAATTTTCTAATAAAAAATGCATGAGACAAATAAATGCACTTTATGTTCCACAAGAAAAGGCAGTTTCAACAGGCTAATGCTCAGAGAAAATTCATTTTATCAACCAGCCATTTCATTCTTTGGTGCTGTTACAAGCTCCCCGTGGTTGCTAAGCAACCATAATTCATCGTACCTTTTAATGGATACTCTGCTACTGCTGAGAACATTAAGGTGAAGAGAATAAATGCCTTGGGTGAATCTTGAAATCTTTCATTATGCATGTCATTCTATTTCTGTAATGCTATAATGCTGAAATGTTTCTGTGGCAGGAAACTGAGTTGTGGTAATTGCATATTCCACTCATATATGTTTTGTAAGCAGAGCAGCACGTACTTGTCTAAAATGAGCTATTTCCAACATGATTGAAATTGGACTTTTCTACTTCTAAAGGTAGTAAATAAATCTGAGGGGGCAAAAAAAAGAATGAGTCTGGAGGAAAATGTCTTAAAATTTTCAGCAAGAGTGACAAAATCTTATGGCAAAAATTGAAAGTAATCAAACAGGCTTGATTGTAACAGAGTGGTATGTGAATATATAGTACACAACTGGAAATGCAAAAAACACGATGAAGAAACCATATATCCTGTGCAACTTCCATATTTTTAAAACACATGACATTCAAAGACACGTGTGCTAGACCAGGCATCTCTCTCTGCATTATTAAAGCAAACCTCAGGTTTCAGCCAAATGGAAATGTCCAATATTATGTACATTTGCCACCTTGTTTTTTCGGGCCTTTCCTCCTCCTGGGGAATACTTCTTTATACCAACCAAAGGGGGTCCTTGTATGAGCACGATTTCACAATTAGAGCTGTATTTTTCAAATACATAGTGAAGACATTAAAAGGCAAGATAGAGCGCTCAGATAGTGCCAATGATGTACAGCACCACAAAACCCTGAGATGGATCTGTTTCTTTGGGTTCAACCTGCATTTCTTATCCTGGTTATCTTCTCCTTCACGCCTATACACACCATGTGATGTGCTCTTAAAAAAGCCACTATATGCAGGTCAGATGTGGATTATTTTTTTCTTTGTTTTGAACATCAGACTCAGATATATGTTTCCTGTATGTTAGAAAAAAAACACAATCAGACTTGGGGAGAATCTGGTTACTTTTTTTTGTATGCACTTTTTAATGTCACTTCCCCATTTACATATGTGGACTTGTCACTGGAAAAGCTCAGTGACAAGCACTATTTTAAGTTCTCTTTCTTGATCATTTACCACCTAGCAGAGGATGGTGACCTCAAACTCATGTTGTAGCTGCACAGGCAGTAATCCTGTGTTGTCCAGAGAGGACCAGTCAGGGAACCCTCATAGCCCTGTTTGTTTTGATGTTGGAAAGGAAGAGCAAAGTCAACTCTTTTGCTTACTCTATCAGAAGTGGTTGAGGTGCAATTTAAAATTTCTTTGTTAATCTGTTGCATTTTTATGTGAACACTGAATTTCTGAGTGTTTTGGCAATACAATTCTTTAACCACACGGGGTGAAGGTGGAAGACCTCTGTCTCTGACAAACCTTTTGAAAGTTGTTCCTCAGGAAAATTATCTGGAGGAAAAAGCATATAGGCACACAAATGAAGAGAGGAGAATTGTTGGGCATGAAGTAAGGAGTCGGAGACTCTGCATCAGCCTACTCTGCAGTGATTGTACTTGTTGAAAAGCACAAGAGGAAACCAACACACAGTCGTAACAGGAAATGTAATACAGAGTAAAGACATTTCAAGTCAAAGATAACGCAAAGTTAAAACAAATGCATAGTATTTGTCAGAACAGATTATTTCTTTCCTTTTCTCCTTTACTCAAGTATTCTCAAGTACTCAAAAGAAGTCTCTTTTCACCAAAAAGAAAGCATACTTTGTGAGAAATGGATTTATAGAAAATACTTGACTTTTCTTACTCTTTTTTCTTATCTTTCCCCTTCTTATTTTATCTTTGTCAACTACTAGTGAAAAGAACCAAGACTATATATTTTATACCACTGCCTGATTATCTTTCAGTAAGGAAAATGTTGACTTTCCTTAAACCACTGATGTTTCCTCCAAAAATGTACCTCAGAGTAAAAGGAGCAGTAGCTTTGCTGACTCATTTTCACTTTCACTCTTTGCTAATGCAAGTCACTCCTTTACTTCACTCCAAATATTTTCTGTGTGGAGTTTCATTAGTGGGGTTACATGCACCTGAAGAATGTCCCAAAAATTGTGTCTCCTAATGATTCTTCTTGCTCTTTTCTACTAAATAGAAGGCACTGATATCAGAGAGAAGTTACAGCCTGAAAAAGTCTTAAGAAGCTGAACAACTTATGAGTTCAGATTTTTCTATGTAGTTTATCAAAACTATAGGAACAAATGGCAGTTTTCCACACAGTTAGAGTTGATTAAAATTATGATTCCTCAAGTTAAGAACATTCATGCTTAGGTCACATTTCTTCTGGTGCAAACTTTCTTTGGCAGTATCATGCAGTTTTAACAATGGTATAAAACAATATAATAAAATAATAGAAAATTAATGTTTTAAGCTTCACAGTGAGGTAAAAAAAGAGAATACTTAATATCATGTATCAAAGTAGGAAGAGAACAGCAAGCTGAGACCTAACCACTAGAAGGTCACAACCAATAACTTTTCTGCAAATGGAAATCGGTTGCAGAAGCATCAAATGATAATTACTGTTTGCTGGAGAATTTTAATAGAGTTCTACGTCACACTATAAAATGTTTAATTGTAACCCCATTTTAATAACACTATCTGATTAAATGAAAAGACGCCTTGCTGATTGCAATTACAATCTGTCAAACTGCATATTTATTTACAGTTTGGTTTCCTAAAACCACAAGATAAAAAAAGGAAACTCTATTCAGCTTGTCAGCAAACTATAATTATTGTGTATCCTTCTGTCAGTTTCTGCATAAAACTTTTGGTTCTAAAATGGATCTAATTATAACTACATCAACATTTTTATACATGCTTGCTTTCCATTCTTTCCCTGTCTTTCCCTCCATTTCTAGCAGTGAATTCTTTGTCAGAAAATCAGAAGGAAAAAATTCTTCTAAGCAAATAACCCTTGTTTCTCTGTTTTATCCTTTCTATCCTAAATTGCTGTTAGAATTCAGAAAACTCTAGTCAATGTAAATATTATTTATGGCAGTGCACTGTCCTAGCACTGTGCTCAAGCAAAGCCATGGGATTAGGACTCTATTTGGTTTTTTCTGCTTTGGCATTAATGTCTGGATATCAGCTGAAAAACTCTTTCCAAGAATATCATGTAGCTCATCTTCTGCAAAGTCTATTTATTGTAATTTATAACCTTTCACAAGAAACAATTTGCCAGACAAACAAGAAACAAGCCCAAATATCTGAACACTAGTGTATGTATCAACCAGTTACAGAAATTATATCTCAAAGAAAAGTCTCTTAAATCATCCAACCCATCTCTCAGCCAGTGCAGGATTTTCCCATATGTACATGTTCCAGTGCTTTAACACTACCTGGAAGACTATTCTAATGTCATTAAAAGGGTTTTTTCCCAACCTTCACCCATTCCTTATTTTTACCCCATTACTTGCAGTGACATTCCTTAGGTATCATAAACATCCATTCCTTCAGCCTAACTTTCTAAGTAATGGATGATGATAAATAAATATTTAAAATGTGCACATAATCAATTTCATAAAATAACACTATAGCTGAACCTTCAAGAAGAGTTATTTTGCTCAGTGTAGTTCATGGGCTAATACAGTCTGGATCATGATTATACGCTAATAAGATTTGGGGAAAGCTGATTATTTTTCTACTGTTTCTTAAATGGTCAAGTCAGCTATGAACCAAAACAGTCTGAGTTAATATACCTCTTCTTGATTATTTATTTCCTAGCTGTTCCATCAACATCTATTACTTATCATACATTCTTAGATCAATATACCCTTAATAAATATAAATAGAAAAATAAATATAAATATATAAACATAAATATCTACATCTATAAACACACCTTAAAAATAAATAACAGAATATTGAAAATATTAAATGATCTTCATTAACCTCCACCACCTGCTGGATGTTATGTGTTGTGATTTTTTAAGGGTGAGAACCTCTATCCAGAACTTGCATGATGAGTCTAGACGAATTCTCTACAAAATAAGTTAGATCTGTCAGAAATGACAAAGCTATGGAGTATCCTGCTTTCAGTGAGATGACCTTTTAAAATCCTATCTTCGACTACATTAAATGAGGGACATTACAGTTCCCTCTGGACCAATTTCAGTGATTTGGTAAGTAACACAACATTATGGCTGCACTGAGCTAGGACCTAAGAGGTCAGGTTACTCATGTGACTTTTTTCTGTTGCACAGCTTTCCTACATTGTCTTTAATGATATAATAATCAAAACAATAAAAATTATTTCCATACAGGACATTAGATTATGATTTTTCTCTTCAGTCTTGTTGCACCTTGCACTGATTTTTCAAATCTTACAAGAAAATAACTTCAGAATTATGAAGCCATTATGAGTGTGGATCATTATTGACAAACAATTTTGTTGACACACCTTCTTATATAGTGTAAAATCTAAATTCTCACAATTTATAACGAAATTAAAGCATCTGTTATAGAGCTAGTTCTACTTATTTTGAAACTCTGGGATAGCTAGAGTAGGACAGCATCAACATTAAGCCAGAATATTTCTGAAAATCCCACTGAGGTTTTCAGTCAGTCACAGAGCTCCTAAAATGTACTTCAGAGGCAGAGGCCCGAAATGATGAAATCAGTGCAACAATGCCAGCCACAATTAAAATTACATAGGCCAGGCCCTGGGCAGAGAACTTCCCTGTTTTGAGTTTTCCTCTGCCTGCATTCACACAAGCTGATGACAAGTGAGAAGAAACACATGTGCTATGGAACCAGCCTGTAAGGGCTTGGACTGGAAATTTGGGGCAGTGGAACATCACACTCTGTGGTTAAACAGATACTGCACTTCTCCCCAGAGCTGACTGCATTTCAAGGACAAGCAAAGCAATGCCTACATCTTTTTCATGTCTCTTAAATAAGGTTGCTGTATCACTTCCAGGTTGCTTGAGAGCTTAAAATTCTCAGCTACCATAATATGCAATCACTGTAAAAACTTTATATTAGATGTTTAGCACATGGCAGTTAAGTCCTGTTTTTATTTCATGTGAGGATATCTGCTAGTTCTAATACTGAAAGCTGACTCTCACCACACTGCTAACCACCTTTGTGTTACTGAGCATCAAACAAGAAATTAACTCCTGGTAACACTTTCATTATTATGGGTCCCCCTACGTAGTCATTTTCATCCTCCTCCTTTAAGATCTTTCTTTTTCAACTTGGGATTAATTTGTCTTTGTGTATTGTGAATTAAATTTTGCTAGCTTTTTAATAAAGTAAGTGGTTTTCTCTCCTACAGTATAGTACTTGACAGATAGGAGGGACTGATTGTGAACATCTACTTGCACTGTTACGAGTGAACTACCTTCTCAGCTAATTACTGAAAAGCACTTCAAGGCACAAGAAAGGTGCTTCATAAGAACAGAGTGCCAATGGCATTATTTTTCAAATGCTGTCAGTTGCTTTGTGTACAAAAAATAACTTTTAGAAGTTTTGCCAGTGGTTATTTTACACTGTATACTTTCTGTCAGGTAACTTAAGCTGCACTTAATAACCAGATAAGGACTAAGCCTATTTCACTAAACAGTTTTTATGCTCCCACATAAGAAAGGGGAGTATCATAAAACTCATTAAAATGAGATCCCACACTTGAGTATTAAGGCATGTCTAGGAAATCAAAGCTTAGTTACTGAGTTAATCTCTGAAATTCTTTATGTGTGAATGAAGGTAATCTTAAAATGTATTAGAAGGAAGTTGTATCTCCAAATAAAAAAGCATTGCATTCTCATCAAGGGCCTGATCCTGTAAATACTCCACGAGCAGGCCTTTTTTTAGTTAAGGGACCAGAATATCTAGTTTAAAGGATTTTTCCAGTTTAGATCATTTTTGTAAGGATGAAGTGAAGATACTTATAACCCAACATCATTGCTGTCTGGAAGCAGAATTTTGAAGATGTGATATGAAGTTGTTTCATCTTGTTTCGTTTTGTTACCCATTAGGTATGCCATGTCTCACTTTAGCAAATAGGCCACTTCCTTCATTAACTCAATTAGCAAATGTACCCATTATCAAAGTTACTTTCAGGCACTGTAACCTCACTTATAACTCAGGGATTTGGTAAAAAAAAATTACAATACGGCCATGTGCAGTACATTAATTAAATCCATTGAATTTAGTTCAATAATTTGGCTCTAGTTCAGTCTGTTTAGCAACAACATGGATCCACAATCTGAGGAGAAGGGGGATGTTGCAGATACTACATCCAGTCTGTCACACTCCCATTCCAGCAGAGGGCTTCAGTGATTAACAGTGTGGTACGCACTTATATATACATACACAAACATATATATGTATATATGTGTATCCAGGTATAGAGGTGTATGTACTCTGAGCATTGCAGTCCACTTCAGCTCTGGGTCAGGGCAAGCACACAGAGTGCCCATCACCACCTATAACAACTCCTTCCACTCTTTTATGTCCCTGCATGTTGTTTGAAAGAGGAATTTTGGATATATCCTCATAATATGTAAGACAAAGTGAAATTTCTTTGTTCACTTTAGATGAAAAGTATCATTGTGGGGATTTTTGTAGCTGAAAAATATGCACAAGCATGCCTTAGAAGTGTTCCTCACTCCATAAGGCTTCTTGCTGCCACTCTATACCTTAAGTCTTTTTTTTCTGACTGCATCTATCCATGATATGCACAGAAAATGAATTAAGGAAATTCATTTTCATATCTTTAGCATACAAATATAGAGGCAACAGCATGTACAATGTGCCAAAAGTGCAGTTCAAAGGTGTGTGAGTGAGGATCCTGGGTCACATGCACGTGCCTGAAGTACAGCATCATAGGAGCAGTGGAGGTTAAAGACTTCACACGCTGCCCACAGGCAATCCCAACGTGGCATTTACATAGAAAAGGTTTTGTACAAATGAAGATGAGGTGGAAGGGGGAACAGAGGGGCAAATATCAATCTAAAATCAATCTTTATGTTATTAAAAGGATTAGGGAAGAGTAGACATCCTTACACTTTTAGCACTTCTTAATTGTCTTGTGAAAGAAAAAGGGATAAAAATAACAAATTAATTATTTTTTACTTCTGATTATTTCTTCAGATCTCAAAACACAAACATGTAGAATATTTTTCTCCCTTTCCTCATATAAAAAGTCAGTGGTAAACTCAAACAACAATACTTAAAACTCTGTAAAAACCACTAAAAGAGATAAAAAGCCCCTGAGATTATTAATGGGGCGATTTAAATTCCTTCAACTTGGAAAGCCAAGAATGTGGTTTTTCCCTCAAAATGAAGAAAAAAAATTGCCAAACATCCATGACTCTATATGTACAAGATTTAAGGAGGAGAATTCACACTCTAGCAGGTGACACAGCTGAATTTCCAGCGCGCACTTGGCACCTAGAGTTAAGACAGAACCTTCTGTAATGGGGCTGCTTTTGTCCACACACCTTTCTGGTACTGAACAAATTATGGTGATGCAGTTCAAATCTATGAGGAATGTGCAGTCTTCTCAGCTGCTTTTGAGTTTCAAGGAATGCGAATTCATGCACTTAAATGATGAAACAGGTGGAAATAGAGGCTACTCCACCTGATGCACAAAGCCCTCCCTTTCATCTGCACTGTGGGCTTCTCCTTCCTTTTTGTCTTCATAGAAGTATGTTCACAGTTTTTGAGAAAGACATTTCACTTCTATTCCATATAGAGGATTTAAGATCACTAAGATTTTTTTTTTTTGCCAAAGTGTGAGTCTTCAGAAACATTTCATTATCATGCTGTTCTCGACAACTACATGCAATGTTAAAAGCAGCAGATTAAAGTCAACAATCTCTGCTGCTGAAGCCCCTGAATTTCTGACATTTTCTGAGAGTTATGTTTCCTCTATTTGCATACTCTATTATCTGTTTTGTTTGACACTTGCAGCTATGATGCTGCTTATGCATTAATCACTCCTGTGAGTGCTTCACATGTGAGGTGTTGTATAATCTACCACCCACAACTGAAGTCTTTCTCTCTGCACCACATTCATCTTGTCTTAACCTGTGTCTATCTGGTTAAAGTCCAAGAAAAAAATTAATACAACTAAACTTATTTCTTTTCCTTACTTTTTATATGTAGCAAATAAATTCCTATCAGACAAGGGGTAACCACTGTGAAAAAGGTCACCAAAGTATTTTCTATAGAAGGCTGTTTTCAAAAACAAGATACATGGCACCTTGTTATTTCTTCTTTTATTATTAAATTATACTGAAGTTGTTTTCTGACTGAATTTGTGAAATATGTGAGCCACATAGACTCTCAAAAACCACACTCAAATAAGCAGGATGCTATGTTTCCCAACTGACAGTAAATCAACAGCTTCATTTTCAGTTTCAAAAATGAGACCTGGAATTATTCTAAAAAGAGTCCTGGTCATTGGTGTACAAATATTTTCCTACAGTTACGTGCAAATATTTACTTGATCTATCTTTAAGGCAAGCTCTTAGTATTTAGAGACTCAGAGTATAACTTTCCCAGGTACTACCGAAGGACCAGAAAAAAATGCTCCACAAGTACTTTCACAGGAATTCTTTTCCAAGTTGACCTGAAGAAGGTGGGGTCCATCAGTAGCCTGCATGCACAGAGTGCTTTCTTTTACTCTGCTGATGTTCTCTGGCAGGGAAAAGCTGAAGAGGTGCTGCCAGCCGAGGTGGTACCAGCAACGCTGCACCTTCCATGAATGCATGGACTGATAGTTTCTGCTGAGAAGGCCCCAGGGACAAGGTGACCCATAGGGAGGTTCTGGTCCTGCCGCTGTAATGTGGGGCCTCTAAGTCCAGTTCCAGACAGAGCACATATTTTTTGAGAGATATCCCATTTGAACTTAATCCTGAGGCACAGAGAATCAACCACCTGCCACAGTACAATATAGCTAAATGACATATCTCTATCACTGCTAAAAATGCATGCTTTGTTTCCACTCTGATTTTATACAGCTGTAATTTTTGACATCATAAGTTTCTTGTAGCACAGTAAAAATCCTTCTAGTAGCAGATATGCAATATTCAGGTATTTATGAAACCTTGATCAAATAACATCTTAATCAGCTACATATCCTTTCTGATGTCTTTCTGATGACAAAAGAGTAGAGCAGACATCAGAAGAAAGGAAAGTTAAAAATAATGTCTCTGAGTCCTTGATGGAATAAGTAAACATAATTCTACCAGAGACAATAAGGTTATCCTGACAGACATGAGCTGGTCAGGGTGTTTGACAAAACATACATTAACTATTGTAACCTTTTTCCATGCAAGGCTTACTTCAGTGACCAAAAAAAACCCCAAAACAAACCTGCTTGGAAAACATGGTGTTGTTTCTTTTTTCCTGGGTTTTTTTTTGTTTTTTGGTTTTTTGGTTTTTTTTTTTTTATTTTTACTTTGTTTTTTTTTTTTGTTTGTTTGTTTTGTTTTGTTTTTGTTTTTGTTTGTTTTTTTTTTGGGAAAAGAAGAATACGAAGTTTCTTAATAAAAGAAAAAAACCCAAACAACTTTAACACAAGATGTTTCATGACCTTAGCTTTATGATTTGATGGTTCTGATGGCAATAACTCACTGCAATAAAATTTGGGGTATCAGCAGGTCTGTGTAGCATAACAGTAAATTTTGATGTAAACTGAAGACCAGAGACTGGTAATGAGGCACAAATGGGAAGTATTCACCAGGGACAAAAGGTATCTGCTACCACTGGCATGCAATACAAGCTAGAAAAAAGTATCCAAACATGATTCAAATCTCAACATTTAGGTTAAGAGACACAATTTTTTTTTTTTTTTTGTTATGAAAGTCATTCATCTTGTTTATCAGAAATAATGAATTTCTCTTTGACTCAGTAGTTTCCACTAACACTTAAGGTGCAAGAAAAAAGAATCAGCTGTATAAGTCAGCCTCAAGATGAGTCAGGAATACTGAATTTAAACTAACATGCATGAAACCGGTAAAACAAAATCTCTTAAATGCATCCCAGGTACAACAAGTCTCCTTTATTGCATTTATTAGCAACTATACTGTGAATAAGAAACACTAACGTCATTCCACCTGAGATTAAAAATGGGAAAAAGAAAAAAAGTAGCTGTCTGCTTTCTTCTCTGTTATACAATGCCACATTTTGTTTAAGATATTAATCTCTCACGGGTTGCATATCTAAAAATATAATTCATGAGAAAGTATAATGTAATTCTTCGGGCTTTGATGAATTGGGGCATAATGTTAAATAATTATTCATTGCCTTTATTCTTCTGTCTAAGTGTGCAAAAAAAAAAAGCAGCTTTTTATTGCTTTTTTTTTATATAAGGACATGGGCCTTTGTGACGTCCATTTTACTTTAAACTAATGCTTCTATTATTCCACATTTGAATAATTATAGCTGACATCATCTACTCTTCCGTGACCTAGAAGATCTTTAGCTCTAGCACACTGCTACATATTTTATGCATTACATGAAATAAAACACCTCAAGATTTCAAAAATATTTATTTTAAAAACAGCATTGAAATTGTCTGTAATCACATTTTCTGCTCTGCTTTGAAAGCAGCATTATTCAATATGCCAGTGGTCTTTTCCATAAGAGCAACATATTAGAAATTCATGCTGCTCTAATATATCTGAATTCCTTGATGTACTGCACTCCCTATAGACCTAAAGAAACATTTTTGCTTCAGTTTCATATGTCCTGCACATTTCCTACTGATGTGGTGATTGTCAAAACAGTGTACAGTAGCCTTTGAATTCAAAGTGTGCCTTGACTGTATACTAAAAATGACAATAAACCTAAGTATATACATTATGCTGGCTTTTGTTGCTAGTACAAGTAGAGCATTTAGGAAATCAAACACCTGATTTTGTTGTCTTTTAACTTCTTTTCCATTTTAAGCTTAAAGACCAGAAATTTGAAGCATTTCAAGAAAATGAAATCTTCTTGCAAATTTTCTATGGTATACCATCATGAGCCACATTTTCAAAAAGATCAGCACAAGATTACAAATGAAAGCATTCCAAAAATAGGTTGGGGTTTTTTTCCAACTATGTAAAAACAGCACTGTGATTTTTAACCCTGGTTTCTTGTAGAAAAAAACCAACTATCTGTAGGATACACTAAAGAAGATAGAATGTCTATAATTTTATTGATACATAGAAAAAACTTTATAGAACACATTCAAATGCATTTTTATAGATAAATACACATTCTCATACAACATGCATTTTTTGCAAATATTAGAAGGGTAATTCTTGTGGTCCTTGAAAATATTTGGGCTATTTCAGGAAAATGCACATCAACAGAAAAAGGCTGGCAGGTCAAGCCCCAGCTGAGATCTAACTAAACCCATACAGTCTTCATCTGGTAGAAAAGCAGGAAGGGATCCCTGTTCCATTATATAGAAGCAAAGATGTTTACAGGACCATAAGTACATTTTCATTAAACAAATACTTCTATCTATATCAAATTGCATCCAATTAAGAAGCAGGAATAGAAGTCATATCCGTTTTGAAGGAGGATTTTAAGGGCTCCCATGATGGGGCTGGACTGTGGGCTAATACCACCATGATTCCCATTCTGCACAAATTTTGTAGATTTCTGAAGCCCTGATATCCAGATATAACGAGTGCCTAAAGAAACATGTATGTGACAGCATGATAAAAATTAACCTACATGTGCACGTGTATGTTCTGTATGTCAACTAAGAATACAGAAATATACAAACATATAAGTAAATATGTGAACTGACAGAAGAATAATGAGAAGGGAAAGTTTTAGTGGTTTTGTTGTTCGATATTTTTTTTAAGTAGTCTGCATGCAGTATGAAAGTCCGATCAATCAAAAAAACTTCAAAGAAGGTTAATTCCAAATTTAAGACACTGTCAATGGCAATGAGAAATTTTCATCTCCCAGCACTACAAAATTTTTTTAGAAAGAATTCCCACAGTGTAAGAATCTGTAAGAAGCCAATCCCTAGTATGAATTCACTGAGCTGGTAGTGGGCTCTTATTGTGTGTATTTAAGCACTTCTGCAGAGGAGAATTCTTAGAGAGATTGGGGTAAATCCTGCCATCCTTACTGAAAGGGATTTTATCTGCAGCTTGGAGGGAGTACTGCACAGCATGAAACAGGGACTTCTGATGGGAGGAGATTTGAAGGGGTTTTAGAAAGGGTACATCCTCAATTTTCAATCTGTCCAAAATCACAGAAATGCTCATCTGAAAACACCTGGTAGTTGAGATGGAAGAAAAACACTATACTTAGAGTATGAACTATTTCCTAACTGTTTCTGAGCTCACTGATATTCCATTCTTACATTTGGCTAGTATTAAGTAATGTTTTGTCTATAAGAACACAAACTGAAAAACACTCACTAGTTCTAACACAGATAAAATAGAAGGTATTATTTCTAAAATACCAAAATGGGTTAAAAACTAGCTAAAAAGAAGGATGTTTAAAATAAAGAAAAAAATAACCAAATTCTATTAGAGGCACATTGCAATGCAGCTGAATTTGTCCCAGTGTAAGTAAAATTTGCTGAAGATATGAAATTAATTAGAGATAGAGAACAGCCAACAGATTTGCTTCTAAGAATATTTTTTCTAAAAATACCCATTAGTGCCCTGAAAAATGAAGTGAGACACATGTTTTCCAAGTACACTAAATGGTACTTGATATACTAGAAATTATATGGAACCAAGGGTTTAGATAGATTGGAGAAATTTATAAATTGTGTTCTGCATGAGGCAATATAGGAGTGATTTAGACAAGAACATGTTAAATGGATCAGAGTTTGATGAGATAGTAAAAAGGAAACTTGGAGATGAGTAATACTACAAGAAAAGAGTCATATTGAAAAAAAAGGTTAAATGTTCTGGATTTTAGAGATTCAAAACTAAGTAAAGAATGTTAACTCTACAAAATCCCCTGTTTTTCTTCATCAGTGCAAAGCCAAAAGAACAATGAGGTCATTCTATTAACTGAAGAAGTCACTGAATTCACTGAATTATTTCCCTCAAGTTAATTTCTCTCCAGTTATCAAATTCGAATCAGAGGAGCTATACTGACAAACAGTGTTTGAACTGTATGAAATCGAGGTGTTAACATCATACCAGTTGTATTAACATGAGCTGTAGCTTCATCCCCTGCACAGACAAGCCAGCTTGAGTTCAAACTATTGCTAGGTGAGAGCTGCTTTTGTGCAAAAAGGGCATGCAAGTTAGGGATAACAGTTGACTTAGCACATGACACTTCAAGGATCATGCTTTATTTATTGAACAAATCCTCAGAAATTATTGCCAAAATTCAGCACATATTTTCTTGACATCTCTTTTTCATCTCTTCTGATCTTCACTAAGTTCTAACAGCAATATTGCCTAGCTATATTATTCAACTTTTTTGTATTTTCCCTCAATGCGATTATTCACTGCGATGATCTACACACTCTCAAGGCCCTTTGTTCAGAGCTTGTTGCAAAAGGTTAATGTGAAACATCACAGCTTAAAAGAATGCATAGTTCTGAGCCACAACCATGGCTCAAAAGAGGTCAATTCAATGAAATACTGCCTGTCTTGACTAGAGTGTCAAGCATTTCTTTTACTTTTTCAAGTTCTTTCATAGCTCTGATTCTCAGAACCCCACACAAGATTTCACTCAAGCTCTTTAATGCATGCCATCAGCTTTGCAGAAAAGCAAGGAAAATACGGGCTCTTTCCATAGAGCATATTTATATTTCTCTATATAAATCTGCCTCTCCTCCACTCCTCCCATTATTGAACATAACCCTGGGGTCAGATTCTGACCTCAAACACAAAGTGTGCCACATCCTCGTAAATCAATAACAACTGTGCAACATATAAGAAGCCAATACTTGTGCCCTCTGCTTTTTTGGACATCCTCGGAGGGAATGCAGAGCTCCTCAAAATCAAGGTAGCTTTATTTTAATTAAGTTGCAATGAAGCTATATGACAAAGCAGATTTTTGTTGTAAACTATGTCTTTTCCAGCCACCATGGTCCCTGACTCTGGGGCTGTTAGTCTGAGGGGCTGATGGGAACTGAACCTAGATCCCTCACTACACAAACCTCCCTGTGTTTCGTCAGCTCTCAGGTTCCCAGGACTGATTTATGTTTTTTAGATAATGTGGTGAGGAGCTAGCAAGCTGGGAAGCTTAAACAGCCTCAGTCACTAAGTGCAGAACTTTTGGTGAGAAGCCCAGACCCTTTATCTCTAGGAACAATAGATTCCTATCTTTGGCTGTTGGGATCTGCAGCTCCTGGGCAGCCCATCTAGCCCACCCAATGTTTGATATGCTATGGGATATAGAAAATGTTAGGCTCCATCCTCTTTCATGGGATTTTTAACTCTTTGAGTTAGAATTGTACATCAATGTGAAATAATCTTTTCTGGAGCTTCTATGCAAGAAGTATACTAATTAATTGTAGAGCCCACTTGAAAATGTAATGTGTAAAGTAGCCTGCAGTTGTTGCAAGCAATTTAACATTCAAATAAGTGATTTATAATATCAGGCTTCACACGATTATGACCATAATGACTATCTGACAGACTTTATAAGCAAGTTGTCCAGTCATTTCAGTTGCATTCTGGCTGGCTAAGGACTGGGAACTGTAAAAAGGCTGAAAGATTTGGCCTAGAATCAGAAATAACATTTGCTGTTTTCCAAACGTGCGGTAAACAAGAAAGGAGATATTAAATTTTTGTACATCTCTCAGCACATGCAAATGAGAATGGAAAGAGCCTCATCAGACAAACACAGAACAACAGCCATCTGGATCCAAACTCTGCTCCAGTAGAAGTCAGAGCCTTGAGCCTCTTTCTGTCATTATTTACATCCCTGTAAAGGATAACCTTCTACCCAAGGTGGAGGAAGGTAACACTCTGGATTTGAGGAACTCAGCTGAAAATTCCCCCTCACCTCCACCAGGGTGAAGATCTGACACAGAGAATGCAACGTAACTCTCAGAGTCAGGCCAGGGCACTCCAAAATTTCAGTGGGGCAGGTCTTGGTCCCCTTGAAGGATTTCAAACAGGTCTGTATTTCCATTACTTTGCACTTAAAACAGAACAGAAGGGAAAGACTAAAAGTGCTTACCACAGAGAGGGAATTGGAAAGCAGTGTCCCGTCTTGGCCAAGCATGTTGGAAACTGTAATTTCAGGTAGATCCATGTTTTGAGGATGGAAGGGAAGGAGGCCATTGTGGTTCATGGGATGACACAGAGAGTGGTACCCAGACTCTATCTCATTCAAGTGCACCAGGGAGTGGTCAGGCAATGATGGAGGAGTTATAGGAGGTATGTTAAAATCTTCACTTTCGAGACTTGGGCCAGGAAAAGACTGGAAAAAACCAAACAAACCAACAAACAGAAATTGCTATGAAAATCATATGAGCACTGGTCAATAATAACAATAAAAATCATACAAAACAAACAAAAAGAGCAAACTTACACTTCTAAGCACGATCTACAATTTAATAAAAAATATTTTCAAGACCCATATATTATACAAGTGAAGTCTCACCGTTATGTATGGAGGAAAAAACGCCTCTAAGGCATAAGAATCTGTGATACTTTTCCCTTAGAAATATTTTTTTAAGAGAAGGTGAAGTCAAACAGATTTCAAGGGTCCTATTAAAATTTTTCGAGAGTGTTCATCTAGCTGAATACCTTTTTCAAGGGAATTGTGGAAAAGGGAATGCAATTTATAAAATTAATATTGGCACAAAATGGTTCATTTTTCTTCCTGCTATTCAGACCAAGAATTACATAGTGAGGAAAGATACCGCTTTTATGCTTATGGGAGTGCCATGCATTTACTCAGCTAGAAAGAAAAAGAAACAGTATGTAGTCAGTATGAGTATACTTTGTATTTATAAAAATGCATTTGAAGTTTTTTTAAAAATAAATTTTTTTCCTTTCTTAATCTACAAACTGAATTTTACCTACATTTTGTCAGTTATCTGAATTAGTAACTCCACCAAACAACTGTTAGTCTTTTGTTGTCTGCTGCCATTAAGTCATCCAACTCAATCTGATCCAAGGAAAAGCCACAGGCAAAGTCAGAGTAATGCACCAACGTGGATAATTGCTATTATTTATCTACAGTTTTTGTACAGCAGGTAGGCTCATTTGTAGGATAGGGTGGGTACGTGTGTATTTCTAAAAAGGAAAAGGTGAACATAATAAAGGGTTAAAGAGATGACTTGCAATGGCTCAGCCTGAAAGCCTGCTCTGCTTTTCTGAGAACAGCCAACTCCTTTGCAAAGTGATCAGTCTTTGCACATCCCATGCCCACAGTCAGTAGATTTATAGCACAGTGACTACTCCCACCCTTCCTGCCCCTCTTCAGCACAGCAGTCCTGCTCTGAGTGCTGCTTTTGTTAATTCTGGAAATGCAAGGATTGAAATACATTCTGCTCCTGAAAAGTATCTCCAGAAAGGTTGAGTAGGAGGGCATAATTTCAAAGAGCAGCTATAGGAAGAAAATGTTTTCCCCAATATGAGTTTCCCAGTGGAGGATAACACAGTGTATGAATTAATGCAGAAGGACATGGGGACAATCAATGGCCAATTATAAACAAAGGGATTTTTCATTAGTCATCATAGTAATAACGTTATCCTGATGCCTGAGGTTACTCTCCTCTGTACGAGCATGTATATATGAACTTAAATCAGACAAACCAAACAGTATTACAGGTTTTCAGTGAGCTGGTGAAAAAGCTTACAGAAAAACCTCCCCTTATGGACATAATTTACACTGGATGGTAAAGCAGCCATGGTTTTGACTGCTTTGTTGCTTTGTTTTTGTGGTTTTTTTTTTTTTTTTTTTTTCCCCAGAAAGATTTTAATCTCTTTACCAAATATCTTAGTATGAAATAGAATAGGAAGTCTAGACTGGAAAGGCCAAAGTAAAATCCCCAAAAATGAAAACAACAGAACAGGGTTTGACAGTGTTTGACATCACTGTTATGTGTGAGGACTTTGATTTTGCCCATGCATTCCAGCTGTGTTTCTCACCCTCAGCATAGGAGTTTGCTCTCCCTCTGCCTCTGCTTTCTTCTTAATGGCAAGCTGGTGTGAGTCTACTGACCTCTGTAAGTTGCATTTTCCCCCACTTTTACAAGCCATGATGCAGCCATTTTTCCAAGGGGAAATACAGTAAAATGGACCCTCACTAAATGGAGAGAAGGCTTAAGCATGGCAAAGAGAACATCACATTTACTCAATAACAATGTATAAATTTTGCAAAACCAAATAAAAGTATTAGGGACAATGCATACACTAGCTAGTTGCTAATTACTATTATATAAAATCCATGACGAAGGAAAAGGTGTCTAAAATGAGTTTAAGATCTAATACCACAGTAACTAAACAGCAACAGAGAAGAGAAATGAAGGAAGGGATGACATCCATAATGCTCTCCTTGACCAGTGCTATCCCTGCAGGTACACTTAGATTTGGTAACCATAATCTTGGTGAGCTTGGATCCATGTAGCCTACGGCTTCCAGGAGGGATTCATTAGCTGTGAAAAGATGACTTTATGTTCAACATTGTCTTTTCAAAAGTCCCAAAAGACTTATGGCCTCAAAAGAGTTTTCTCTCCCTGGATTTTGCAGGTAGAAAGTATTAACATCTATTTTCTCTCTCTCTCTCCTGCACTGTCCTGTGAGACTCAAGTTTGCTAGTAAAAGCAAATATTCCTAAATCAAATATTGACAGGATATTGGAGGCACTTAGCATATTTGTACACCTCTTTTTGCATGTTATATGGATGGACCAGGCTTTACTTTTGATTCTTTGTGTTTGAAATGTGTCTTTAACTAGTAATACTTCAAAAATGGTGGAATCAATTAACTGCCAGTAGCATACTAGCTTCACTTAAGAAGGACGCACTAGCAGCTCCACAATCCAAGATGTGTCATGTGTAGGTATATAATAATGTTATACATATTATATGGGTTAAGAATTTTAAATAAATGCCTGTTCTCTGATTAATTAAAAAATTAAAAAAAAAAAAAAAAAAACAAAACAAAACAAACCACACAATGGTTGTTGCTTGTGAACCATTTAAGAGTGTATTTGATCCCACATCACCTACAATATCACTGTTCACAACACTTAAAAGTAGGATTAGAATAGCAAAAGCTGTAATGACACACCAAATAACATATAACTCAAATTATAGTACCTCCTATGTTTCTCTGTTTTCAATTTGTTTCTTAAGACATAAACTATTTACTACTTCAGTAAAGCTGGGCAGAATCCAAGTTATATGCTAATGGTATGGACAGATATTCAAAAGCATCTGCAGAGCACCCTATTCACCTTACATTTTCAGCCAATTTGATATTTCCAAGCTCAGTATTGTGTGCATGTAACACATAGAGACTTAATTTCCTCAGGGAAGTTACTTCAACAGTGATTTGCTGGTATTCATTTGTCTCGTCCAGGAGCTTGGTTCAGATGCTTGTAATGACTTAACACACTGGCATATCAAATCCAAAATTCCTAGATATATCTGCAGCAAACCCAACATATCCCATGAACAAGTCTGTTGCAACTGTGCCTGGAGGAAAGGCACGAGGAATGGGACATGTGCTTGTCCTGTGAATAGCAGCTACAAGCTTCAAACACCCACTCCTACTTTCCTGCCACCTCTCTCCTTGCCATTGGAAAACCTATTTTAGTAACCATCTGGGGTCCCCTTGATGCAACTGATCCACTGCTGGCAATGGGCTCTCCTGGAATGTTGTATTGTCACCTTCTTCTGTAAAGAGAAATTTTAGGAAAATTTACCAAAAAAGCAGTCTCGAGCTTAACCCTGCAGCAAGAACCCAACTCCCAGACCAGCCATCATCCTGTCCCAGTCTCTGGACTTCCTTAGAGCACCACTTCTTCCAACACAAGCTGTTTATCTGGAATTTCTAATTAAAGCAGTTATCTAGCATCCAGAGGATCAGGGAAGGCTGTACTCCCTGTATCCAACTACAAGTCATAAGTATAGCTCATATGTATTCGTAATAAATGGTGGCCCATAGTTTCAGCTCTGTTAGGTTTTTCTTGGGGATGGGAAAGGTTAGGATCTTTCCCCTCCACTCCAAGGGTTTTTCCTTCATAACTGATTTTCCTATCAGCAGGATTTGCTCTATTCAGAAAGACATGGAATACCTCCTTTTTATTCTACTGGTCACAGAAACCTCAGCAAGCTCACCTTTTCACTTTTGAATAACAAAACAAAAACAAAACCAAAAACAAAACCCCCAAACAAGCAAACAAACACAACTAGCAGAAATGCTTTATTTTCTTTACCGCAGAGATACTAGGAACTTTGCCAGTGATTTCACTTTCAACTCATGACTATAGGAGTGAAAGAGGTGTTAATCAGCTCTTCAGTTTAAGGGAGTTTCCTAGGCCTTTATTACATTCCAGAAAGAAAGCCCTCTGCAAATTAACACCATTAAACCAACTGCACAGCACTGAACAGACACAGGCTTAAACTTTTCTTTATTTTAAAGAGCATTTTCGTTACACCTGTGTTATAAACAGATACATTACACCTGTGTATAAACAGATTTCCGTCTAGTTCAGATGGAATCTACACAGTGGGAACCTCAGAAGGGATTATCCTTACATTTGAGCTACCTACAGACAAAATGTTATAGGAGATTTTTGAATTAAGAATGTCTTCCCAAATTTAGAGGACTATATTTTATGTTTCTGGCTAAATATTTGTGACATTTCTGCTTGAAATTATGTAAACTCCATAAAACAGATGATTGATATGCCCACTCTGAGATCAGGAGGCTTATCTGTATGTTACCTTGGCATACCATTTTATGAGAAAAGCTTGCCAGAATAAAATGATATAAACACTGAACCCTGACTCGCTGTCCAACCCAAATCCAAGATTTTGTTTCTGAAGAAGACCCCATTGGTCCTGTTCAATTTACTTTTTAGGCTGGTCAAATCCATCAACAAGCTGTAGAAGGAGGGGCAAAACTGGGACACTGAGAGGAAGTGTATGTCAGGAATCAGTTCTTTACTTTGGCAAGACATAACTCAATTTACAGTTATGCATCCAACTGTGCTGATAACACAAATACAGAAAAAAAAATCTAGTATTTACTTTTGAGGTTACTCATCAGAAAAATAAGGGAAATGCTGGTGGGAGATACAAATACAGCCTCTTTCCTTAAGTACTCTACAGTAATAACTGCATACTGGCCAGCAAAACTTACTTATGTTTCAAAATAATTTTAATAGAACTTTAAAAAGTTATAAAAGAAGGCAAATCAAAGGAGGAGGCTCAAACAGACTGACCACAGGAGGCAGTAAGCTTTCAAACACCCAGTGTAAATCCCTTGGAAAGAGCAGAATTGTTCATATATGACAGCCCAGAAGACAGCATTCACTAACTAAGTCTGATTCGTGTCCTCAGTGGTTGCATCAGTCATCATGCATTTACTCAACAGAATCTCATATTAGCAACAGTTCCTTAAAATTGGGAATTTGCCTATAGATATTGAATTTAAATGATATGAATGGTTCTGCCAACTATGTAGAGCATGTCTTAATTTTTCATTTGCACCAAGGCTTCTGCGTCTGAACTGTGGAAAGATGCCAGTTTTTAAAAGATAGATGCTTCAGGCTGTCTCCTCTTCTATTATTGAACACGTTGTTACATAACTGAAATTCTTATGAATCGAGAGTAATGTACAAACAATGAGCTCATTAGAAGGGGAAAAACAGCCACGTACCTCATACAAATTTGAAAGTTAGGATAATATATTTGTCAGTGGATATTTCCAGGAGTTTTAATAGGATCAACCTTATCTCTAATTTCTAAATGAAAGACCTTCAGAAGCAAGTGTTTTTAGCTGCTTTTGTCTCTGCATGAACAAGGCTTGATAACTTGAGACTATAATGCATTACTGTGGAAACCTTCGGTCTGTTACATAAATCATCTTAACACTCAGCAAGAATTGTCCAACAGTGCCATTGATATGTTGAAGTCAATGATCCTGAAAACAATTTTTTTGTGTTTCTTCATATGGTAGACAACAGCAATAAATCATATTCATTTAAAAACACACAATATACTAATTTATCAAGCCACAGCTATCAAAAATGTATTACAGGGGAAGGTATAACTTTTTTGTATTGTGTTAATCAATTTCTCTAATTTGCATTAGTTAAAGGCCAAAGCCCCAAGCAAAACATTAATTTTCCTCTACCAGATGAATTCTATTTTCAAGAAAGAGAATGTGCTGACAATTATATTATTAATTTTAAACAATCATAATTTTCAAAGTGTACAGAACTATGTAAAACAACAGACTCTTTTTAAGATTTCACTCTTGAGAGTCTTTTCATTAATTCCTTTAATTTTATGCATATAGTGTAGCTGTTTGCTGGGAAATGTGTTTTCAATGGAGGCTTTAAATTGAAACACCGTTTAAAGATGACAATACATAGGAACACAAATATTATAAGAGGCTAAAGGATCTGGGGCCTGCAAACACTGATACCATTATTGAAGCAGTTAAACTTCCCTTCAGACAAAAATACAGCTGCACACTTTTCCTATTTAGAACATTTGAATAAACTTAAAAAAGAAGTGCAAATCTTTTATGAATTACTGACCAAATGGCCAAAGCAGTTCTTTAGGAATATACAAGAGCTTTAGGCACAAATGGAGCATCCTTAGCCCCCAAAGTGGAGTCTTGTCCCTCTAACCTGTGACAATCTTTCACCTTCCTTAGCATGTCCCCAGTGGGGATCCAAGTGTGGTCATTGTCCAATGCCCTTGTCATGCTTCTCTCCTGAAAAGAAAGGTATTTTCTCTGCCACAATGTCTACTACTGCTACTACTGCTACTACTACTATAATTATTATTCTTCTCATTATTTTTGTTCTTATTAATACTACTATTAGTACTATATTTCTACTATATTACTGCTGCTGCTGCTACTTCTACTACTACATTTTAATGAAAGCTAAAATTAATAAGGTAACTCAGGGTCCCATTTGACAGGCTTTGGTCTGTACTATAATGCAGGCAGCATCACGTATGCTATAATCTTAAACTCAGCACTATGAGACATACTTCCATAAATCAGTTACTATGTGTGCTAAATATTCTTTCTCAACTAGATAAAAAGCATATTAGAAATAAAAAACTTTTTAGAGATCCTCTCTGCAAAACATACCCAAATTATGCTCAGTACAAAGCGCTGGGTAATAAAAATAGCAATATACATATTTAATAAGCAGAATTGATCTGAAAAAAAAAATAGAAGTCACATCTTCATAAATCCTGCTGCTTGAAAATATAGATGATACACCACATTTAACCTGTCAGAAGCCTCATTAGCATCATAGCATAGACTCTAAACCAGCAATCAAGACAGTGTGCTCTTCACATGTTTACATTTTTAAATGCTCTTAAAATAGCAGTACTATATATTTACATTTAAGTATATCTGTTTAGGGGACAAATATTATGTCTAAATTTCTATATCCCTTCTGGGAAAGGCACCAAAAGATGAAACAGTATTGTACTTAGGGCACACAATGAGGAAGGACATAGGATCCTTTTATTTTTTGTTCGGGAATTTTTTTCTCCTTCTTTCTCTTTTCTTTCCTTAGAAAAGCTCAGAAACAATGGATGGCTTCTCACTATTCAAAAAGAGAGTGGGTCCTACCTGTGCTACCCTTCTCCGGAATGACTGATGAAATCACCAGAAAAAAATCAGATTTAATGTAAAATGTCACCACTTGAGAAAAGGAGGATCAAAACAGAGGCATGGCTATTCTTTGCAATTATGATGTAACTTTTGTTTAGTCCCGTGCCAATCACAGGAAAAGCTGAAAGCTGAGGCAGATCAAAGCTCTCAATTCCTACCAGTGGTCCCCCTGGCTTTAACACCTAAATTTCGGACCCAGCACTTTACAGTAAAAAGGCCAAGGAAGTGCTCAGTATATGAACAAGTACAGATTATTTGAGCAAGCAAAAGTGGCAGGATCTGGCCCCCTCTCTTATTAAAGTGCCATGTAAGCTTGGGACTGCTGGGACCTCAGTAATAAGTTCAATTGTACTGATGTCATACAAACAATCAGCAGTGTAGTACCTATTAAGACATTTTTATAAACTGCAAGAAATATGCAAGCTATTACAAGACATAATTCTGAAAAACAGACTTCTATGTAAGAAGCCAATTTAAGAGGAAAACAACATAAACAATAGTAACTTGCGTGCTCAAGTGAAGCATCTTTTTAATTTTGAGTAATGAAGATGTCAAGCCAAATGCTAGAGTAGTTTAACTTAATTAGGTGGCCTATTTTTCCAGGCAGCCTTTCATTTCCCATTGAAAACTCAGCTTGTATGTGAGGCAACAAGAGCAATTTTGTCTGTAATGAATACCTCTGGGACTCCACGGAGTGATCATTTGAATGTTACATTGAAGACTGGTTTGAGTAACTAGTTTGGGCTTGTTGAGATGCCAGATTTTGTAAAACTAACTAGATTAGTCAAAGACTGGCATCTTATCGGTTTATTCGGTCAGGGGTCAGCAGGTCAAACTGACTCTACTGTGGCAGCCTTTGCCAAAAGGGACAGTATAATAGTAATTGGTCTAATTTGTAGTTCAAATTCACGTAATTCTTCCAGACATTTTATGGACCGAAAAAGGTTCATTTTATGTGAAGCTCAGATGAAAAATACTGCCTTTAACATTTCCCATGGTTACATCCCATAATTCATCCACGCTGCTGACCTGTAGCATTTCCTGGAAAGGAAACTACATAACTAAAATATATGATGTCTGTAATCTGTTTTCACATGCTAAAAAAGTTGTACATGAAGGAGCAGGGGGAAACATTTTGAAGGATATTTTATGCTGGCTGCTCATTAAACAGAAAGTTGTCTCATGACATGCACAGCAAAAGGCAGTGCCTTTTCTCTTGTGATATGTGAAAAAATACCTCTGGCTTTTGGACAGAGAATTCATCATTTGATGATTGATTTTCTGTTTACCTTTTTCATGGTAAAATAATAGCTTTTGTTGTTTTTACTTTATTGATTTATTGCAGGCCTATCACTGAAGTTGCTGTCATCCTGATGCCACAGCTAAGACAAAAGTGTTTACTTTACTTCCCTCTCATCAGCAACTCTTAGGAAAAATACTTTTAATTGATGCACAGAATCACTGTGTGTTCAACAAGGACAAGTTCACTATTTCAGCATTAGTCTAGAAGTATCTGACGTTTACTTCTAAAGCCCAAAATTCTGTAGCTAGGCAATTACCCTCCAAACCTATTTCATTAAAAAGTTTTCTGCCAACATGGCTGCAAAGAAAGTGTAAGTGCAAGATTTCACAGCCAGAAGACAAATAGAATGCTGAAAAATTTGTTATACTTGCTGAGGTTTCTGATATGATCTCAATTTTACAGATCCAAGCTAATGATTTTTGAAGGCTGGAGAGGGACATTTTTGTTTATACAGCTGTAATTATGGGGATGTTTGCTTAGGATCCTTAGGGACTAGATTTTGCCCTCTTTAGTGTTTTTATAGAATGCGCTATAGAATAGGCATTAAATGAAAGAGACATTAAGTTAAGGCATGTTTGAGTAACTCATTTTTCAGGGAGAAGTAGGTCGTATACATTTCTTCTTCTGATCAGAGTACAAGTTCCACACCTACTGAACATAACTGACTAAAACGAATTTGAGTAAAAAAGGGTAAATGTATTTCACCTGAGTTACATCTTTAAAGTGAGATTTGTAAAAGCTCTTAAATTCCAGCCAACAGGCCCTAATTCTCACTTCTATTTTTACAAAAGTTGAGGCATTTGATTACAAAAAAAAAAAAAATCCTTGAATAAATACACAGTACATGTTCATACACTTTGCATTAAAGCTAGAGACATTCATACATACTTATATAACACATCTCTGTGGAAAAGGGCTTGGGGACACTGATGGATGACAAGTTGGACATAAGCTGGCAATGTGCTTGCAGCCCAGAAAGCCAGCCTTGTTCTGGGTTGCATCAAAAGCAGCATGGCCAGCAGGATGAGGGAGGGGATTCTGCCTGTCTTCTCTACTTTTGGGAGAGCCCATCTGGAGTACTGCATCCAGCTCGGGTCTGCAGCACAGGCAAATATGAACTTGTCAGTTTGGGTTTGGAGAAGACCACAGAGGTCCAAGGGCTGAGGAACCTTTCCTATGATGAAAGGCTGAGCTGGGGTTGTTCAGCCTGGAGGACATTCTAAGGAGACCTTATAACACCTTTCAGTATATAATGGGGCTTACAAAAAAGATGGAGAAAGACCTTTTATCAAGGCCTGTAGTGCCAGGACAAGCAGCAACAGTTTTAAACAGAGGGGACAGATTTAGACTGGACACAGGAAAAAATTCTTTATTGTGAGGGGGATGAGACACTGGAAGAGATTGTGCAGAGAATTTGTGTGTGCCACATCACTGGAAGGTTTGAAGGTCATGTGGGATGAGGCTTGGAGCAATCTGATTTAGTGAAAGATGAACTGCTCATGGCAGTGAACTGGACTAGATGATCTTCAAAGATGCCTTCCAATTCAAACCATTCCATGATTCTAAAGACATATATCTATAAATACATAGCCTTGTTAATGCAACTGTTGGTGTATTTTTATCGGGAACTCTGTTCTTTCTAGACTCTGCCTGATGTCAAGATAATATTAAAAGACTATGTTTTATTCAGAAGTGAAAGGCAGGGTAAAATTATTACATCTACCTGTAGCTGCTCATTCAGGATCTGAAAGGCCCACCTGGTATTTTTCTTTCCCTGAGGCCATTTTAACCTATGTCTTTTTTTTTTTTTTTTTTTTTTTTTTTTTTTTTTTTTTTTTTAATAGAGAAATGGAGGATCAAGAAGTAGACTCCCTTCTGCTGATAACCCATTTTTGAAATTAAAAGATAGTGGAACAGGAAGAGGGAGGTGGAACATGGTCCAAAACAGCCCTGGACTGCAGCCAGCCAGCAGACTGCCCAGGTGGCATTGCCTTCTCACTGTGGAGCAGCTTCTCAAATAATGAGCAAAAGTTTTCTAACTTTTGGGCAGGATTGTGCTAGACTTCAAGTCAGGGTAGTGTATACCCATGGGACTACAGAGGACCATGTAATAATTCTCCATCTGAGAATGCTGCTTTTTCTCAATTCTTTCCAAGGCAGCCAACTCCTGCCCTACTCTGCCGATGGAGACTGCTGCAGGCAAGATTGAAGAGCTGTGTCTTCTGGCAGTACCCTGGAATTCTAGACTACCTACAGGAAAGGACCAATACAGAGCAAGAGAGGGAAGCTATTAGGTAGCATTTATCCATCCCTACTTCACATGAGCAATAGTTATATCATTAATAATCTAAGACATTATGGTATAAAAAATGTAAAAATGTATAATACCCATGTGGTGCCCCCTCCATCAAAGAGCATGAAGATATATTTTAGATAGATCTCCCTGGCATAGCTCTGGGAAGCAGGAAAATACCATCTGAGAGCAATCAGTATTCTTTCCTCTGTCTCAGATCTTTTCTTCCCAGTGGGACAATAGAGGTACTGCCCCAAACCATCAGCTCCAGGCCTGTTCTCACCCCTTGCCTTTGGACCTTTAAGGGAATTTGGCAGCTGCACTCATTAACCTTAACATTTATCATGCTTCATGCAACAGTCCTGAATTACATTCCATATTGTGACTAGGAAGAAATGCGAAGTAAGCAATATAATTTTACACTGTGCTCTTTGGGGGCTACAAATTACAGGAGGAGGAATAACATAAAGAGTAATTCATGTCCAAGGTTTCAATTATAGGTATGGGGAGAAAACAATAATTGGTGGGAATCTCAAATGCAGATCTGTTGGCATAGTTTTATTTTAAAATGATAAATACTTTCAGATCCAAGTGCAATTAGTAGTGAAAATGTCACAGTTTTACTGTGTATGTTTGTTAATATGGCTGGCATAACTAAATTAGGAGATGCCTTCAGTGTAGAGTCCTGTACTACATATATTGTAACCAAAAATGCAGTACTTACACATATATATAAAATGTACACAGAGACAACATTGCCAAACAGCCTTTTGGGACGCTCTAAAAGAATATCATTAATTTTTACTGTATACTTACTCTTCTGGCTCAGTTCCAGCACTGGCTTTCTGTAAAAATCATTTCAAGTATAGAATTATGCTATTTGCTTGCAGCAACATCACAGGAACAGTAGTGAGCCATATGTTGCTACTTAGCAACTTGGTCTGTAAGTCCCAAAGCATGTACTGATTTGAAAATTGAACAGAAATGATAATTATTGTTGAGGGATGCTGTGAGGCAACTTGTCTTGGATTACCAAACTATGCAGATGTTTGATGTTATACAGCAAAAGGAACAAAACTATATTTTTTCCTGTCTAATGGCTGAGCTTTTATTTATGTTAGCCTAAGGGGGATAAATTGATTAAAACCTGTAAAATAATACAAGGTGATGTTTTTCTCGCTAGGAACACTTTGGAGTAAACAGAAGAACTGAGGTGCTTGTCAGCATGTATCAGGACCCCAGCAATCCTGCCTCTATGGTCACCTAATCCTGAAGACAGCCAAGTGGAAATCCCTTGGTCCTTGGTGTTATATACCATGACTCAGTCTGCCAGCCCACTTCCCAAATAAGCTATGTCAGACTCTGAAATTAAAAAATTATGCTCATGTCTGACTCAGTCAGCATGACCAGATCTTCAATAAAAGTTTCTGATAGGACTATGTATCTCCTTACATGTGGGATTCATATTTTAGTTAACAGACGTGAATGCATCAAGAAAAGCAGAATAATTAACTCACTTCTCATTCCGAAGGATTCAACCCCTATCTCTGATCTTGTGAGGGAACAGCCAAGTTATTAAGAGTGGGAAGGAGCCTGAATTCCTTGCACTGAGGTCATGTAATGGCAAGACTCATGAACACAGGTGCAAAATAGACATAGAACAAAATTATGATTAGAGTAACTATGCTGTCTTCTGACAGAGAACATTTCCTCCTCTCTTTTTATGGCATTATGCGTTTTACATCCAGTAACAGTGACAGGAAAATGAACAAACAGTCCTAAAACTGTGGTCAGAAAATATAATTGCATCCTTTACTGTTCCTCTCCTTATCCCTGTAAGTTACACAATCTTTTGTGTTTTGTTTTCAGAGCAGGAAATACAGTGTTTTTTTCCAGTTTTAACCACCAGACTGGACTTTGAAATGGTAATCAGTTCACCAGTTTTGGCTGACCACCAAATGCTTATACCCAAGAAAGGAACACCACCCCATTACAGTCAGTGAAGACTTCACAGATACTGCCAGTGAAGAGTTGTTTAGTTCCTTTGAGGAATGCCTAGCAGCTGTCTGTGTCAGGAACAGGTTTGGGAAGGCTCCTCTCACAGTCACAGGTTCTTGGTGAAACATGAGAGACAGGTTTCCATCACACCCCATATTCCTGTCCTCAGTGGAGTTGTTTTGTCTCTTTTTCTCTCTTTTTTTCTTTTTTCTTTTTTTTTTTTTTCAAATACTGTTATTATTACAGGCTTTCACATATGCTCCAGCCCACACAGAGCTGGAATACCTCTTCTGCGAAGGCAAGAAGGCAGGCTGAAAATGCTGGGGCTGTTCAGCTTGGAAAATATAAAGCTCCAGGGAGATCTTAGAGCAGCCTTCCAGTACCTAAGGGGAGCCAACAAGAAAGCTGGAGAGAGACTTTTTACCACAGCCTGCAGTGATAGGTCAAGGAGGAATGGCCTCAAGCTGCAGGAGGATAGGTTTAGATTAAACAGGAGAAAGAAGCTTTTTGCTGTACGGGTAGGAGGCACTGGCACAGGTTGCCCATAACTTCCCATAACTGGAAGTTTACAAGGCTAGGCTGGTGGGGCTCTGTAACCAGGGCTACTGGAAGGCTCCCCGCACATGACGTGGGGGTAGGAACTAGACGATCTTTAAGGTCCATTCCAACCCAGTCCATTCTATGAATCTGTGTATTCACTTAAAACCACCACAACAGAGTAAGCACCAGGAGAAAATCCAAGCAAGGGAAAGGAGGTTGTGACAGCCCAAGGCTGACAGCTACTCTCAACCAGGCACAGAAGGCTGGTTGACTGGTGCACACTTGGTAACAACTTAAAACATTCTGCCTGGCAATTGAGCTGTTTCTTGCCACATGGATCCCCCAGCAAAAGACAGAGGTTGCCTTTGGGTTTTGGGAGCCAGACACCGCAGAGTTCCGTTTTGCTATGGTCAGATTTTAAGTCTGCAAGCGTTTTCTTGATTCCAGCCCTTAGTAAGAATTCAGGGTTTTCTGACATCTTTGAATTTGGAAATGTCACATTTGATAGATTTTTTTTTCCTTGAAGACAAAGTAATTTGCATTTAAAATACCTAGGCCTGGCTCTTTAAAAGTACTTTAAGAACCTTACTTTCACTTCAACCAGAGTGTTAGATGCATAAATATCTTTGAGAATCTGGGCCTTGTTAGCACATGTAGAAACCACATAAAAGATTAAAACTTATACTCTTAATTTTTCAATACGCCATTTAAATTATTTAAACTACATGCATACAGGACTGCATACACAGTACAAAAATATCAACAGAAGAAAAATAATTCTGATGTATAATGTGGATTTGCAATTCTTTATTCAAAACTATTTAAGACAGACATAATGATCCTCTGAAAGGTAGCAGCTGCCTGATAACAGCAATCATTCACAGAGTTTGTATTTCTACTGTTTCAAACAAATTCAATTAGCCCTTGCACTTCAAAACCCTTAAGGCAAGAATGAGATGATACTAGGCTGCTTTAATCTAATAGTAATACTAAAACTTGTCAGTACAGTTTTTGGATTAATGGTTAGAGAAAAATTAATAATACAATTTTTCATTTTTTAATCAAACAGTTCTATTCTAAACTACCTCTGGATCTTGGTGGGTTCTTAGCTGAATAAGTTCAATCATGCACAACTCCTAAATGCAAAGTACTATTGGTCTCTAAAGGTATTTTAGAGTGACTTCAACAGAAAGCAGGGAAGCAACATGGTGGAACGCTTTAAAAATGGTCTTTTTGATTGAACCATGTACTCATCTCACACAACCTCCTGTTTTTCTGCCCCCAAGGAACCTGTGTACCTGAAGAACACTACTTCATGAAGATATTTAGTTTTGAATGCACACTTTCCAAAGCCGTTGATTCCTAAGTTACATCCAGTTATCTGATCTATAATTATCTCAAGTTATGTTATCTGGACATAATTACTATTCATTCAAACTTATTTCCCACCTAATGAGAGTTTTATGCATAAGCCTCCTGGTTCTGTCAGGCCAGACACCACTGGCCTGAAATATTGCATGACATGGACTACAAGTCTGGTTATTCATGGCAATTTCTGACACAATCTAACTGATCTGCAGCACCATTCCCACCACTTACTGGAGCAAAGTTAAACTGAAACATGCAAACTAAATGAAAAATTCCCCCCTACATATAGACCTAGCAACAGGTAGACAACCCAAAACTTTCAAAACTATTTTTGCTTTTTAAGGAGTAATTACAATTGTAATTCTTAGAAATCTATAGGATCTTTGAGGTCAAGTGGAAAGGTGGAAGATTTTTTAACTTACATCCAGTATCAAAATTTAGTGTGTATGGTTCCCCAAAAGGAAAAGAGCTCAAAAATACCTTTAAAGAATGCACATCACATTAAGCCTTTTGGCCTGTAGGCTACAGAAGGCTAAGTCACTGCCTTAACCCCACTGCTAATTGTGTAATAATAGCAACATTTCTCAGACACAGGATTGGTGCTAAAAATGCAATTCTTCAACTGTTCTATGCATGATAATTAAAGATATTTGTGACATGTATAGCTTATAATGATTAACTTGTCTGCAGTCAGATAAACAAATAACCTGCACCTGTAAAGACTTTATTTCCTGAAGGTAAAACAACTGTTTAGGAAAGATCATGCTGGCAAAACAGCTGCTTGCATTCTGGAGAGGAAACAAGGTAGTATCTTTCAACAAACGCCAACTCTGGTGTTTTATCAGCTCTATCTCATTAACTGGAAACAAGGCTTAAATGCTTTGTTTATAAATTATGATTATTCCTGATTGCAGCAGTTACTGATAGTGCCACTCATTTGCAATGCAACTCTTTGAATTTTTTTAATTACAATTTGAAACAAGGCAGAGAAGATTAATTAACCCACCTGGCTGGCTGGCACATAGTCCTGGCTTGGTTCTGTCATACTCATATACATGTTCTCACCGTCAAACTGCAAAGGAAATAATAGTAAACATTCAGCAAACTCGATTTTTTAGCATTGACTGAAAAAAACAGTTGCTATAAAATAATATTACAGCCTGGTTTTAAAGACTTGTAATTGCATGTGTGCATCTTGTCTTTGATGTTCCTGTTGTCATCCTTATTGACCCTGGATGTCAGTGATTTGGAGTAATTAGTGCTCTAGTAATTACAGCTAGCAAGGAAGAAATGAATGGTTTCCTTTCATCTGCAATCTGTTTTAAAACAAAATGCCTCATTTTGTGCACCATGTATACATATTGCTGTTGGTTGCAATGAAGTACTAAGTGAATTGCACACTTACTGAGAAAAGAAAGATGAGAATAGAATCTGCACTAAAATGCATCTTAATGGATTCCAACTTTAGCTTCTGAGTAGAACAAGAATTGAAATTTCAAAACAAATTAAACCCCCTCCAAATGAAATGTTCCCATGCCAGAAAATAGGAAATACATTTCCAGACAGCTTTCAGACATCTGAATGTATGAAAGAATATACCTCCCATCCGTATGGTGTAAGAGGATAGTTTGCTTGATGTGTGAATAAAGTAAACATTCATAATCAGAACTGCAAAAATAACCATCTGTAAATGATAAATACCATTCCTGGAAATATATACAATATATAAAAAGCTCACTTCCTTTTCTTCTTTCCTTTTTATTTCAGGTTTTTTTTCCTCCTCTCAACTGCAGTTAAGAAGTAACGGAAATGTCATAGAAAGGAGCTGATTAAAATCTGAAGGTTTAGATGGAGAAAAACTGTCAGATCTGAAGCCTCATCCTGTACCAGCACAAAGAAGTGTAAAACTACTGATTCCTTACATAGTCTGGAAAATATCCCCATAGAACTCTCGTCACACCCACTCAACTGGCAGTACCAACAGGGCGACAATCGCCCCAGTGTCTGCTCAGGAGCTAGGGAAAATCTTTTCAAACCTTTTAAGCAGAAATTAACAACAGCAGGAATTCCTATCTCCAGTCATGAACCACAAATTTCCAGCTGTTACAAGGTCTGTTTGAAATAACTTGCACATGACCCCTTGTGTGAATGCTTAGAGTGACATATTTTGGGCATTCGCCATTGTTTTGCATGACAGAGCACCTTTTTAAAGAAGTCCCTACTACTGAGATTGCTCTGCTCCCACAGAAGGTGCCTGTTAAATATCCCATGGATATTTCTTGATCAGTGTTGAGCTTCTGGGTATATTCTACCTGCAAGGTGCAGTATATTCTTCTAGCCTGAGGTGGCAAAGTTAAACTGTGTCTTTGGCAGATAGCTCTACCAATTTTTGCTGAGGTGGCTGAAAAGGTTTCTGCTTCTAGCTGTTCATCCTCTTTCTCTGCCAGAGGCTACAAGGCTTGTAACAGCAGCAGTAACACGAACAAGTGCCAGCTCCTGGCACAGCAGCTGATGGTCTGCCCTTCCTGGCCAGAGCTATTTAATAGTCACAGACTATCTGTCAGAAGTCTTAGTTTCAAGGGAGGGAAAGGATTATGCCGCAGACGCAGATCTGCCATAGGGAATAGAGTATTTCCAAATTTTGACAGAATAGAGATAGTTAGATTAGATCATAATATAGAGATTGATGCTTGTTCCTTTTTTGTTTCTTGTTGACATGTACCATTTCTTTTGGCTTTCTCAAGCACTCAAAGTAGAGTTCTGGAGAAAAGATTTCAGTATCTGGATTGGAAAAAAATTCATTCTACTCAGATGAGCAGGTGAAATTCTGAAGAGAGATTTCAGAGCCAGTAGTGGGAAAGCAAGCACTCCAGTGCAAGGCCTACAGGAGCTCAACTTATTCAGCTTGTCAGACGAAAGGCTGAAAGGTGCCTTGATCACTGTGATTGGTACTTACACCCTGGAAAGATGTCTGATAGCAAGATGTCAGCCTTCCTGACAGTGGTATAATGAGATCTAGTGTTGAGAAATGGAAGTTACAGAAATTCAGCCCTGAAATAAGATACAAGTTCCTACTTTAGGAGGTAATTAAGCATTATGTCAACAGCAAACTCATCATTTCTTAGACATTTTAGAATGAGGTTTGATATCTTTTTTGGAACAGACGCAATCCATATCACATTTCCCATGGACAGGATAGTTACACTTGCTGGTTATGGGAGTTCTATCTGCCTTGGAAGCCATCATTCCTTGAGTCTCCTCCTTTGAATTTCCCTCGTTATCTTCATACATTTGTTGTGATACATTGCAAGCTTTGCTATAATTCAAATACTGCGTTGCATGTGTTTAGTTGCAGTGAATATGAAGAAATTTCTTTTCTTTTCTGCCTACTAGCTAGATATAGTTACGGATTATTTCAATTTATTTTGCCTTCCATGATGCATGAGACTATGATTTAAGAATCTTTATGAAGTAAACTTGTCTTTCATATAATTCCCTCTTTTGAATGTTTGGTCGTCTGTCCTTGCTCCCAAGCTTACAATCACCAAATCTGCATTCTTTGAATAATTTCCCTAAGGTTCAGTATTCCATGAATACTGAAATTTTTAGAATTCTGTGTTGTTCTTGCATTATCTGCCTACCTAATCAGTGACTTGCTATTAGTGGTCCCCCTGGCATGATAGGATATTGGATCTCAGCCTCTCCTGTTTGTTGTTTGTGGCCCTCTATTTAGCTCTGAAATATTTTTTATTTCTGCCATGATCTGTGAGCTTTATGTGAGCATGTTTCAGAAAAACCAAAACAGAAAAAATATGTGTAAATTTAAACTTCATGGCCTTTTGACCTCACACGAGAAATGTAAGGGGATTGATGCTTACATGAGAAATGACCTTCTCCAACATTTTGGATTAATTTGTTAGGGTAAATTTTCAGAAAAATAAATCGATGCATATTGTTTGTAAAATCGGAGTGACCTGTTAACATCTAAAAATACCAAGCAGCTGTCTGATTTGTTACTTAATTTCTTCAATATTCAAGCATGGAATTTAGTCACTGCAATGTTTAGCATCTGCTTGTCAGAAGTATGTGCAAGATGTTGTGTAATAGGTTATATAGGTCAGGAAGATTTGATGGGATGTGCATTTTTTATAGTGTTTATATATGCAGATTGTGGACTGTTATGCATCAACTGACAATAACACTCTTACCATGTTAGTGTTTGTACTACATTTACTGCTCTTTAAATTATTATCTGCCCTCAGTCCAGTGCAGTGTGGTGCATGACTACTTGGCAGTTCGTAAGACTTTGGATATGAGCCTGAAAAACACCCAGAAACTCAATGGATGAGGCATATACACATGCATTTTGTACATCAGGTATTGCCAGGAGATACCTCCTTCATGTTCTCAATGTTTACTAAAATGTTTATAAAAAAGTGAAAATATGATCTTTGTATACCAGAATAAAACAAAATATTTACTGCAATGCTGATTTGTTTATTCATCATCCCCTTTCCCAACTACCAAAGCAGTGTGAAATAGAGATGACCTGTACATCCCACCCCAGCCAAAACAAGGGTACACAAGCTTTCAATAACAAAAAGCAGAAAAACTAATGCAGCAGAGATACAATGCTCACCTTGCCCAAACGTGACGATCCCACATCAAAACAATAAACTGAGGAAAAAATGCCAACAACTGGATCAACTGGAAAGTTCTATTTATATTTTTCCCCATCTTTTTAGAAGCTTCCAAAATGTGACCCTAAACCCCAGAAATGAATATTGAATCATTTCACCTTTAATAGACTGCTTTGTAATGTGCAGGCTCCCCAGCACGGCACTTTTCAAGAAGTCTCCACCTGGACCCTTTAATTCATGCTATATCCACCTGGAATTCAGCTTTACAAGTAAGGTGATGTATACAACAACAGTTCAAGCAACCTATCTGGATCAGTGATGGCCAGATATGGCTCAAATATATCTTCAGCTACCAGAGTGTCCTTCCAGGTTGTAGTCTATGCCTCCAAAATTGTCTTATTGTACTCATCATTCTCAGGTTGGCAATCTCAGCTTGTATTCCCTAAGCTTTCCTGCCACTTCACTGTGCTTGATTTCAAGCAAAGAAACTGCACAAGCATCACTTAACCCATGGGTGATTCATCCCAACAGAACAGAAGAAAACAAAGGCAGGCAGTTAAATGAACTGTCTTTTATGAACCTATGTATGATGTATATATATCATATGACATTTCATATAAAGCTTTCCCAATGTGTCTCCAAGATCCCTCAGTATCATTAAGACCAGATTTCAAAATCTTTCATTTTAATCTATTAAATGTGAATGCTAATACAATATTCTGGTGTGTGATAATAACTACTCTTGACAACATTTCTTTTCACATTAAAGTGTAACTGCATGAGAAGTTTGGGTGAGAGCAAACGAAGAATATGACTGTATTGTAATATGAAAAGAAATATAACTGGGAACTAGTTCTAACACAAATTCAGGATTGCATAATATTCTTTATTTAAATTATTATAAATAAAACATACAGGCAACACTATGGCATGGCCAGTTAGAAGCCCCCTCAGAATGACCCTTTGTAAGACAAGTTGTAATGTTCAGCAACCAATATGCACAAAATACCCAACTGCTGTTACTAAATACAATTTACTCATAGAAGTTAGGGATGTAATTACATAAACACTGGCTGACTGTAACTGATGCAAGAGGTATGACAGAGTTCAGAAAATGCCCAGAGTGGTAAAGGTGTTTTAAAAGATCCATGGCTGGCTTCTGCCTTCCACTAACATGGCATCGTACCAGAGTCACACAATGTATGGCCAAGAACCTGTTTTCATCTTCCCATTTAAATTGTGGCAAACTTTATCAGCATTTATAGCAGTGATTATGAAGCAGCAAAGCTTGCAAGAATAGTATTTTTTTATTCATTCTTAATGTGCTTTAAATTAAATCACCCTGCATGTCACAAAGATACTATAAACAGGTTCAACGGACAAAAAAATTTCTCATGGTAACACTAATGAAGAGAATGTTTATTTGATCACCTAACTAGACAGAAAGCTTTGGAATATAACAAGGAGGGCGCAAGACAGCAGAAAAAGCTAGAAGGGCTTGAGAACCAAAGAGGAAAACAGGAAATAAAATATATTTATATACTGGTAACCCTATGTGCACGCACAGTTATTATAAATGCAGATGAATATCTGCATTAGCTTCATGTATCTTGTTTAGATGACAGCTACCACATAGACACATATGTTAAACAAGCTTTCAGCCTAGCTTCAGATTCTCCCTTCTACTTAAACTACCTTCCTCTATACCAAGTCACTCTGTTTTCATTGCCAGGATCACATGTGCTATCTGGATTACAGGGAGAATGACATTTCTTCCCTCTAACTCTCTCTTCTTTCTTTGTAACATTTCTTTGCTGTTGTTGTGAAATGAAGGGTTTATTTTGCTCCTTTTTCATCCAGTTTTTGACTTCTGAGGGTATTGTATAATTGCTCTCTCTTTCTATGCATATATATAATGTGTGCCCTAAGTTCTTCAGGCACAGTTATATGAGCTATGGGAAAGAAAAAATCAAGCACATGAATGTTTGAGCTTCTTCCCATTCATACTGAAGAGGAGCACCATGTGCCAGTACTGCATCTCATCCAGCTGCAGTGTGGGCAGGGAAGCACAAGGAACATGAGCCCAAATGGCTTTTGATGCCAAAACATGCTTGGGACAGGGGTGTGGAGGGGGAGCAGCTTTGGACAATGTTCTGTGCACAAATATATCCCAAAAGTGATATCTTAAATGTCAAGACTAAAGAAGGAGAAGCAAGGGGAGAGATGATGATATTGGTGAAAGGTGCTATGTTTAATAAGTTCATCTTCTGGACTTGACATTCTGATTTCTTCAAAGCATCTTAAAGATCTTCAAAGCATGTGTTATTAATCACATAATCTAAATACAAATTTCTCCCATTTTAGATTTGAACTGGAAGATAGATTTAGGTTTAAATATAAACTTTAGTTATATCATTAAACCATAGTTTACCTTACTCTGATGGTGCCCCAGCACAATTTGTTATGTCTTATTTTAAGAAGTTGCAATAGCATTGTGTAAAATGATTATTTCTAGTGATTTAGTGATTTCACTGCTTACCGGTTCTATATATCATTTGTAACTTACATTATCTAAAAGCCACTAATCCTGAAAAATCTTTAAAGCTAGGTAATTCTGTTTATTTTAAACCAAATGCCAAGAGTGGATATTGTCTCATGTTGCTTGATGACAAAGAATGATATTTTGTTTTACTCAGAGCTGCTGAAATGACACTAAAATAATAATAGGATACAACATAAATCATCAAATTGCTATGCTAAAGAAACAGTTGATCTTGTTATGGCAACCATTAAAGATAAAACCAGAGATGCTCTGTAAACATTATATGCAGTGGAAAATCCCTTTCTTGACACAATTTGGTAAAGCGGTACATTTGTATTAAATTGAAACTCCATTTTGTCTCCTGAACTCCATTTTGTATGCTGTACTTGAACGAGTTTAAATTTGCCCAAGACAGGTTACAGTAATCCATTCCAGACAGGCACCCTTCCCAGGAAAGAGGCTTGACACCTCACTGAAGGACTATCACAGGAAAATTGTCAAAAAACAATCTAGTACTATCTGCTTTGATTGCTCTGCTGTCTTCCCTCCGTCCTTACATAAACCTTGTTTATCAGCAGAGGAGCATACTGAAAAAGCACAAGATTGGGTGAAAATGCCTGAATGGCAAAAAGAAGTCAAATTCTTTGCAGAGCTGGTTGACTCTCTGTGGCCAAAGGGAGGTGATTAGCGCAGACTGGCAGGACCTGGAGGAGTCCTGTCCCATCTGGAACACTAGGAGCCCTCCAGTACACAGAAAGTTTGATGAGTCAAGCCATAGACTAGAGACTGCATGTCTCAAGACTATTATTATTACTATTATTAATTTTAATTCTGCTACTAGTTTTCAGGAGCAAAGTATCAGAAAAAATCCTTTATGTCTCCGGTCCTTTAATCTTTTTCCAGGTTGCTGAAGATTCTGAACCAGGACTATGGTGTATGTTGTCTTTGTGTGGTCTGAGTACAGTGACGTGTGGACTGGGCAGACCAGAGTTGGGAAGGAATCTGCCCTGGTCTTAAGGGCACCCACAAGGTGTGTGAGAGCACTGGCAGCAGCCTCAGAGCAGGAAGCAAGGGTGCTGCTTCACAAGGAAATGCTGTCAGACACTTCCTATCTTAGAAAAAGCTAGAAACAACCACAAAACTCTCTTTGCCCAGAACATCCAACAGACTTGGATCCATTTGGTGCTTGGATCCAAGTGTGATAGGGCTTACAGACTAGCACTGCCTTTTCTACCACCTGGCTTTCAAAGACAAAATGTTTTGTAAATACACTGCTTGATTCTCCTCAAATGCGACAATTTTTTTTCTCATTTTTCATTTATAACACCTGCTTATTGCCTCAGAAAAGTACAGACAGTGCTGTCAAAGTTTTCTCTCAGATTTTCATGCCTGTGTCATAAATGCCCAATCCACTATTGCATTCCTCAAGCTTACTCAGTATTTACTTCTCTCACTGGGAGAAAGGGAGGAGACAGAATGTTTGCTGAGTTATGTCCTCATAGGTGGAGAGCTGGCTGAATATCTAAATATATACTGGTAGTTAAAACCTGAATAATGGCACTACAGCATTTGTGTTTTTCCTGCACTTAATAGAGGTTAATGTGAAACTGCAGGAAAGGTGAAGGGGAGTGTTTAGCTTCCCGCTTGGAGCCTGCATGTGTCAATGCCTGACAGAGCCTTGAAGTTGTTAGCCTGCATGCAGAGCACTAGCTGAATGAGGTTACAGTGCTGAGCACAGCGGGCTAAAAGAAGTAGGATCAGACTGATAGGAGGAGTGGCAGAGTCCAGGAACAGCCGAGTGTATCAAAGACAGCCCAGGGGAGAGCGGGTACTGTATTAGTCCTTTGTGTACATTTAAATGGAAGACAGTGAACATGCAGAGATGAACTCTGAACTCTCTCAGCTGGGCTGCTGCTCCTTTTAACCTTGGCTCTGTAAATAAAATAAAATATAATAAAATAATAATAAAAAACTAAAAAGAAATATGGTAAAATAAAATAAACCCAGCGCACTGGGGTCTGGACTCCTATGCTCAGCTATTTTTTGCATATTGAACACTCATTAAATAAACATACTGAGATCAAAGTAGCAAGTGCTTTTGTTATTATTTTACTCAATTCACACTAAATTATAGATGTAGACACCCACTGGGAAAATTGGGTGATAAGGTGGAAAGGTTTGAGCAACTAAGATAAGACCCTTCTTCTTCTGCCCACAGAAGCTGAAGAAATTTGTTTAACCTGGTAGGCTGGTAACATTTTCCAACAGCAACAGACCTGGTCAATTTCATTACAAGGTCTGATCCTGCATCATGGAAGGTGAAGGGAATTGTGCCATTGCCAGTTGGACAGGAACTGCAGGAGGAACCAGTAGACTGGTAAGAGAATAGGGATCTTTGAGTTTCAAAGTAATTTCTGTCAATGCTCATCTCTGCCTCATAGTGTAAAGTGGTAGATTATGTAATGAAACACGGGGAAGCTTAATAAAAAGGATCTACAGAGGGCAAAGAGATGACTAAAAAGTATTTTTTTATATCCACGTAGAGAACCCCTGTGCTGGAGTATAGCAAAAGAGAGATTCTATGGACCATAGTCAACGAGTTTTGCACAACTAGGACATAACCATTACCTTGCATGAGTACAGCTGGAATCTCGTAGGGATCCATGGACAGAGTTCTATCTACTGTGCTATTTATAGTGAATGGGATACATATAGTTCCTATGGGTAAACACATCTCCTTCTGCACAGAATCTTAGAAATAAAAAAGGACAGAACAATATCAACCAAAAAAGCACAAGCAAAATTCTACTACTACTCTGAAAATCCTATGAAAGAGGATCTTGAGAAGCAAATAAAGGTGACAATTTTCAGATAAATAAACAATCTTGTCTGAATGACTCATATTTGAAAGAGTAAGTGGGAAACAACACATGATAAATGTAGAAATATTTTTTTTTACCTATGCCATATTTAAAAATCCAGTTTTAAATAGTATCACCTAAGAACTTAAGTGCTCTAAACTAATGCAGCAGGCCATTTGGATCACATGTTTAACATGTATTAAAATTATCCTGTTGAAAGGAATGACAGTATGAAAATATTTGAAATCAAGCACCCATTCAAATATGCAATAAAATAGGACCCAAGAACTCAGACATTTACAGAGACAGGAATAAAATATTTAGGTATGTACCAAACTCAGATGGAAAAAATCAGCTTAAATTCTGGTAGACCAAATTATTTAGCACAGTCTGATGGGATCTCATTAGATAGAACTAATTCAGACCTGGAGAGAGTGATAACAGAAATGACTAATTGCAAGGACTTAGGAAAACATGGACATCTGTTAAATGACAAGAGTGTTGTAGGGCTGATATACAATCATAGTTTACCAAAACAGCTACTGTGGCAGCCATGTGGACAATCCTACTTCCATCCACAGTTACTTTGGTACTTCATTAATTTCAACAGGATTATTTTCATTAAGAATGTCACACATATTTCTTTCTCTGTCTGCATCAAATAAGAAGAGGGAGCCCCATGAATATTCATAAAAAGAATCTGAACCAATATGGATTTTTACACTTACAGTTGCAACAGATTCAGAACCTTGACAAGACTTGTAGCTTGACTTACTCCTTTGCTAAGATTGTCTACAGATCAAACTGAGATACCCTGGCAGAGCAATGTAGAGAACTTAGCAGTATTCTATCCTAAAATAGGTCATTTGGAAGTAGATGTGGTTAGAAATGTTCAAAATATTACTCAAAAGCAGAAGAGGAAAAGTTGTTTTACTTTTTTTTCTTACCAACTTCAGTGAAGACATGTCCTTGATGTGAGATTACTTATCTGTTCTCAAAAATTCTAAGTGTTCTCTACACCTTTTAAGATAAAACTTGACCTTCAAGTTCACTTTATGACTAAATTATTCCGTGACTCTTTTCATCTCTTCTTTGTATTTTACGAAGTTGCACTCATAATAGCTTTTTAAAAGAGTCTGCAGCAGTGTTTCCTTTATACAATTGATGTATATTTTTTTTAACAGAAAAGAAGACAAGTCCATGGAAATGTATTCCAATCTTTTCTAAGTTTTGAAGGTAAAGAGCTAAAATATAAAGCTACAGTTGTACCTGCCACTCTCTTATCAAAACACTCTAAAGACAAAAAATGTCCCACCTCCTCCTCCCTACTGTTTGAAGAACAGGTGCCATGCTCAGCACTGGCTGCTGCATTTGCTATCAATATTCTATGAATCTATTAGTGTTGAACACTCCTCATAGCAAATCAGAAAGTTACTCAAACCTGGCATTACCAGCACCATGGATGTTGTCTTTCTAAGAAGCTGTGCAAATCAGCATGAGATAATGACATTACTGCTGGGAGGAAGCCCTTCAAGCAGGCAAAGCCATCCCCTGAATAAACAGCAGAACAAGTTTCACAGAACATCCACAAAAACTTATTGTCAATTCCTGCCTTACAACTCCAGCAAGGGCACTTTCATACATTTTCCTCTTTTGGTTCAAACTCTTCAGCCATTTTGCTGCTCTATCTCAAGGCCTTTTTCCATCCCTCCAGTCTGCTGAGACTAATGACTTCTACCTTTTACTAACCCTTGTGAACACAAAGACAGATACTCTGTCCTCCTCTCCAGAAAACCAATTTAAATTCCTTTAACCTTCTCTGGCAACAGGTTTTTTTCCAAGCATTTCTTCATTTGTAATTGCTTAAGTGCTTCCCTTTACTGATGTCCACCATCTCATGTGCTGTCCAAAATGAATGTAGTTCTCCAGTTAGACATGGATAACTCTGAACAGGTTCTTTATTCCTATGGTTCAACAAGACCCTGGGTATTCATCAACTTCTTTCTTCCTGTACGTGCTATTATTTAGAAAATGCTTTGATTTTTGCCAGCCCTTAATAAACAAAATCTCTGAAAGCTTATCCTGATTTATACAGTAGTATGGAAAGTTGCCAGATAATTAGGGTACAGAGCATGATCTATGACAAATGATGAAGAACTAAGCTCCATGGATTTTGGCCTAAGTCAGAGCTCTTTGGATTTTTCAAATAAAGCATTTTCAAGATGAATCTTATGATGAAGATGACTTTTAAACATTTATATGATAAATTAAAAAGACACTTTCACCAGAAGAATGTGGGAGTTCAAACACACAGTAGCACTGTGGGAAACCTTGTTTCAGTCCTATTCTGCCACTCCCTCACACATCACCTGCACATCAAGGCCATAGGCTGGGTCTTCCCATATCACTTATGTGGCTGTCAGCTTCCTAAAAATATCTGTTGATGAAAACTTGAATTCATCTCTCTCACATCTAATGCAGTGGTCTCACTCACAGGACATTATTTACTGGTATCAGTCTTTCTAGCTTTGAGCAGAAATAATTTCAGGACCTTAAGGAATTTCTTAAGAAATTCCTCTTAAGAACAGAAAAAAAAAAAATTGGCAATTATCATCTTGTCAAATTAATATTGACAAGACTCTGTCACTTCAACATTTGCAGCAGGATTTACTTCAGAAGTCCCTGAATGCAGTGAAACAAGCTAAATTCTGCTACACTGGCCATGCAGAGACACGAGGCAAGTGCTTCATTTTTACCACTTACCATGAAGGGAGCACCAGGCTGGGCTTGCTGCTGGCTAGCCAGGGCTCTGATTCACTGGCAGTGATTCTCCACCTGCAGGTGCCCAGAGAGACACCGGTACTCCAAACCCCATAGCTAGAAGAGGAGTTATGGACAAGGTGGACACAGGCTTCCCTCATTTTGGTTGAAATTAAACTAGCCAGGCCTTGCAAAGTGCGTGCCAGCAGTTTTGAACTGGACCATCACACCAATGTAAAAACAAACCTCTTGAAATACAGATAATCCTATGATTCACACAGTGCAGCCTGTGCTTCAGTGCACTGAAATAGAAGCAGAACTCGGTATTTGTTAATCCTACTCTAATTATAACAATCTATATTCTAACCCTTGCTAATGAGCTAACATAATTTTTTTTAAAGTGTGTATTATAACAATGTGATTAAAGCTTGATGGAGCTGTTCTTATGCTTTTATGATATAAAAATGGATTCTTATTAGCTTTTGATGTTTCATTTTCCCCACAGCATCACAATATCTGCTTTTGTTTTACCCAATTGTGCAATAACTATTGTTTAAATTCAGCAAACTCATAGCCTAGTCAGACTTTAGCCATTTGATTGATCATCAAAAATACTCTATAACAGTAATGCCATGGAAAACATGCCTTATCATTTTAGTGTTCCATATTATATACTCTCACCTTTCTCTACAAGCTACTGAAATATTAATACACTGTCCTCAGTATTTGATAAAATATGTGGTGAAAATTATCATAATGTTTTATGCCTAAAGACCATTAAATTAGCGCACATTAAACTTGAAATAAATGGCTTCAATAATTTTTGTTTAAATGTGTTCTTTTTGTTTGGAAGACTGAAATGCATGTCAATAATTTTAAATTTATGGAGGAACCTACTAAAAATTACAGCTTCAATGGTAATGCCTAAAATTATGTCTCTGCTGTATAAGAATACACAGAATAAGCTTTCTTGACACAGTCAAACTTATTTCCAAACTAAACTTTCCCAATCTAGAAAAACTTAATTCTGTGTTTATTAGGTAAAAAATCCTCCAAGCCAAACCAGTAACGATGGAAGAAAGAAAATCAAGTGGGCAAATTGTACTCAGATTTGCAGATATACAACTCCAGCAGAAACACAACAGCTGCATAAATATTTCCAAACCCATATTTGGCTCCTTCCCTCCCACATTAAAAGGCAAACACAGCACCAGTTGAAATAATCATGTATTTCCTGGTGGAGCAAAATGTTCTTGATTTTAATGTAATTCAGAATTAAACACCTTTTCACAGATGGTGGCAGTACCAGGACACTGGTCTGGGTCTATATTGGTATAATCCAATTGCTTTCAAGACTGAAAGTGATCAGTCTCAGAAAATTTAACTCTTATTGAGGTACAGTTTTCTTCTTTTCTCATTTTTAGGAAAGCCATTACATGGGCTCATACATTCAGCACACAGCCTCTTCTGCTGTCAGCAACAATCTGTTTTGTGATGTTCTTCTAGGAGAAGTATGAAGAGACTCCAGGATTATGCAGAGGCTCCTGAGTCTTAACAGCTGTATTCATAAATTGCTAGCCATACTGTATCACTGCTTCTTTCTGTGCTTTAGAGATCATTTAATACTCCCCAATTTTCCTTATGTCAGTGCCTACAAGTCAAAAGTTCAGAAATAATAACAGAGTACAGATATGTGCCATCATTAGATTTCTGTTTTGATAGAAAATTAATTTGGTGTTTTATTCATTTGTTTGAAATAGTAACTACTGCCTTGAAAAGTATAAGGTGAATAATTTCCAATATTTTCAGATCATATTAGCAATACAGAAGTGTTTTGACATGCCTGATAGTTGTACTCATAATCAAGATTTTGCACTTCAGAAATTCTTTTAGCTACATGAGCCAGAACCATACAAGCTAAAATAGTCAGAACATTGATTTAAAAGCTGGGGAAGTATTTTAAGTATTACAGAGCATCACTGAAGATCTTTTGCTAACACAGACAGCAGTGTGAATTATGTATGTGATTTTATTTCATACTGTTAAACACAGCTTATTGGAAATATATAGCCAGCTCCTTTTTAAGGATACACAGCAAAAGCAATGTCATGTATTATGCTACAGCAGGTAATTCAGTTCCTTAGATAGGATTAGCCAACAGATTTATCAAGTAGTCTCTAAGGAAAGCAGAGTTCAAGTCTAGGCTCATCAATAATACATAAATAAACTGAACAATTAGGTACAAAGTGGCTATCTTGTCAGACAACTTATTAACAGATAAATGATACACTCACTGCAGACAGTGTAAAAAGGGGAGATATGTAAATATAGGAAAGACCTGAAAAGAGAGAGGAAGGTACTGTACTCCTCAGTGTGTTTGTGGACTTGATGATTCTCTCCAACTCTCCCTTTGAGCTGAGAGCTATGATGTCTAGAAAAAGGTGGTTCAACAACACTTCACTACCAGGAATCACTTGGGTTTTTTCTGATAGCTAAACACAAATATATTCCTTTGCTCTTTAATCAGTGGTCTAAGGAAAAATATATATCACTTTCCCAGTGATGGTTACTATGCCTCAACTTCAACTTAATCTGCAAGTTTTACATAATAAAAATTACATAAATACAGTCATCCCCAGTGTGTAATATCACCACTGAGCATTGCTATGATACAGTCCTATTACTTAGATGCATCAGTTCCTAGAAAAGGGTAGATGAAAGCAGTCAGGCTTACAACTGGTTTACACAACAACACCAACAGGTCTTAAAAGGCAAATCCATGGTGTTAAATATCAAAATATAGGACATTTGGTCCTTCTTTACTATCAACAAACTCAAATTAGATTTTCTTTTCTGTGCTGCCCTGTACTTTTCAGACAGAAAACAAGAAACCCAGAGGTAGGAAGGACTGTTGCTTTTTCCCCCCTCAGCCAAGCAAAACAAACAAAAAAAAAGTCTCTTTTTCATTTAGGATCAACAAGTAAGCAAGCAAACTTAGTCCAAATAAAATCTTTCCATATGCACATATCTGCCTCGGCTCAGAAATCATGAACATTTGAAGTACAGATTTCAGGATTTAACTCAGAATGAAACAAATATTTATCCAATATGATGTTTTTCATGCTCAAGTACTCCAAAGTGCTTTGCAAATATTGACTAAATTCTGCCTTTTTTTTCTGTGTGCAGCGCCCCTTGACTCCAGTAGCCATTTTCAGGGGTATACAGAAAAGATGAGATAAGGCCTAACATGCTTTGCTAATGGAAATGTAAATTATCAGTGAAACACAGCCACCTCTGTAGCGAAAAGGGGACATTACCCAGAATACCCTCTAGAGCAGTATATATACAGGAATTTATAAATATCCTTGCTAGATGGAAAAGTAATGTGGATGAACTGAAGAAATCTGTGGTGACTATACTCCATGGCCATTGTGCCTCAGTAAAACAACATGGGCAGTTTTAACAATACTCACTGTCATTTTGCTCTAGACTCATTTGAGTGAAGAGTCGTTCCATTTTGCATCTGACTACCTTTGAAAATGCACTTTTGTGGTTTGTACAAAGACAGGCAGAGCCTGAAGAATAATGTTCCCCTCTTACTTACAGGGTAAGATATTTCTCAGACCCAGAACATCACCCCTATGGGATCCTGAACCTCCTCCTGTGTTCATGCTGGGCCTCCCCAAAGTAGGTAGATGACAGCTAATGCAAGCACAGCACCTGCAGAAAGACTGGTATGCAAGCTGGACTAAAGGAGGATGCACATCTGGGTAGGAAAAGCCACATCTTTTGCGGGGAATGAAACAAAAGATGAAAAGAGAAGGTAGACAGGTAATAGAGCTGATTTTCCATCTCTGGAAGAAGGTTTCCATGACAGACCAGCTGAATTGTCTATATGATTTGCATATTTTTCTTCTGCTAAGTATAAAAGGACTCTAGGGCAAAAGTATCAAACTTCAGTTGTGTAAAAGTTGTGATCCAAGCCCCAAACAGTGCCCACGACAAAGTGAATGGGATGGTGTGAAGTGTGCATTAACTGCCTTTGGAACCAGGTGTCCTCTGTGCCCTCCATCCCTGAGGAGCTGAAATAGCACCACTGAGGCATTGTGAAACCACATCAGAATCCAGTTCTCTGCTTATTCTGGAGATCAGGGCTAGGGTTTATGAAGAATCCATGGGATGGTTTTGCCTGCTGTACTAAAGGATTCCCTTGTCTGAGGGTGACAGTTTTGTGCATGTGCCACTTCTCCCAAGAGCAGGAAATAATAAAGAGTGGGTTGGATTGTTGGATTGTGGCATTTTTTGCAGCACTACCTGAAGACTCAAACTTGAAAAAGAAGTCATGAAGTGAAAAATTTTCGTAGTTGCAGTGAATCTATGGACAGGCCGTTGGCACTGCAGCATGAAAATACTGCAACCCTGCCTGCAAACACAACCCGTTATTTATTAGTTCAGACTGTTAGTGAAAGAAGAAAGAATTTAGCACAATGCTTGGAAGTAAAATGGACTTCTGCATTGCTACAGGATAATTTGCACCCAATTTATGAGTTTTTGCAGAGCTATGAGATGCTTTGATCTGTTTCATATAAAACTTGGTTGAAAATATGTTTCTTAGAGTGAAGTATGAGGCAATAAAAATGTGATTAAGGTGTTCTAGCAATTCTATTTTGCCAACTTTATGCTGTGCCTTTGAATTCCAGTATATATAAAGTTTGGCTCTTTTTCAATTGATAGTCTATCAGCTGAAGACTCTACATACACAAACATTAATAAACTCACAGACAATAAAATAAAAGCGGTCTAAAACGACATGCTATAATCTCTCTCTTTAAAAATAAATGCAGGAAGTCATAATGTATAGTTTATAATTACAATATCCAAAGAATTTCAGTTCAGTGAAGCCAAAGGAAATTGCTTACTATGGAAGTAAGAATGTGATAAAAAGAAAATTAGGCACTGGCCCTGAAGCTTAAAACCAAACTAAATCACATATTTCTTCAAGCAGAAAGGGAGTCTCATTTTTCATGGGGAAAAACTTTCACAATAATGTTAAAACACAGAAGTCCAACTAATCAGAAGATACACATTAAAAGTGAACAAAACTACTTCTAAAATCCCTTAAATTGTAAACATATTTATTTAGACCCCAACAGTGATAAGCCTAAAGTAATTGTGGGAATCACTTTCAAATTCTAAACTTTGACTTCTCTTTCCTACACAGAAAATTCACCCTAGTCAGAGTACTGCTTTAATTAATACATAACACAAGATATCTTTCAAGGTTTCTTGTCCCTATATCCTTGTAAAATGTAAATGAAAATTAACCTTCACAGGGTTATAGTAAACAAATGTTCAGTGGAGGCAAAAAAAAAAGTTTACATGTAAAACTATCACTCTCATATCTGTATGTGTAAAGATACTTTGTCCTTTAACAAAGAGCTAATCCATGAAAAGCTTTACTAAACATTTTCTTGTGCTGTTCACATTCATGAAAGTGATTTCTGGAGCCTTAAGGAAGGTTAATGCACTCTCAGACTCTAATAAATGAAAACAGTGTGATTTACACAATCTATGTTCTTTGTCAAATGTAAGCAGTGTATCACTGCAGAAGATCTTTTGCTGACAGGAGCTTACCATATAATGGAGATGCTGGAGTCCTTCTTACACTGGTTGTACCTGGCATACCATGCTGTGCCTGTGCAATAATAAAATTAAAACTTGTAGGACAACCTCAGGCTATCCATCTCTGATGCTCAAACTAGTGGATATAGCTCACCAAAGACATGTAGAAATAGTTTTTTTCACAGAAGAAAATGGAATTAAAACAGAATTTGACAAGTATGTGTTACCTCAAAATTATGCTACTGAAACCTAAGAATAAAAAATTCAGTCTCTCAGATCATTACAATTAAATAGAGATTACAGACAATTGGTAAGTTCCTGCCTCCTATCACTCAGTACCTATAGATGAGAACTACTACAGCAAGCATGGTGTATCTAATGACTGACCGAGTTCCCCGATTTGAAAATGGCATTTAAAAAAATTAAGTATTTCACAGAGCTCATCCATTTCCCATCTCTACTCAGAAAAAAAATGAAACCTGTCCATGTCCAGTTTGTGTTTTCTGGATAACTTCTGCAGTCACAAACGACTGCTTGCCCAAGGTGCAATATAGGTAAAGCAGATATACATTCACAGCCTGACTAGCTTACCTGAAGTTAGTGCATCATTCATACTTCTACATGCCTATGCCAGCTGACATAATGAACCCATAAAACACATGGAAAACCATGCAAACAGAAGAGGTATATCTTTAGAAAGTCATGTGATGCTGGAGAACTTTTTTTCCCTGTTGGTCCAAAAATGCAGAATTACTTGTGTAAGAAAATAATATTGTTGTGAAAAGTTGTAACAAGATGTTGAAAGATACTGTTCATAAGAAAGGTTCACTTGGAAATTACATTATTCCATATTGAACAAATAGCAACTCCTATTAATGACCTTGAAGTCAGTGAATTATGCTAATCTATGTGATTAAAAAATTTTAGTCCAACTATAAGGAAGTACTGCATTAATATTTAACTCTTCCACAGTGTATCTGTTACTCTTTAACGAAATTTAAAGGCTGCCATGAAGGTTTTATGTGTGTGTTTGGTCATTTCATTCCCCATTAGAACCTTTGCATGTTCCAATATTCAGATAAAAAGAGAAATCAAGCACTGTGATCACTTTAGGTAGAATAAATTCCAAAGTAGGAAATAACTTAGAAATGGTTACAAAGATAGTTACTAAAAAAGATAGTATACATCTTAGGATTTTAAGCAACACATTCTGAATGATGGGATAAGTGCTTGTTAGAGAGGAGGTGAAATTCTGCCTCTTCTAATCTGGTTAACATTTTCTGAAGAAAGCCACAGGGAGTACTTAGGTTTGGAATTTGCACAATAGGAATTGTGGTATCTGCTACAGCCTTCATCCTTGTGTGAACCATTACATACCCTAAGTAAAGTAAATGAGCAAGGAATCATGGTGTGGTTTTATGGTGGGAACCGAGAATTATTTTGCGTGACACATCTAAACCATTGTTTTTAATAAATTTTTCCTTGATTTGTCTTGATTCTTCATTCCTCAGTGGAAGGCATGTAACCCTCTGCATTTTCTGGGGAAACTAATTTCCACAAGAACACATTCAGATAAGGACTTAAAACTGAATACACATTAAGTTATATCTAGGTCTTCAAGTCTTAACATAACACTGAAAATGAACTAGTAAACATGGACAAAGCATTTCCATAAGTTCTACAGAGACATGAGAAAAAAGTCCAAATAAAGCTTATGGGTAGGGTGGAAGGTTAATAATAAGGGTAACAGTAAGGCAAATTATTTTTATGATATAATGTAACGGGTTCAGAAGTTCACTAAGAAAAATACAGCAAAAAAAGGAGACCAGACATTCAAACTGATCTTTCACTTATCGCACATCTCATGTAAATCTTTGCTATAGTCATTAAGATTCTGCTGCTAGAAAAAGACACATTCTAGGGGTACACATTTCAGTGGCTCTTAGATCTGATGCATTTCTCCCTCTATTCATCACTGTGTAAGCTTAGGAGGTATGTGTACCCACACAAATTACAGGAAATATTTTTCAAATTGTACTAATACCTCTCATAGATTTTTTCAGCAAATACAACAATATGACACATTTGGGAAGGAGTGCATTCAATTCCATTTGAAAATGAAGCCCTATCAGTCAAAATAAAATGAAATTTATAAAGGTTATATCATATTTATGCATTTACTAAATATAAAAGTCAACATATGGTGCAATGTTACCATATGCTTGATTTTGTAAGAGCAGATTTCCAATTTAGTAGGAGAGTTCCCCACAATAAGAGATCATTAGCTTTGCATTTCCTTTGAAACACTTCTGGAAAAATAACAGCCAAAAAGTATCCAAGTATGAGACACATGATCCATATGCATACCTTTGACAGATTCAAAACCCAAAATGGACCCTACAACCCTCATTTGCACAATGTATATATAATGTCTATTTATTATTTCTTAATAAGCTCTTATTGCTCACAATACAGCAGAAGATAATGAGCATTTTCTGATCTAGGTGTGTGAATTTGAAAAAAATGTCAAAGTTGTGATATGAAACAAAAACTATAAAAAACCTCTTTTAGAATAAAATCATGAGGAAATAAATTTTTTTTTGTTGTTTTTCACTGAGAGATTATATAAAAGCCATAGTTTGATATGGTCAATTTTGGTTTGGACCGCTGCCATAAATTATCTCTAACGCAGTTTAGATATTCTGCAATAAATGTAAGTGCACTTTAAATTTAAGAATAAATTACAAGCTGTCAAATATTTTACAGAAAAATGATGGCATATATCAGAAATCTAAATATTTAAGTGGAAACACTGTTGATCTCCTGAGTTACACTGCTGTACACCTGGTTCTGGTTGCTTTAAAAGGCACCTCAGCTCCTTCTTTCTAAAGAGATAAATATTGCCACTGGACAGCCAGTGAAAAATTTGGAAATTCCATTCTTGGTCCTGTTTTTGATTTCCCAGTGTGAACTTAGGTTAAATATTTCTTTATGCCAATGTCAGCAAAATAATATAAAAATACAGCATCAATCCCTATTTTGAGTGCTTTGTGGAAGACGTATTTTTAAATGTCTTTTGAAAGTTTTTTGGTCTCCTGTGCCAAGCTGTCAGAAAAGAAGCCAAATAAATGCCAAAAAATACCCTGTTACAAGTTTTATTTTGGTGCTAGCACTGTCTAAAATGGGTGTATTTATCTATTCTGCTAGTATTTAGCAACATCTGTAAAGCATTACAGGTGAGTGCACTGGAGGTAATGTTTGGGGATCTAGCTTGGCTAATTAAAGCTGCACAAACTCAATTTTAAGTGGTGAAGAAAACATTCACTGAGAGAGTGAAACATGTATTCTAAAAGACAAAGCAGTAGAACTACAACACATATAAAAAGAAAAACAGTATCAGCCTCATAGGGAGTGACTCAAAAGGTGAAACTCAGGCCTTTTCTCAAATGGGTGTCTTCCCTCTATGGTACAGAGTAGGCAAACAAGCAATGGATTCACTCAAGCAAGGACCAGTCATGACTGTAGCACAACCAGGGGCTGTGACAGTAGTTGACTAATACACATAAAATACCAAGAGCATTTTTCAAAAGAGAAGCAGAAGAGGCCTCCATCACCCCACATATGCACTCACACAACACTGAGATTAAGGCCAGCTTCACTTTGGCTTTGTAAGACTAATGTTCCAAAATTAAACACAGCAGAGACTATAGTCTCTACAAAAGGGAACATTAGGATCAGAATAAAGATTGGAGAGGCTTAACAATATCAAGGATTGTTTCCTGAAAAAAGGAATAATAATGGTTCCTGAAAAGTAGTTGGCATCATGCCCTTTGACAGATTCCAAAATGGCCCCTGAGCCTCTCTGTTTGTCTGCACTTACCAATAATTTATTCTACAGATCATAGCTAGAAAGTGCTCCTTTACGTCTTGTAAATGTAACACTTGATGTAATCGAGGAATAGTCATCTCCAACTTTGTCGAGCTTAACTTTGTTGGCATGACTGCAGATAAGGCCCCTGAGATCTGGATCACCCAATCTACAAAAATATTTTAACCTTTTTTTAGCAAGAAGTGTTCAAATCTGCTGCCAAATGCTACCAGGGTACTCTTAGATCATGAATCTGTTCAATGCTACAGCAGTGAGAAGAAAATATCTCTGCATCTTGTGCATATGCTAAATGATTGGAAAGACTCCCACATTTACTTCTATGGACTTAACATAAAGTCTTGAATGTTAAAGAGGCTAGCCAGATTTGCAGGGAAACAAAATTAAACTAATACTTATAAAGAATGGACTCTGAAGAATTTGTTCAGATGAAAAGGATGGCATAAGAAACTAAAAAGTGAGAATTTATAGTTACGCAGTGAAGAGCAGGGAAAGTAAATTCACTGGAAAATTATCATTCAAAGGATACAAAAAACGGAAAATGTTTTGCTAGCTTGTAACTCATAAAAACTAAGAAATCAATACAAATTCACTCGCCCGGTGAGTTCTGCTTATAACATTTGTCTTCAAATTACAGATTTCAACATTGTCAAATTCAGACAGGATTTTACCACCATTCACTTCAGCCACAGATTTGAGTGCAATTAACTCAGTCAAAATCTTACAGAGTTTCTGTTGATCAGTCAACTTGACATAAACCAAAAAACGCTTGGCTTTTAGGAGTATTGTCCACAAAGAGCTAATACGTACATTATTTGTAGTTTGTATGTATATATATAAAACTACATGCACACAAAAATAGCCACTGCAAAAGCTGTATGCAGTTTTCTGTTCTGACTCCCATGTCACATTTACTCAATTTACCAATCAAAACAGCATCTCTACAATTTCGAGCCTGTAGGGTTAACAGAGTCAGTGTAAAGAAAACTGTCTTTTGTCTTCCTGCATCACTGCTAATGACAATCATTCTATATAATTTTCTTTTTCAATAGAGAAATAACAATGTTCAAAATAGAATGAGAACCAAAACAAACAAGAAAGTGTAATGCTGAAAGTCTAAGCCATTTCTTAGGTTTCTTACGCCTGCGAGAACAACGGGTAGTAAGTAATAAATGCTATTTGGCACCAATACAAATAGACTACGGAGTTTACATTAACTTCACTGCAGTTCCTCTTCAAGTCCACCTGAAGTAAGAGGAGCTTTGCTTCCCATCCTACCACCTTCTTCCACAGTGCACACATCAACAACAGTAGCAAGCACAGCAGGCATATGAAGAACTACTTAGCAGCAGAGACTCTGCTTGCTGCCTGAACAGGCCATTTTCCACCTCCAAGACAGACATGTCAGATTCTCTTTTGCATAACATTTTTGACTCAAACTGCATACCTGAAACATGTCCATTTCATATAATGCTTTAGCAAAAGTACCCACACTAATCAGCTCTAACAGTTATAAAGAACAGGAAGTTATTTCAAGAAAGAATAGTAAAATGAAACATTACTTAAATAAAAAAGCCATACTTAAAAACCTAAGTTAAACAGCATTAAGTTACTAAATAAATTACTCATCCAGGCATAAGTTTTATTTGAAGAATGTTCACAGCAATTATTTAATCAGCAATTTACTCATGTCATATACTGAATAAGGCTGCAATAGCTTCTTTTAGTAATGAACACTTTTAAAAGTGTGCAAGAGATTTCTGGATTTGTAGATGACACTCAGTAGAAAATCTACTGACTGACTAGTTGACTGAAGCAATATATCTGTGAAGACACCCAAATCCACTGTATTTTGTCGTCACTAGTCCCAAGAACGTCCACACTGGTCCTTGGAAATTCTCATGACTATATTTAATTACAAACCACTGAAGAAAACATAAGATTCATGAAGTGCTGGCAATATAAAATATGAGTGGCAAGCTCCCAGAACCTGTACAGGCCTGTCTAGGTTCAAGTCACAGACACATTCAGGTTGGAAGGGACCTCAGCAGGGAACTTGTCCAGCCTCCTGCCTAAGGTAGGGTCAACACTACTGAGATAAAGTTGCTCAGACCTTTGATCAGCTCAATCTTGAAAACCTACAGCAACCAAGATTCCACAGTATCTTCAAGTAACTGGTTGCATGGGCTTAATTATCCCCACAGAGAATTTTCTTTTCTGTCTATCCAATAGGAACACCTCATGTTTCAATTTATAAACACCCTGTCAACCCACTGTGCAGCTCAGTAAGAACATGGCTGTGTCTTCTCAGAAATTCTTTGTGGATTCTGGGGGGGAGCTACTCTTAGGTACCTCAAATCTACCTCTTATTTAGGTTAAAAAAATCTTGGTCTCTAGATCTCTCTCTGACAACCTTGGTGGCTTTTTATTAAAATTGTTCCAGTTTACAAAATGTTTCAATACTAATGAGCCCAAACCTGGACAAGTTATTAAATTATTCTGTGCTCTAATGATTATGAAGAAAAAAGGAATAATGACACACTTTGATCTACTGGCAACAGACTTGTTGGTACAGCCCAGTAACCTGTTAGCCTCTCTCACTTCTACAGCACATTTCTGGCTAGTGTTCAACCCACTGTCCCCATCAGGACCCCCAGATCATTTTCAGCAGCATACCAGTCAACTAGATCATTGCTGATGAGTCCCTTGCCTGTACCAGTCCAGAGGTTGGTTCAGCCCAAGTGCAAGACATTGCATTTTGCTTTTGTTAAATTCCTGAGGTTCTCGTTGGACAATTGTTCCAACCTGTGTAGGTGCCTCTGGGTGGTGGCACTGCCCCCAAGCATGTCAACTGGCCTTTTCAATTCTGTGCCATTTCCATACCTGACAAGATTGTGTCAATGAACTCTTCCAGCTCTTTGAAAAAGATGCTGAACACATTAGGTCTCAGAAGAGACCTGTGAAGACCTCTGTGTTTAATGAAACTCAAGGCAGTATGTGGACCATTAACTGCTACATGTGGAGTCTGATGAGCCATCCAGCTCCTCACACATCTACCATTCCACCCTTCTAAACTGTACTGTTCCAACTCAAGTACAAGGATGCTGAGGGAGATCATGTCAAAGAGATCATGAAGTCAAGATCAAAGGGAGATCATGAAGTCAAGATCAAAAATCCACTATTCTCCTTTCACCCCCAGATTGAGGCATTTCACCACAGATGGCAGAGAGGTCACTGGGCATGATTAGTCCTTAGGAGATCCATGCTGCTACTCCTAAGTACCTTATTCTCCTTCATGTGTGCAGAAACAACTTCTGAGAGGGCACACTCAATGATTCTCTCAGGAATCAAATCAGCTTTAACCAGCCTGTAGTCCCTTAGGTGATCTTTCTTGTCCTTTTTGAAGATGGGTGCAACATTTCCTGTCTCTAGTCATTAGAAATCTCTTCTAGCCCCTCAACAACAAAGGAGAATAGCCTTGCAATGCTTTCAGCCAGTCCACTGTGCCCTGGCTGCTCCCCATTCAATCCTATGGACTTCTATGGGTCAACATTTCTCAAGAGATCCCTGACTTGATCCTCTCCTACCGCTGGTAAATCCTCTTTTCCTTGAATCCTGCCTCTAGCCTCAAAGGACAATGAGATTTTGTCAGTGGACACTCAGGTAAAGGTAGCATTGATCACAGGTTTATCCTCCTTCACTGTTACTATTCACTTTCACAATCAGGATTCAGCAGCACCCACCCCCCCCCCCCACTATTTTCCATGGGTTTGTTTTGTTTTTTCTTTTTTATTGTTCTTGCAATAACAGAAGCTCTTCTTACTGTCACTCTTTGCCACTTTAGGCATGCTAAATTTTTCTCAACACCTCACTTGTAACGTCTCTTGAGATTTGCAGTATAAGCTCCTAAAAGTATCCACCAAATGCCAGAGATGTTCTAGGAAGCATTAAGAATCAATAACATATTCATTTTGAAATTCAATGATGAAAGCTTACATAGTTCCAAGAGGATTATCACAAAACTCTTGAATCGAAACTTGTATTACTGTTTTTCTCTTAAAAAACTCAAACCCTTAAGCACAAACACACTGCAACAATTGAAATAAATGACAGGTGGAAGAATTACTTTTCAACAGGAGAAAGTTCTCCAACAAATCTCCCTTGCAAATGCAACAGTGCAAGTCTTACAGTTGATCAATACAGCCTCCATGCTGTACATGGCTGTACATGGGAACACAGAGGCATGATTTGGTGTTAAGCAGCAGGTTACAAAGGCAATCTGCAGCAATTCCACCAAAAGCATCAGGAACTGCTCCCAAACCTTTTTAGTGCAAAGAAAGAAGCTGAACATTAATTATGCCATTCTCTTTAGCTCCTACTTCATCTTCATTGCCCTCTCCACAAGCTGGCACTGGATTTGTTTACTTTGTTGTTTACCTCTGATGAGAAGTGTATTTTCATAGCAATTTCTCAGCACAAAGGTATTGAGAAGTACTCAAACAGATTACACTTGGATGAAACAAAACTGCCAGATGTACTGCAACTGTTAATGAGTGTTAGATCCCTTGGACCAGCCAAATTTGAGCTGATACAAAGTCACACATCTCCAAAAAACAAATGTAACAACAAAATGTACAAAGCCCATGCCTGGTCCTGAGCACCATCTGTTTAATTCCACAGACCTGTTAACCTGCTGCTGAAGAGGTTTTTAAAGCTCTAATAGCTTAATCTACCACTCTAGACTAAGACCAGTAAAGTTAAGGCACTCTCTTGCCACTTCTGATGACTCTGAAGCCATAGGCTATCACAGAAATATGGATTTTTCCTTAAAACATCTAACTGGTCAAGATTATGCCCAGGAAATATGCATCTCATGAAATTATTCATGTTTTAAAATTAAGTTTTTGAAGTACATTTTCTGATGTCAAAAAGCCTGAACCTGCTTTCCACTTAATATTCTTTGTTAAATGGCATTTTGGGCAATGAAAATGGACACTTTAATTGTTCTGAAATACAGCCTTGTTAGGAATGAAAATATTAAAATTTGTTTCAAAATATCACCTCTTTTTTGGTTTGTATGATGGAAATACAGCCTTTCCTGTTAAGTTTTAGAAATAGCAATAAGACAATTGGTCACTCCTAAATACAGAGTAGTACGCATAAAATTTGATAAAATACAGAACCCTATAAATCAGCTAATTACAAATCCCAAAGATTTCCTGAATTTGAGATGTTGGGACTCAATAATATAAGTCTTGGATTTGACACTGTATCCTCAATCCCAAATAAAAAAAAAGTTATAACTTTTCATGTAATTATTCCTATGAAATAGGAATTCCATAGTGATAACATCTTATGGGCACACTCTTCGTAAATTTTATGGATTTCTAAATTTGCATTAACTACTATAACATTTTCAGTTCCCTTTTTTTGAACAGAAAAATTCTATTTATTCAATTTGAAAGGCATAAAATTACCTTCATCACTTTTAATACATTTTTAAATTGAAATTAACTGACTATGTACTATAAAACACACAGATATTAATTTTGCAGCTCTATTTTTCTGGAAGAGTGTCAAATGTTTTGGGGTTTTTTTAACAAATAGAGTGTGAAATGACAAGAATCTACAAGTACAGTGTTGAAAAGATAGTATTTTCTTACCATGAAGAAACTTCTCACTGCAAGTGGAAACTGGATGCTAAACAAAATGGACTGTCAGGACTAAATTACAGTCATGCTCATTCTATCATCAACTCATATACAGCAATATCTTTGTACTTTTGCCAGTGCCACACATTTGCATTCTAGTTAGAGTCAAGTAGAAAGACCTATGCAATTCCCCAGTTTAATGCAGAAGCTTGCTGCTACAGCTGCTCTGAATGTGACCCATACAAATGTCTGATCCTCACTTCTAAACAGCCTTTGTAACTGCTAGCAATTTATTTATTGGTTTAGACTCACAACAAGAAAATGATCCAAAGTTTTGTCAAGGAGGAAAAGAAATAAATATTGGTGATGTTAATTAGCATGCTACAGCTGGTTTAAAAGCTGGCATCACAATATTTGTTTAAATTATAGGAGAATAATGTCATTGACAAGCTCTGAGAAGGAGACAAATGGTACTGGAAATTATATCCACGATGATCCCCTTTTGTAGTCTGTAGTCCTGTTAGGACACGTTGGGCATGTTCTAGCAGATCCTGAGAGAAGATACAGAACTACCATCATTTAATGAACTTCAGCATTTTTGCTGAGTTCATTGAACAGCTCATCATTGTGCAAGGCATACAAACAATACTCAGTTACTTAGTTATGATACATTAATGAACAAAACAAGGCAAAGAACAGGAAATTATTCATAGCCATCTTTAGGCTCTAATGGTAAAAGAACCTTGTCTGAATCTAGAACCACCATTCTCACCATAACAGAGATTTGAAAAACACAGTAAAGCCAAGAGAACTTTTATCTTGCAACAATTAACAGTTCTTATTTATATGCTGATCAACCTGTAAAGGGAAGTGAAATATAAATTTTAATACTTTATATGACTATCTGCCAAATGATGAAGACAAGAATTTGTGGGAAATGGTGAGTCTTAAATTTAGTTTGATCGCATTAATCAAAGCTTTGTCACTGTTCTGTGCTTAAGTGGATGAATTGCAGTTGCAGCTCTGCTAAAAATCAGTTTGCACAAACAGTGAATTATCTCATACACTCATCTGCTGAGATTACAGTTTTCTGTTTTCTACAGTAATAATAAACCTCATTAAATGCTCAGCTTTGTTAGCAGGAGTCACTGGAAGGTCTCCCTTCTCCTTGGAAAAGAAGAGAGCATGCAAAGTTTGCTATGAAGCTATAGTTCTGGCATAGTCTGGTCTGTGACTAAATGGTACCCTTTCAACTTAATTGCCATATGGAACAGCTTCCTAAGGATGGAGCCTGATCAGTAAAAAAGAAATATTCAGGATCAGAGTAAATTGTGTCCCACTTAGTCTAAAACACTCCATTAAACAATTATTTTCAAATATTTTAATCATATTTTGAGTGGTTTTACTGGGGATTGTGTGAAACCATCTGAGATTTTTTCACAGAAATACTTAGGGAAAATAATTAATTGTCCAAAATGCCTATTTTTTAGTAGTAATAGAATCATAGACTCATAGACTTGTTTAGGTTGGAGAAGACCTTGTTTACCTCAGAAATAATCAAGTCCAGTCATTAACTGAACACTAAACACAAGTCCACCACTAAACTGTGTCTGCAAGTGCTCCATTAAGACATCTTTGGAGTACCTCCAGGGATGGTGAATCCACCATTTCCCTGGGCATCCAGTTCCAGTGCTTGACTACACTGACACAGTGATGAAATTTATTCTAATATACAATCTAAACCTCCCCTGGTGCCACTTGGGACCATTTCCTCTTGGCCTGTTGTGTGTTTCTTGGGAGAAGAGATCGACCCTCACCTAACTACATCATCCTTTCAGATAGTTCTAGAGAGTGATAAGGTAATCCTTGCGTCTTTGCTGCCCTGTGGATTTCCATTCTCTACCTCCAGACAGCAGACCAAAGGATCTCACTAGCCCTCTGTCTGTCAAACTCTGGCATGCTGCCCCCAGACTCAGCTTTAGTGAGACAGGTTTTAGCCCTTTCACCCTTGCCAATTTAGTTTAAAACTCTCTCAAGGAGCCCTGCTAACTCCTGTGCAAAGACTTCTTCCCCCATTTGAGGCAGGTGTACCTCAAATTTTGCCAGAGTCCTGCTGTTGTGCAGACCAACATATGACCTCTCCCTTTAGAAAACTTGAACCACGATAAAAAAAAAAAAAAAAATTTTGTGAACTGGAAAAATCACTACAGTGATTGCCAGAGATACTATTTCACAACTCTGGTATAGAACTGACAATCTTAGTTGAAAGACATCTTCCAATATGAGCCAAGGTTGGTGATAACAGAAAGTGTATGATGATAACTCTGGACTCCATAGTTCTAAGATAAATGCTGAAATGAAAAGATGGATTCAAAGTTCATTAATTTTAACTTTTAGATATACTTAGAGCACCATATTAGGGTTTCCAGACATTCAGTTATTTTGCAGACATTTTTGATAAGAAAGGACAAGCTTTTGCTAAAGAAAATTATGTGAATACATAGTTAGCTCTGTTCATAAAGGCTTATATAAAACCATGAAAGACCTTCTGTGTGATGGCAGTGTCATGGTTTAACCCCAGGTGGCAGCTAAGTACCACACAGCTTCTCACTCATCCCCCATCCTCCAGGGTAGGAAGAATTGGAAAAGAAAAATTAAACCTTGTGGTTTGAGATAAGAACTCTTTAACAATTGAAGCAAAATAAAATGTTCTAATAATAGCTATTATTGTTGTTGTTGTTGTTGTAATGGAAAGAAGAGAGGAACAAATCCCAAGACATAAGTGATGCCCAGTACACTTGCTCACCACCCAAAGACCAATGCCCAGTCCATCCCCAAGCAGTGATCAGCCCCTTCTGGCCAGCTCCCCCCAGTTCACACACTGGGCATGATGTTCTATGGTTTGGAATATGATTTTTCCTAGTTTGGATCACGTCCTGTCCATGTTACTCTACCTTCCCAAGCTTCTTACGTACCTGCTCACTGGCAGTGCATGGGAAACCAAAAATTCACTGCTTTACAGTAAGCACAACTGAGCAACAACTAAAACCTCAGACTGTTATCAACACCATTCTCTTACTAAATTGAAAACAAAGCAGTGTATCAGCTGTTAGGAAGAAAATTAACTCTGTCCCAGCTGAAACCAGGTCAGGCACTAAGGCTGGCAAACATGAGTCTGGAATCAGAACAATTTTTCAGCTAGGTCTTATTTCAGGGCTTGCTGCTGTGTAAGCTCAGCTTGGCCAGGATCAAGCCCCAGCTAATGACAGACACCTAAGGCAGACTGCGGAATGCCTAGCATAGCAGAGGAAACAATTTATATGTTGTGCTTGTAGGGGTTTGACACTTTTCTGTGTAAAGCTGAATCACATTTTTGCCCGTCTGTCATGAGCACCATGAAGGCTGCAAGTTCCTCAGGGCAGGAGCCTGTTAAACACTTAGCACAACACAGGAGCTCTGAGCTAATAATTACCATTGCTATTAAATACACTGTGGCATAGCTGTTTCAGTAGCCTTATCTTCTTATTTCTGCAAGGCTGTCAGTATAATAATGTTATACTGAATTCAATAGAGAGGTTTGGGGAATGTGAGGAAATGCTCTATCAGTTTTCCTGAACTCCTGCAGAGCAGGACTTTTGACACCAATAATCTATGGCCCCACTGCTGTCAAGAATGAAAAAAATGTGTTCACACAATTAACATGTAACATCACATGGAATCACCCATCAGGAAAACTCTTAGCTTCCATGCTTATTATGACTGAAAAACAAACACATTTGCTACCAAAATTAAAAGCACCAGCAATTTAACCACCTTCAGTTCAAACTGAAATCACAATTCCCTGCTCCATTTCTCCCTCATGCAAGACAACTCTTTGATAGACTAATATAGGTAGGAGTCCCCAGATGAGATCTAGGCATGAAATGCATCATTTACACTCAGACTTTTGTTCTGTATATACAAAGAGGAGAAGCATACTGCCTTTTCCAGAATCATCCATTAGAGCTCTCCAAACCCATATGTGGCAGTGGAGTGGACTGGCTGAGCAAATGTAGTCAAAGCCAAAAGTTGAGGCCCATAACAGCCCTTCTCACATGTATGAAGGAACTTACACTCAGTGTGAATACATTGCTCGGATGGAAGCACATGATTTGCAAAATGAGAATTCTGCTGCAGAAAGTCAAGGATCTTTTAAGATCTCAGGCTTTGTTGCTCTTCATCTTAGGCTTTTCTAGATGGGACATATGGAATTAGGAAGATGTAAAAAAGGTAATTTTAAAAGTATATTGTCCAATCAAAATTTTGATTGGACAGCACCTGCACATTTCAAATCTGTGTGATTGTTTTAATACAGAAGTATTGTTAAAATTCTAAAAAGCATTTTTCTGTCCTTTGTTTACGCACCAATTCTTATTTATACTGATAGACATTCCACACAGAGAATTAAAAATGTTAAATAAGGCTAATATTTTCCTACATGCTTCTTTTACTGCATGACTACATAAAGGAATCACTTCACATATACACGTATTGCCAATATGCAAGCTAAAATCTATGTGGAATTTTTAATAATAAAATAAAAATTCCAGGTTTGTAGATACTAAATTATTGATGGATTTTCCATTTAAATGTAAATTTGATTTTTGGTTTCAATGGAATAAGTACTCTTTCCAAAATTTTTCAGTAACATTCTGAAATGTGGGAGAAAGTTGGCAGTATGAGATCTGTCTAGGTTTGCTTGGTATAATTTTTAGTAAGATAATGTTGGTGCATTTTCTTTTATCAATTCATTCAAGTTTTTTATCATTCATTTTTGAAAAGAAAATGAAGAGCATTGTACACCTTCCACGTTAAGTAAAAATAAGACTTGTAGATTTTTGTGCTTATGGGGTGGGAAAGAAAGTGGATTTTGCAAAATAATGATCTCCTGGTAGTGTAAAATACAGGGAAAAGCAATGAGAGTTCAAGAGTAGCATTATGACCAAAATTCACTATGTGTTTTTTATTATGGAGGAAAAAACTCTTTTAAGAAATGGAAATCACTACATTCTATTGATTCATGCACAGAATCTTCAGACATAAGTCATCAGTGTTGACACTTTCAAATACATAAAACGTGACATCTGCTCCTACAAACTCACTACACAGGCTGTAAATCATCAAAGAGAAAAACAGTTCAATGTCATTTCAGCCACTGTAAGCTATGGTTTACAACTGAGATAAAAATAGTCATACTGTCTCTATGACATCTAAACCACTTTTCTACTGCAGTATTCTATGTTCTGATTTATCTTTCTGGTTGAACAACACACAATCAATTGTAAGCAACTAGTGTATTTTGATTCCAGTCAACAGCAATTTTCTCCAGCCTTATCTTTTTTACCCCTCACTGCACTGACTTTAAGTGATCTCCCAAACCCACCCTTTTCCATGTTGTGTTTTGTGAAGACTCTGAGGACTTAAATTAGTCATTTTAAAGTGTTAAAGTACAAGCAAAATGCATAACATATTTAATGGTTTCCAAATACTTGTAAAATCCTTTTTGTGTTACACCAATCTGTGTTCACACTAATGAAGAATGTATGTATGCATTTTTCAACACCAATAGCAGGGATCACAGGATAAGGTACTTTTAACATGCACCATTCCTCACCAAAGAAAGCAGTATCAAGTATCTTGATCCTTCCTTGAAAGAAATGTTAAATTGCTTCCTATAGCTACTTTGTCAACCTAATTATTATTCAAACCAATATTCAATTTGCATAAAGTACTAAAACAGTTTTTCAAACCTTCAGTGATTTACTTCATTTAATTATGAAGTGAGAACATGACTATTGCAAGTGGCATATTTTGTTATTATTAGCACCTAAGAGATCACAACATGCATTAGGATTCAAATATTTCTTGAACAAGAAAAAGCCCAAGGAGGTGAAATATTTTAACCACACGTATTTAGTCTTAGTGTTTGCAGTAGAAATAAAACATTTATATGGCTAATGAAAACGTAAAGAATAGGCCCCTCACCACAACAAGTGACACAGTGATCTTGTAATACACCACACATGGGTAACTGCCAGCAAGCAGAAAGCAACAGAGCAGCACATTAAAGAGCCGAAGTCCAGGATGAGCCAGAAATAGCTTTTTCCATTTCCAGGCTGTAAAATCTTCCTAACGTACATGAAGACAAAATCACATTCCTTTCAATTTTATTTTATTTTACTTACAGACTTAGTTTTCTGGGCACACCCCTTTCCAAGGGTAAAGGACATGAGCTTTACCCTTGGAAGACCAATGTCCAGAATCTCACCTTTAAACTATCTGGCAGTCACACCAAAATCTATTTCTACAAGCATGCACTCACCCAAAGTATCAAAGAATCCTTCCCACACAGAATTTCACCCAAACAACAACAGTAATGCAAAAAATAGTTTTACTAGTGAATAAGTTAACAGTTTTCCAATGACAGGTAGTACAACTAATTGTTAGAAAGTCTAAATGTGTTGTGAGTTTAGGTATGAAGACTATGAGAATTTTGTCATCTTCCCTTTCTATTTAATGCACTGTTTCTTGAATTTTGATTCCTTAAGCTGTTTTTTAGATGTTAACATAACTTCTCTCTTAATTCACCACACAGGTGTACATGAATGAAGTGGGGAAGCCATCCCCAAGTTTCAAATTTAATAATTACAAGTCAGATACCCACATCTGTGAACTTCCAGAACCACAGTCCTCAACAGTTTCCTTCAGGAGTGCTCCTGAAAAAACACCCAAAAGCCAGTACAGCGTGAGCAGCACTGCCTGCCTCAACTTGTTGTTGAGGCTATCCCCTTTTGTTCACTCAACCTGTAATTAACCCCAGGGAAACTCTCTGTGTTTTCTGGCTAAATGCACTGTCTATCCTTCAAACCATATACTGGTGGCTATAAGGTATATTCTGCTGCATTAGTGATCGAAACCTGATAGCAAATTCATACAGACTATTACGTGCATGTGCTATCATGCACATACACACCGTCTGCTGACTTTGTCTCCCTAACCTGTCTGTAAATTCTACAGCCATTGCACTTTGGTTTATAAATCCCAGCTTCCAAAACCAGATTTCAGAGATTTGGCTGCAGTGGTGTCCAGAACTTATCCCATTTACTGTTTTTTCTCACTAAATACTTGCTTGCACATTCCCAAAATACAGTCTGCTGTCAGCCAAGAAGCCTAGAAAGCTAAATCAGATTTAAGACATTTGCACCAGCGGTTCTTTCCAACTCTCTAACACAGTCATATGGTCTAGCTCATAGCAAGATTAGAAAGGCAACATTTTTTCACACATTTCCACGTAAAATCTTGATTTGTCATGTGTGTGCGCACATACACGTAGAGGAAATGAAGGCGCGTGTGTGTGCACACGCATGCACATAAAAGCAGATTAGCAGATTTTATCTCTATCCACTGAAATGTCTCTTTTCTTTCCAACTGTTCCTCTGCTGAATGTTACTTGACAACATGAAAAGTGTTCTCAGTTCTCACTGAAATTCAATAAAACTATGAGGATACTCAACAGTTTCAAAATACCTGAGGCACAGACACACATATAACTACATGGAAGAGGAAGAACAGTATAATTTATGGTTGTGGAACAGGATAGGTCTGCACCTGAAAATATTTATTAACCTGATGAATAGTCTGTTTTTTGAAAGCTAATCTAATTATGTAATCCATTCCAAAACCATAAATTATCCCCCCATACACACCATGACTCTATTCTAAGAATAAAGACGTCTTATAATTTGTAACTGGATATTTAAAAACATGAAAATACTAATTTTAACATTATCAGAACCAGGAGGAGTATTGTAAAACTTCTTTTACTTTCATTGGAAAAAATTACTGTATATTTGAATGTTTATTTCTGTATTTGACTGGATGGCAGTGATGCATATTAATAACCCTCTCTCATGAGGGACAGTTCCAATGGCATTTCAAAGTAAAACATCTATGTTTTTCCAATCCTGTAGTTCCAAGAAGCTTTCCTACATGGATGAGTTTTGAAAAAGTTTATACGCTGGCTTCACCAATTGCCATAAATATCCAGGATTTACCAAAATTTAGTCGCTACAAGCTGTAAAAGGCTGGCATATATCTTTGATAGGGGCTGCATGAATTTAGAAACACCAATCCTTAGACGTCCCAGTGATTTTTGGAAATCTCCACCTAACACTGGATCTGTGAACATGCAAAAGCATCAAAGAATTCACCTACTTCGGCTACAAAAATAAATCCTGTAACGTCACTGGCTTCCATAGTTGCTTCCTAATGTGCAATGCTAAAAATTATCTCTATTCTAAAAATTACTGTATTCACAGAGTAAGGCAAAGGTACTTTGCATTATCAAGTCCCTCATCATTGCTAACAGTTCCGTGGCAAATCCTTCTGCCCATAAAGTGGAAGAGAAATTCTTCCATATGCTGTTCTATTTGTAGCTTGTTTCACCTTATTTGCAGGAAAGGGGACAGTCGTGTCAGAGAAATACTGAATGAACAGACTCACTACTTTTTCTCCTGCATGAACTCTTGGAGCCCAATTATTGAGGAAAACCTCCCCACCACCTTCATTAGGAGAACTTGGCACCTTGTGACAAAAGGCCCACAGGGCAGCACCCTCTCCTATCCATGAAAACTAAACAATGCAAGCAGTCTCACTGTGGCCAATGGGTTTACCTGCACAGGTAATTTGTTCAATGACAAAAGAAAGGCTGAAGAGTGAGCCATCACATACAGGTGATGGGAAATTGAGGATAAAAACCAAAAGGTATATCAAATGTAATTTATCTAGCATTACATGTTATCTTCATTATTTTCATTTTGTTGCTGAATTGGTAGAACTAGCATATAACTGGAAAAAAATTACTAGTGACAAATCTATTAGTGTATAAAGGGAGATATTTCTTACAAGTACCTAGAGTTATATACAATCATAATGCTACACACTGAACTCCCACTGACACAAATGAAAGCTTTACACAAAGAGTAAGTACAGAACGCATTCCTCAGTTTGTATGCAAAAATCTGCAGCTGAGGAAATATTTTACCTAACATAGGAAATAGCTGACTGGGAGCATCTGGGGAACAGACAACTCACATCTAAAGTACAAGAGTTCGTATGCAAAATAATGGCTATTCTTTTTTCCATAATGGCTATTCTTTTTCCATTCACAACATATGCATTGACATAGGCATTATGCACAAAAAGAAACATTATCAATATATTATTCACAATTTTAAAATGGGTTTCTGTGACTTCCCCTTTTTTGGATAATACAGAAACTGTCAGTACTGGTTATTTTTTCACAATAAAAATACTTGGCAAATGGACTCTGAGTTTTGACTTAAACAGATAAACTGAAGAAGGTTTGGAGTTTATGTTTATGTGGCAGTAGTTGTGTGCTTTCCAGAAATATACTTCTTCCTTCAGAAATTAAGTGTCTTAAATGATATCTCAAAGAAAAAAGAAATTATACGTCCTACACCAAACAAGTTTAAGCATTGAATACTACTTAATTCACTGTCAAAACCATGTGGAAAAATGAAAGATGTAAAAAGTTATATTGTGACACACTAAGAACAACTAACAGTAAGTAAAGTGTTTCTTTGTTTTCTATATGCCTGCAACAGGCTCAAAAATTTACATGTACAGGCAGCAATAAGAGATAATGGTTTCTAGTGACAGACTCTCCTGAAAGAACCTCAGCTATTTGTCCTTTGCAATTTCTAGCCCATTTTACTCCAAAAAGCCTTGGCATCATCTCACCACATTTCCTCATGAAATCACATATGGCCACGCAAACAGAATATTTTTCTCCTTGAAATCTGCTGTTTTCTGTGAATGTGTGTGCAAAGACCTAGGCTTTTTTATCATCCAGCCCAGTTACATTTCCCTTGGCTCTCCTTGTAGCTGTTTCTAAAAGGGCTGTCAGACATTGAGCTAGGCCAGGTTGCCGTGCCCCAAACTGGACGCCTGTTCCAGGCTTCTGGGCAAAGAGCTTCCCTGCTCAGTGGCAGAAGTCTTTAACACAGTCCAAACCTTCTGCTCTTTACCAAGTCTACATTTTGCTCCATCCATCTGTAAAATAAGGAACATGGGCATTTTTACATTTCCTGACTACTGATGGTTGACCTGAAGTATTTCTTGCCAAACTACATGGGCACGCTGTTGGCTTCTTTGGCAACTGCTGTTTTCTCTCCTTTCTCTATTGGCATCCTGCTGGCACCAATGAGGTGCATATAGTTTAATAAAAGCACGGTGATAACACATCTGCTTTCACTTGCTGTAACAGCTCTGCCTAGCTGTCAAGACATCAAAAACTTGCTGTTCCTAACTCATAATCTAAAAATCATACAAGAAACAATTTTAAGTTTCGTATGTATATTACATTATCAGTCAGTGATATATGATGTCTTGTACATGATTTTGAGGAAAAATCTAAGATCACTTACCAGGGGCTCTCAAAGACACTCCCAGTCTCATAAAAGGATCATTCATCAGCACATTCTCATCCATACATGAACGTTCAGATTCCATGCAGTAAGGTTACTATGTTGCCAAATTTAGGATTGAGTTTATGGCTCTTAATGGGATTACAGATAATTTTTGAGACTTGAGGTATATTTTCAGGGTAATGTGATTTGGCCACAGCAAAAGTTTAGTTTAATTCAGTTTAAGACTGTGTTCTCATTGGGGGTTTAATTACCTATTGATTTCAGTAGAACTGCTGCCCATCATCATAGTAGACATCTTTTGTGTAAAATCAATATCAATATTGAGTCTCTTCTCAGTGTAAGGTCCGGACTGTGGGCTAAAGAAGTTTGTTTTCCGTTTCACTGTTCTTACTCAGATTTTTTCAGATGGTTCTTCGAGAACTGTACCGGAATCCAGAAGCTGTTTTCCATACAAAATGTTCCTATTAAAGACTCATTTAGATCAACAACACTTTTAAATGGGTTAAAATTTCCTACTCTTGACCTGACAATTTCAGCCACTTCTGGTTTGATCTGTCTTGTGATTTCTACAAAACAAACCTGCAGGAGAGAGAAATTTACTGGTGCACCAGTGCAGTGAATTGTTCCATGCATTTTTAGTGTTTTTATAGCATCTGAAGCCAATTCTGAGTAAGAAGCATTCTTTACCTAATCCAATTTATTTAGTCAGACTAAGCAAGAAAAATGAAGTCATCTAGATTTTTTGTGTTTGTTTGGCTTACATGATTAAGGAGAAAGGAATAGAAATGATATTCCTTTTGGGAGTAAATTCAATTCAATAGTATTGAACAAATTCTGTGCTTTCAAGGTATCTTCCAGGAAAGCATTCCTTACACATTTTCATTTATCATTTTGTGTTTCTCTAAACCCTCTTTTTTCAAGTTACATTGGGGCAGAAATTGATTTAAACCAAACCCATAACTTTCATGAGGCTCATTAAATGGTAAAATACATTCTTCACTCTTGTTTGTAAAACTGATACTAAGTTTCTAGTACAGGTACTAAATTGTTCTTAGTGCACACCAATATTTTACAGGATTTCCTCTGTATATAAGCTATGAAAAAAAACAAGTGAGTTCAGCTATGAAATATTTGTTAGAGAAACTTTACTCCCACAGAGCACTTTTGCAAAATTTGTGATATTCTCAAAGTTTAATGTTCAAAGATCTCCTTGTGTTACTTCTGACTCTACTTTTTCTTACATCACAGATATTCTTGAGATTTCCTGGCACATATATTTAATGGCTTTCCTACTCTTAACTTCTTTGAGCAGGACAAGAAAGCAAAACCACGGATTAATTTCAAGTAGGCTGAGATCTCAATCCAACTGATGGTACTTGAAAAAGCAATAGGAAAAATACAAACATCTCAATTTTTTTCAGAAAAATAATCCTATTTAAACAAAAAGCTTGGGAAGGATCAGCAAAAACCAGTGGTGAATAAAGAAGTAAATGACCCTGTGGCAGATATAACATTTGTATGATGATGAGAAATAGACACCATTTAATCTAGGCTATATTCTTAAAATTTATTCTACATTGCTTTGAGTTTTTGGGCTTACTATTCACTGAATATGCCCAGAAAAAAGCAGCTTGTTATTACACGTAACAGTTGCACTGTATGGATGAATGGTGCTACAGCACTTAAAATTACACATGCACAAACATGATGGAATTAGTATTACTGTAGATATCAAAAGCAAACAGACCTAATTAAAGAAATAACTGCAACAAACCCAGATGCAACCCAAAACAAAAAAGGACAACTCCATATCTAATGAATCCTTTGAATATTAATTACAGAATTCCTAACAATACACTGGGAAAGCTCTCTTGGAGAATTCAGTTTACTGTTTAACAGTTTCTGACTAATTTTATTAACCTGTACATCTGAGAGGATCAACCCCCTCTGGGTTTAATTAGAAGAAAATTCAATTTAAATCTAAATGTCAACAGTGGTTACTAATTATGGCAGGGCCCTGGACGAGACATCCAGTCTGTAATCAGGCAGTTCTCTGCTAACAATTAACAGTTTCTTTCTGAGTTATGAGTGCATTAGGATTTTCCTTTTTCTAAATAAATATGATTCAGCATGGGGCACGACTAATATTAACAGCACCTACTGCTACGTGCAGACATGCAGAAGAGGTTGCCAAATTAAATTACAGAGATTTCTCAAACATATAGCTGAATAATAAGCAGCTACAAAACTAGGTCAGGGTCGCAAGCAGTCAACCACAGCCCCTCCCCCCAACATGCAAAATAAATATACCCACTATCTCTGAATAGAAATCAGTCTTTTGTTATGCCCTTTGTCAGGAATATGTTACTGCAAAATGATATTTATTTCCACAGTCTTCGCAGCTGCGAGCAGGACTGAATTAATCTTTCGAGAACTGATTTCCTCTTCAATTTCATGTTTATGATTATGAAATGTAAATGTATTACTCTAAAGAAAAAATGATAACAAAAGACATAGATTTAAGAAAGGCAGCTTTATACCCACAGCTTTCACTTGCCCTTTACTAATGAAGAAAACAGGCAACTAACTCTTAAATAAAAACAGACATTATAAAAATACATTGTAGAGAATGTGTAGAAACATAAAAACTGGGGAGACACCTAAAATTAAATCATCTGAAAATCTAACCTGAGCAAAAAATGTATGATCAAAGACAATTACCAGAAACCAGAAACATGACCAAAACTAGGGTGAGGTTAAAGGGCTTAGTCATTTAACTTCTAACCAGCCCCCACACTCTCAATGCTGCTGCTAAGGACAATACCGAAAATGCTGATTACAGCTGAGAATTGTAATTTCTCATCTTGCTGATAGCTTTTTACAAAAAATGACAATAGTCTTTTCCAAATCATTTCATTTTGATGACCTACTAATTAATTACATCCATAGCCATAAAATAGTAGTCATGCTGGGTTTTGTGGAAGTTGTTGACAAATTTCTGTCATTTCATCTTGGGACTCACAAGCCATCATTCTCAAATATTCCAGGCAAACATATTTTGGGATTTGTTAGTGGTAATTTCTCAAGATGACTATCTATGACAGGGAAAGCAGAAATCAGAGGGTATCTGTATGGAAATACTGAGGCAGGTCTATGAATAGTTTTAGTTTACACAGTATAACCATAGCAATCAAACATGCAGGACTTGGGCTATTCTTTGCTAAACAGGAAAGCTGTTTTCTTTCTATGCAAAAACCCAAACCAATATAAAATAATATTAACAATTATTAGTACAAAAGAGTTTTGTAGAGAATATATTAAAAACATGCATTAGATTTTACTTTTGTCATTTTTTTTGCACCATTTTTTGACCAGAGGATACCAAGTTGCAAATGAACATTCTAGCATCATTGCTGATAAAAGCTTGTAAAAAATACTATAATTACAGCTTCAGACACATTCTTAGTAGCAAAGAAATACCAATCACTTAAGATGGTGTGAATACAGTTCTTTAATTTAATTTAGACTTAAATTTATATGTTTCAAATTAAACCCTAAACCTAAAATTCCATAGGCATGTGCTTGATTTGTAACCTGTAAACAGTTTTATGTCCCCCCCAAAAGTATTCACAGAACAAAAATCAAGTAAATATGCATATATGTATGAAACACTTCTAAAGGTGTAAGCAGGTGGTTATTGTTAAGAAATAAGTAAGCATCTCTATTTAAGAAAGTACTTATGGATATTAACCACTGTATATTACATATATTATGTAAGACTTTCCTGAGTAATGTTAAATCAAGCACATCTCAAAAATTAAGCATCTTATTTCCCCTATTTCTGAACCAATGTGGGGTTTTTTTCCTCAATAATGAAAGGATTATTCGCATTTTAAAGTATAATGGAGAATATGGCTCTTAAAACCTTATGATGAAGTGAGTGGTTGCTGAAGATGTTCTACAAATGTAACACTTGAACCTGACAAGAAAATTACGCAACCATGACTACATTTGGGTGCTCCAACTCGGATTAACTGCGTGCTCTCCACACACACCAAAGCCTGTTGATACTGGCAGCTCTCTATACAAGCGAACTTTTGCAGTCAGATTGAAAGTGGGTGTTTTAAGCCTATTTTTGTCATAACGAACATTATGATACCTGGCCTCCCTTGCACTACTGGCTCCACCCCAGCTCCTCTACAAATGGTATGTCTTTATCCAGCAAGAAGGGGACCAGGACACCTCAGCTCCCAACCTTACTGTCTGAATAAACACGTGAAAAAAGGCAGGATTGATAGCATGAAATATTTTGCAGCTGACATCTGAAATTGTTACTGAGCTCCGGGGGACAGAGGGAGGAAAAGAGAAGAAAGGACAAGGGACTTTCCTCCCTCACTGCTTAAGCTGTGTTTAAAAAAAAAAAAAAAAAAAAAAGTCCCCAAGACTAATAAGGCCAGAGATGAATTGCCAGAGGGTAACTCTGCATCTCATTGGAACCCAGGTCCCAGTCTCCCATCTCTTTATTCACTTTATTCAGTGTCTCCTGCACTCTGGAACAATCCAGGAAGTCCAAGCACCAGCACAAATCTAGGATTTATGTGATATTATTTTCTCTCCACATTTTTCAGTAAACGGATATTTGTTTTAGGGTGAAAAAATAAGGGTTTTATTTCAACTCAGCTTTCCCCCTCCCCCCACCCCTGGGTGATTATTACATTTCTCAGGTGGTTAATTTCATGGCTCCTTTAGTTTCATGTCTTGTAATTCTTCCTGAAACATGTAACAGCCACCCAAAAATACTCAGCTGGCTGCTCTTTCTTATTTTGTTATAAAGTTTGTGCAAAATTTTGGCCTCCATAAAGTAAGCAGAAATTTTGCTCTCAACTAGAACAGGGCAGAGCTTCACACTTCATGTTTCTAAAATACCCTGTTTTCAGTTCCTTTAGTATTTCTATTTTAAACTACTATTGCTAAAATTGCAAACTGTGATAAGCAATGATGTAAAATATTTTGTATGCTCAAAGTTTCAACACTAAATCAAGCTAAGGAACAAAAAGAAATATTTCTGTCTTCTTCCATGCCAAAATGTAATTTAGAAAAACTATCCAATCACAACTAACATGTTAGTTTTCAGACTTCATTAGGCAAAGGCAAGTGCCTCTATGTATATGCATTTTCCCATCCCTGAAAGCATCTATTTCTTCTCCATGTTCAACTGAAGCTAGAGTTGAGATCTTTTTGATAGTAACAAAAAGGAAGTTCTTTTAACCACAGCTCAATAATAAGATGAATGGAAAAACAGTTAGTTTCCTTCTGCTTCAACTGTTTACCTTGATCTGTTTTCAGCAAAGAGAGCCTGTATATATTCTTCATTACATAACAACCACAAGCTACATAAACAAAAAAAAAAGCCCAAGACCATCAAACAGTTTTGTTTTCATGATTGAACTCCTACAATTGTAATTTTTCTAAGCAATTCCACCTCAGAACAAGAGACTTAAGGACTTAAAATTACCATCTAAAATACATGCTAAAGGGCCCCTTAATACATAGCCATAAGGTGGAGACCTAATGGAAAATCACTGTAAACAAATTAAAGTAAGGGGAGCTATAAATTGTTCTGTGAGCAACAAAGAGAAATTAGAACCTACAGTTAAATGTTTGTGAAATAAAATTTGACATGCTTTGGTAGGACTGAAACCTGGTATGACAATTCACATGACAGAAATTTATCAGTAAAACCTAACAGGAAAGGCAGCCAGTAGAAGCAGGAATGTTGGACACCACATTAAAAGTGTTATTTATATGCTTAAAAACTACAGGCTAATTCAGGATAGTTGTACGTGATTGTCAAAAATATCGTGTTGTTTCTAGCTGCCAACACAGATGACAAAATAGAAGGAGCAAGCCTCTAAAAAGTACTTCTAAGTACATGTAAATATGTAGAAATTCACACAGGTTTCTGAAGACATAATTTTGATGCTACTGATAAAGCATTTTTGAAATAACTAAAAATAACACATCTATTCCAAACATAAAGAGCAAATGAGGCAGCTTAAAATCATTCTGTGCTAGTTCTCAGTGTGACAGATAAAAGATCATTGCCTCTAACTGGCCTGTGTTAGAACATTCACAAATTAATTTCAATTACAACACACAGGAATTGTGACATAGGTGTCTTTCTCTGAAAGAATTCAGTATTCCCAAATAATTTAAAAGAAATTTACAAACAAAACTGAACAAAGTAGCTATTATAATGCAAAAAAAATCTGCAAGTCAAACTATAAAAACTTTGCAATTCAGCATCATGAAAGTAGGAATTTTTTTTGGTGAATACTCATCTCAACTGAGAGGAAAAGCAGTAAGAGCAATTTTTTTCTTTCATACATGGCAAAAGTGAAAATGTGGAATCTTACAGAAATAAATTAAAATCATGAGTTTACAAACATAGAATATCAATAATGGAAGCCAGAACTCTGAAGAAGAAAAGCAATTTCTGGTATGGTCAAATAGTGTCAGTAACCAATGAAGTCTGGGCAATAGCACAGCTCTGGTCCCAAAAGTTGATAATGAGATTAACTGTTGTGATACAGAAAATAAGTAAATCTAACACATATTTCAGAAAATGATACATTCATCATTTGCAGTGAAAACTGAACAATTGTGATTTCCTTTCTAACTATGTAGGATACTAAACACTAAAGTAAAGTGAAATAAAATATATAATGACAGTGGTTCAGAGAGCTTACACCCAAGGGTTTAGAAAGGACTGGCTCAGGAGATCTTGAGCTCTCCCTTGACTTATTTTTTGACTAAATTGAAACACTGGAGAAGTTTCAGTGGACTCAGGACAAAAACCATAACACATCAACATTTCAGATGCATAAATAAGATAAAATGCATATTAGCCTGAATCTGGAATCATTAGACCCTATTAAACAATACAACAATAAATAGTAAAACGGCAAGTGAACCAATGGCATTGAATTTTATTTTACAGAAAAAGGGTCTTCCCAGAAAATCCATTTCTTATGACACCACAAGCCTGACTAGAAAGGACCAAACTAACATAATGTAGTTGTGTTTCTTCTATCATTTATATTTCAGCCCACTTTTTTTTTTTTTTTAAATGGCGTACAAACTCAATATAACCCACAATATACAGCAAAACCCTGCTAACTGACAGACCACTAAAAATAACTGCAGTTGTGGAAATATCATTGTGAGAAATGCTTCAAGGCATGAAGTTCTCAGCCTGATGCTCTGAAGTATCTCTATCTCTCACCCAGTAAAATCTGGAGGAAATGTAAAGAGCTGATGAAGTCACAGATACCAAATGGGGAAGATGAGCCATAGAAAACCATCAGAACAGTGCACTCATTTGAACTGCATTTGAACACAGTTTTGTACATGTTGTATTCATAAATGAACAATGGCAGATTGGAAAATGATTATCATGTAAAGTCACCTGCACATGAACTGCCAGAGTAATTTAGGTAAGAGCCAAGCAGTCAAGAGCAAGCAAATAGTCTACTGTAAGAAAGGGAGTAAAGAATGTTAGCAGCTCTGCAACCAGTCTCCAGTAAGACCAGTATTGGAATCCCATGTCCAATCCTGACACATCTATGCTTCAAATAATACCCAAAAGCATTAAGAAACAATCGGGAGCTGAAAGAATAACAGTGTCAGACTATATGAATCTAATTTTCAATAATTTACCTTGAAATAAGGTTATGAAATGCATTCAACACAAACTGCAAGTATCAACTCAAGAAATCTGTGCTACTGACAATTTCTTTATCAATCAACAGAGGAAGACAAACACTTGAATGTTTGGAACAGGTAATTCATGCCAAAGAGAAAACACACATATTTGATTGAGAATAACACTTCACAGAAGCAACTTATCTAGGAAAGTGAAATATTTTCCATAAATAGAACCTCTAAATTCAGACTATACATACAAAGCAGAAGTTCTGATGCAGAAGTTTCCCATTGTGGTTGTTGTCTTGGCCTCTGTGTGAGCTTGAGGTCAGCCCTATGCATGAGAACAGCACCCTATAATTCTAAAAGTCTATGCCTAAACCACAGATTAGAGTTACCAACAAAAGCTGATCTATTATCCAGGGTGATGTGTAGCAGCTCATCTGTACTGCTGAGTGTAACAAATTCAAGACGACAAGAGTTTTGTCAGGTAGACAGAACCTTAGCCAAGGTTAGAAAGCCAAGTGTTAAAAGTTGCAGTTTGTATCCTTTGAGACTGCACATAAAAGCCCTGCTATTATTTAGCAATGGGTCATCTTAAAAAGTTCTAACATCTGCCTTTTCCCTGTAACATGTGTAGGGGAGAATTCAGTGAGTCTATTAAGTGCCTGATTTAAACACCTATGTCATCATAGGGTAGATAATTATATCACCAATGACAATGCCTCAGTACTTTAACTGTTTGCTCAGAAATAATGGCAATCCATGTCTCAAATGATCTCCAACCTCTTCCACTGAAGCAGAGCTAAGTACGCGTCTTTCCACTAATTACCATCAAACCTATTCTAAAAGAAAATGCCCTATAATGATGGAGTTATCACAATATTTCTAAGTATCCTATTCCAGCATTGTATCTTCATCCTTTTTACAAGCTGAGAGTTGTTATTAACTCTCATCTTCATAAGTTAATAATCTAGATCTTTCATCCTTTTTGCCTTTTTTTCCTGGACTGTGTCAAATTTGTCTTCATCCTTCCCTATACTCCAGATGTGTATGAAGTTTTAACTACAGTTGTATAGTTTTTGATGGGAAATACCTAAAGAATTACAGAAATGTGGAGTCTTGAATTCTCAAAAAGAAACTTAACATTTACTGAAGTCTCTTGGCACTGGACACTTAATAATTTGAAGATTGAGGGTATGTGAAGTTTGGTCTCAAGAAGTAGTAAAAATATTCCTTTCAAGGTCAAGTCCCAGAATTCCGTCTGGTCTCAGAAAAGACCAGAGTGCAAAGAAGCAATTTATCTGTAGAGCAGTTGGCTAAATTGCTTCAGCTGTTGAGTAGAACTAATAACAGCTTACACTATAAAGCATACGATACATGCTAAACTCACCACAAATCTCCCAAAGGTTTGACAAGGCCAGTTCACAAGGTCCTCTGTTCATTCAAACTTTAAGTAAAAAATACACTCAGGACAATTATAAGGCCAATATCTGGAACAGTTTTTACATAGGTACACAGGATAAAAATCTTTTAAGAAGGTAATTGCTATGCTGTCACTGTGAACAGGCAAAAATGTCAGAGAAAATGTCCAGTTAGAGACACTGAGAAACAAAGGGTTTAGCCCTGTACAACTGACCGATTTAATGCTAATTGTTTTGCTTGTGCAGGCAATAAATAAATAAATAAAAAATCAGACTTGCACGGACTGAGCTGGCAAATAGTATTCAATTGCCTCCTAACACAGGCGCTGCACAACTACAGAAAAACCATGAAAATCAACACCTCTGGACTCAATGCCTGAGATCCCTCTTCAAAATACCAGTGGCACCAGGAAAAGGTGCTCTTCCAAGAATGATTTCATGGTACGTAGGCCTGAGAAAGACGATGGTTTACTCCAAACTAGTAAAAAATGAGCCCTTCTGAATGTAAGAATAAGGATCACTTTAGGCATCAGAGAACTAATTTTTCAGAGTATGTGGAAAAATTTGAAAATGGCAGCACTGTCAAGCTGGGTCCCAGCTTCAGGCATGGGTCTGCAGTGTAAGGGGAGAGTATGTGCAGCACTCATCCTGTGCAAACCTCCATCCAACTCTGGGCTGAAACCATGTGGTGAAAAGGGTAAAAGATGTTGGTTTACACCACAGATGTCAAAGAACTTGATAGCAGGGAAACCCCTGTGCACTTATCTGAAGGATGTACTATTGCACTGCTCTAATTTATCCAGTTTCTGTTGCTCCCTTAGCATATTCTTATTTGTGAGACTACAAACAAACTTCCTGCTAGAGCGAAAATCGTTCTAGGGTTTAAGCACTGTGATATCTCTAAGTATTTCAATTTCCTTCAGATTCTGAAATAAGAAACAAAACAGCTTTAATATTTATGTTTTCAAAAGGATGATGATGACTTTGAAATTTTCAGTTAAGGAGCTACCTTGAGACTGTTACAACAGCAAGGGAAAAGAGTAAATTGCACAATCTTGACCTTTTAAAATGTTCTTTTATATATCATGTAAAAAAAAAAGTACTGTATTAAATAAGAAATTTGTTAGCCTTCAGCACTGAGGCAGGTTTATTAGCAAACAACTAATGAAACAAAACTAAGTGGAACAAAAAATCTATAACCCTGATCTTATTGAAATAATTACAGAATCTTTAATGTCCCAGTAGGCATATACAGAGAATAAGATGGAGCACACAGAAAGAGCACAGTAATGAAAACAGACAGAAATAGGCCATTCATCCTACCTTTTACTTAGTGCATACAAACGACTGTCAGAAGTAGAAGACAACACAAAAATGATTACTGACCAAAAAACAGTCAAAATCTCTTTTATATTACTAAATTTTAGGAATCTGTGGAATAAAATTAAAATGAAAATTCACATTCCTGACAAGTAAATATTTTTTCATTTATTTCTATGCCTAATTGGCACTTTTTGAAAAAAACTCCGTAACATAGAAATGTCAATAAGAAATCTATTTGAAAAGTACCTACCTAAAATCAGAAGAATCTTGCCATTTAACCATTTTGTATCTTGTCCATAGTATATTCATAAGAGATTTAACACCTACATTAATAAAGTTAACAAAATTTAACCAGATGAAAACACATAGATATATTCAAATATCACACTGAGAGCAAAAGATCAGCTATCTGGATAGCTACAGCATGCAGAAGTATATGCCCAAGCTGGCAAACCTGTAGCAAACTCAACTTTTGAATTTCCTTTACAGTTTATTTGGCTTTGAGTACAAAACTTAATGGCGCAGAGGAACTTTGTCACAAGCCAAAGCAATAAAGACAATGCTGCTGTAGACTGGAAAGCAGACTTCTCCACCCTGGGATGGACTGACAAATCTGAGGTTGTTCAGGCTAGAGACAAGCAGACTCTGAGGAGACATTTTTCAGCCTTTCAATACAATAATATATTGTTTAATTAAAACTGTTTAATATCTTTATTAATGACCTAGATAAGGGGAATGAGGCTACCATCAGCATATTAGCAGAAGACACCAAATTGGGTTGGAGTGCAAATCTGCTGGAGGGTAGGAAGACTCTGCAGAGGGATCTGGACAGGTGGGATAGATTGGCCAAGGCCAGTTATATGAGGTTTAACAAGACCAAGTGCTGGGTCATACATTTTGGCAACAATAACTCCTGCAGCACTACAGGCTGAGGGCAGAGTGCCTGGAAACAGGCTGAGTGGAAAAGAATCTGGGAGTGCTGATCAACAGATGGACAGAAGCCAGTGTGTGCCCAGGTGGTCAAGAAGTCCATCCTGGCTTGGATCAGAAATAGTGCCAGCCAGCAGGACCAGGGCAGTGACTGTCCTCCTGTACGTGGCACTGCTGAGGCTGTACCTCGAGTCCTGTGTCCAGTTCTGGGTGCAACAATTCAGGAAGGACTTTTAGGTGATGGCACAAGTTCAGAGAAGGGCAATGACGCTGGTGAAGGGTCTGGAGCACAAGCCTTTCAAGTCTTCTGAGGGAGCTGGGGTTGTTAGCCTGGAGAAAAGGAGTTTCAGGGAAAATGTTATCACTCTCTACAACTCCCTAAAAGGAAGCTGCAGCCAGGTGGGGTTCAGCTTCTTCCCCCAGGCACCCAGCAACAGGACAAGAGGACATAGTCTTCAGCTGTGGAAGGGGGGGTTTAGGTTGGACATTAGGACACATTCCTTACCAGAAAGAGTGATGCGACTTTGGAATGGGTTATCCACTGAGCTGGGGGAGTCACCATCCCTGGAGGTGTTTAAAGAAAGACTGGACGTGTGGCACTCAGTGCCGTGGTCTAGTTGAACAGGGTAGTGTTGGGCCATAGGTTGGCCTTGAGGTCTTTTGTAACTTAATTGATTCTGTGTGATGCTGTGATAAGAGGGGCTTATAAAACAGATGGAGAGAGTTTTTACCAGGGCTTCGGGTGCTAGAAGGGGCAACAGTTTTAAACTGAGGAAGGGTAGATTTGGACTAGTTACAAAGAAGTGATGCTTCACTATGGGGGCAGAGAGGCACTGGAGCAGGTTGCCCAGAGAAGCTGTTGATGCCCCATCCATGGCAGTGTGCAAGGCCAGGTTGGATGGGGCTCTAAGCAACATAGCCTAGTAGAAGATACTCTGCCAATGACAGGGAAGTTGGAATGAGAGGATTTTTAAAGACCCTTTCCAACCCCAACCAGTGTAGACCTGAATTAGACTAAGCTTTTGTGGGTACAGATAACTTCAGACAGCTTGTTGTGGGTACTTGAATATGGAGGGAGTGTGGAGGCTTTGTACAAATTACTTGCCACATGCTGCAAAATGCACAATGAAATTTTGGTCTACACAACAGGAAGCCACGTTCCTCATGCTTCCTTTCTTCCAGGAAAAACGAGACACTATGCAACCCTAAAATAAACTAGCTATTTCCCCTTTCCTGTCTTCCCCTATATGGGCTAAAATTAGTTTGTTTGGTGGTTTTTTTGGGTTTTTTTGGGGTTTTTTTTTTTTGGTTTTTTTTTTTTTTTTAATCAAACAACCTCAACGATGCTTTGACATAAACCTATGGTGAGCCTTTTTCACCTTCACAAGGAAATCTGTAAAATGTCTTTTACGAAAGTGAATGAGATAAAGGTAAATTATGCCTCAAACCACACTGCGCATTGTGGGCTGCTACTGAAGGCTATTGAAAGCAACTCCCAGTTTACAGAACTCAGACTCCTAGATGTCATTATAATAGAAATATCTTTCCAACAGATAGGGAGAGTAAATGCTGTTGTGAGGGAAAGGCTAAATTAGACAGAACACTTCACAGCATAATGTAATTGTAAAAACACTTCAGAAACACTACAGTCTTTTATTTACATCTTCCACATTTCATGCATAGCGGTATCCATTCCCATCTTTTCCCTCCAGTTGAGAGGAAATACTAACAATCTCATACGTAAAAGGAGACAAAGAAATATTTTCAGGACAGCTGCCATTCCCTTTACTTTTCCTGGAGAGAAAGAAGTATGTCACATTATTGTCATAGCTGGAATAAAGAAATTTTAATTGTGACATAAGTTTGCAAAGGGAATGGCTTCATTAGGCTCTCCTAATTCTACCAGGTTGAGATAACAAACATGCCAGTGATTTTTTTATTGCTTCTCTGCACAGTAAGTAAAGCTGCAATTCCTTATGGGGGTTTATGTCTATGCCAAATGCCAGTTTCAAAGTCCTGCCTGCTTGGTTTAATACTTTTAAGCATTTAGACTTTGGTGCATTTTTTAAATTATGGAAAGTACTTTAAAAATAATTTAAACTACCTCTATATATTGCAGATTTCAATGATAACACTTACTGTTTTCTAGAGAATAACATCTACTATTTTATACAAAAACTGTTTTTTAAGATCATTATGAGCAAGGTTAGTACTCTAGCAGCCCATATCCTGCTGTTTCAGGAACTACTGTACTTGTTAGCCACCAGAGCCATAACAACTTCTCTTGTCCTTATGCAATTGCTGGCTAGGTTGTCAATTCTACTGTGGCTCTTTCACCCTGCACTGGCTGTGCAGCAGCTTTCCAAGGAAGGTATGCACACAACAGTCTTTGCCAGTTCATACTTTGCTTCTGCATGGTATAAAGTGCCCCTCCCAGTAGGAAAATACCTGAGGTAACCAAATCACATTACATCTTGGCAGGAAAAAGAGAGGGAGAGTGGTTTGCTATTTACTGTGAAATGCCAAAAAAAAACCGAAAAAAAAAAAAAACCAAAAAAAAAAACCCCAAAGTAGCATAAGTTACTTATTTGGAGAAGATACAAAAATGCTGAATGGGAAATGAACATTATATTTAACCTAGCTACATGACAACTTAAAATTATCCTTTCTTTATTTATTGTGATCTTGCAAATCTTAATGTTCTCTGCAGAGGTGTTTAAATTTGTGTTAGTGATCAGAACAAGTTCTCACCATAAAATTCTATGGCTCATTCTGAGTGAGCCTTTTAGCAGAAATTAAATGCTAATATACAAGGTATAATTAGAATACAGTATGCACACTGGAGCTTCTTACTACTTATGAACATTATTTTCAAGGTATGTGATTCCCCTCTTTTGACTGTGAGGGCACAAACTAGAACAAACACATAGTGAAATGCATGAAATTCATTATGCAGCTTCTCAGCTCCTCACAATATTCCCATTAAAAATGCATAACAGTGTTCTTACAAAGGGTCAACACTGTGCACTTTGATTTAACAAAGAAAATGCTTTGCTGAATGCTTTAGATATTTCTCTGTGGTGCACAAGAGTAGCAGAATTTCTGCTCTGCTACTACACTGTTTTTATTTGGAAGACAGTCCAGTCTCCCGATATGCATTAACAACAAGGCAAATATTTACATGTTAATAAAGACTTAGCTTACTCTAGTCAGGGAGGTTCTGTTCCAACTTGATGGGGACAAACACCTGCCAGGGAAAGGGATTTTAAAGTGGTGGTGTATGCTCCACAGAAGCATGGCATGAACTCACACCTGGTTCCCATAACACACTCCTTCTCCAGACACAGCTGCTTACTGCAGGCTGCACCATCCACCTGTCAACACACCACAAAGAACAGTCTGCTGGGTCCTTGGCCCCCTTTACCCTTTTGTTTTCCTGCACTTTGCAGGATGCAAGCCTCAATGTGCCTATAGTCACTGTCACACAATGAATCATCCACAGTTTACTAAGTTTCAGTTAGACCATCTCCTGCATACCCAAACCACACGTCTCTTTAGATAGGAGAGCCACAGATGCATCAGAAACCAAAATAAATTGCTATAGATTACTACTTTGTTTCAATAGAGGCTGAGACTCATTATGGATAATGCTTGATTTTTTGATGCCTCAGAAAATTATCACAGTTTATAATCCATCACAGTTTATAATCCATCACCCAAAACTATCAGACAACTGGTTTTGACTGGAATAGAGTTAATTTTCTCCACAGTGTGGGGCTGTGTTTGGGATTTGTGCTGAACACAGAGTTGATAATATGGAGATGCTTTTGTTGTTGCTGAGCAGGGCTTACTCAGAGCCAAGGCCTTTTCTGCTTCTCCTGCTGCCACGCTGGTTAGAAGGCTGGGGGTGCATGGGAGGGTGGGAGGAGACAGCTGGGACAGGTGACTCCAACTGACCAAAGGGGTATTCCACACTGTAAGGCATCATATTCAGGATTTAAAGCTGGGGAAGAAGGAAGGGGGATGTTTGGACTGATGGCATTTTTCCCAAGTAACTGATGGAGCCCTGCTCTCCCGGAGATGGTTGAACACCTGCCTTATCATGGGAAGCAGTGAGTTAATTCCTTGTTTTGCTTTGCTTTTATGTATGGCCTATACTTTCCCTATTAAACTGTCTTTTTCTCAACCCACAAGTTTTCTAGCTTTTACCATTCTGATTCTCTCTCCAGTCTTGCTGGTGGGGAAGTGAGCAAGTGGCTGTGTGGCACTTGGTTGATAGCTGGGGTTAAACCACAACAGCAGACAAGAATTAGTAAAGTTTTCCTGATTTTTCTATGAACTGCCTAGTTTCTTTTTACCACTTAACACTACGTTTGCAAGAGCAAATACAATCAGGACACGGCTATTCATCATGAAAAGTGTAGGTGAAACCTGAACCTCCACTTATAACTTCACTGGTTTTAGCAGAGCTAGCCCAGAATTAGGCTGGAGGGCTGTCACATGCCATACAGCCTAGATGGAGCTCATTAAGAGACAGATTCAGTTTTCCTTCACTAAGGCAGTGTGCAGTGACATGTCTGGAACCACCTCTTCTCCAGGGATCTTCTCCAGGGCAGCCCAGTGATCTCTGTGAGTAGCCCTTCTCTCCCTCATTTGCTGAACCAGGATGGGGAAAAGGACAGTGGTTGTGTGTCACAGTCAAGGGGTGAATCTTAATCCTAGAGAGCTCATGCACCTCATGCATATTTAGGGCAAGCTAGGCAAGGCCAAGAATCAGCAGCTGAAATCCAGATGTCCACCTCATCTCAGATTGTTGCCTTGCTTACCAAATTTTCGGGCCATTTAGTTAGCTGGACTGTGCACTGACCCTTTCTGTGAGACTGCAGTGAGCCAGACAAAAGGTTGAGTTCCCCAGACTTGCTCTGAGATGGAGCTGGGACCAGTCCCAGCACACTCTAAGCAGCTCTGTGAGTCAGAAGTGTTTAGACTCTCTCAGCTGAGCTGCTGCCTTCGAGGATCAAGTTCTAAGCCATCAGACATGAATGGAACAACCAATTGGTGGAACAACCAATTATGTTGTATTACTTTGGCTTCCAGCGCAAGCTAAATCAGTTATAAGATCATGTGCAGCCTGTTCTGACTATTTGACAGCTACTACACACTTTCAAGTTGATTCCTACCAATTTGGAGCTTCTCAGAAACAAACATGGACAACCTGCAGAGAGAGAGATTCACACATTTGGCAGAAGAGCCTTCAAAACTGAAGTTTGTAAAGAGAGTGCTAGTATTAAAGCACTATAAAAAGATACTATGAAATTAAAAAAAAAAAGTAGAAACAGTTTGACAAATTATAGCCCAAATTCTGAAAGCAAAAAGTTGCTGAAGGTATGTAAGCCTATATGTAAATAAATGTGTGTATATATGGGTATAGATACAATATGAATGACAGATTGAAGCATCTGATCTACATACCAAAATTTTTGAGCAGATTGCTAATTTATTTTAAACTGCATAGTAACACTTCTAAAATGCACTAATCACAACAATGTAAATACTCCTTAAGATTCGTGTAACATACATATTTAGCTGATTTCCTGTTTTCAGGGATTAAAAATGCAGATATAAAACTTTTTTATAATTTGATGTGCTATCATCCATGAGATTGAATGCCATCAGGAGATCCAAGCATCCTTGGCAAAAAAGAGTCCTATATGTATTTTTAAAATATGAGATATTAAAATTGCATTGTCTAACTGACATGTTATCCTTAAATCAACTTTAGATACTATTTTAATGATGTAATTGTCAACTGTGGGGAAAAAAATATAGTGAGAAATGAGATTTTGAGGATCAATAGCCTGATCACAGTTAAGGACTGTGCTACATACCCCTTGGGTTTATTTTGTTGGCAGGCAAAACATGTCAAGGATCATGCAGTTCATTTAAGTCCAGCAGAAAACATTTGCTTTTACTCTTAGCTTTATTTAACCTTGAAATTTGGGGGTAATTTAAAAAGTCTTGTTTAATTCTACAGAAACTTAGCCCACCTGCTCCCAGTCAAAGCTGCACTTCTTTCTAAAGATCCCTTTTGAGACATGATGATTTATTAATTTCTAGATACTGATACACATGTAGACCCTCAACCCTCATCTTGATATTGTATGGTCTTTCCTCTCAGATTTTCCTTACTAGGTCTCCACTTTGCGGCTTAAAAAAATCTGAGAAAAAGAGTTCAGAGAGCTGGAACATACTGAATCAAGTATCTAAAATGATACTTACATAGGTTTTAAAACAGAGAAATTGAGAAAAAGTCTACTCAGTTCATGTCTAACAATGAGAGTTTAGGTATCTATTTATTTTCTGATAATACCCAGATATGTAGTACTCCATCTTTGAATACAAACAGAGGCTCTTAAGTTTCATAAAGAGAATAGCTTATTTGATAATTCATGTGTAGTTCTAAAAAGTCAACAATCAATAAGTCCCTCTGCTTAACACATTGCATCACTTCACTTTTTCCCGAGATTAAGCCAAACACTATTTTGTATGAGAAAAAAATACACTGCTAAACTGCCATTCCTTATTTGTTTAGTAGCACACAGTCATTAATAGCCTTTTTTATTAGACAAGAGATCTGAGCTTACTACATTCATCATTTACACAGAATCAGCAATTAAAAGCATCCTGCCTTGTCATCTGAGCTCAAGAAGGAGTTCATTTTTTGCTCTCACATTCTGAAAGAACAGAAGCAGCCTAAAGAGGAAAACACTTTCCTGGAGGTCACAGGTTCAGCGTGATCTATCTATATGTACCTGTTGCATGTACAATAGACTAGGGAAAGAAAGCTGCAGAGCCCTTCATCCCTGCAGGTTCAGCTGGGTCTTGCCAAAGTTTCAAAAAACTGATTCACACCCAAGGTCCAAATGCAACCTGACTACACCATACCTAGTGTTTCCTCCTTGCCAGGGACAGCTCTGAGAGCCACATGAAAATGTACATAAGACAGAGGCCCTGGAAAAGCAAAACTGAAATATGAAGCCCACCTCAACACAATTCCTTAAACTGAAAATTATTAGGCACAGGTCTGCATTTGTCAGCAAGACAGGCTTTAAGGAAAAACTGCTATTCACTTAAAGCATTTCACTGTACCAAAAATCAACGGAAATAAAAGATTACTTGAAAGAACTATAAATCCAAAATACATAATTTGCTTCTATGTAACTATTGATTTGAGAAAAATATCAATAAATCCTGTAAAATAAGTATTTGATTTTGAGATAATAACAATGACTATTAATTTTGTATTTAAAGAAGCAAGACTAATGCTCCAGTTCTTTGTTTGGGGAAATATTTTGATAATCAAATTAACTGATGGCATGAGTATAAAACATTATTCAATTTTCACAGCCAGGAAAATAATCTGTATCAATGATTTGGAAGAGTGATTCATATGTTTTTTTAACTAGTAGAGATATTGAACATTGTCATGTTTATTTAATTAGATTATTTTATTTTGTTTACAAAGATTGAATTTAATAAGGAAATTGTAACTATATAACAAAAAAATCTGCTTTTAATAAAAATGCATCATCTAATTATTCATTTTTAAATTCATCTATTTTAAGCTTTAATCTTCTCAAATTTATGCTTAGGAAATGTAACTGAGTATTGAAAAAGATGGGTATACATGTCTGTTGTAGTTTAACTCCAGCTGGCACCTAAGTGCAACCCAGCTACTTGTTCACTCCCTCTTCCCCCTCAACAGAATGGGGAGGAGAGTTGGAAATGATAGAACTGGTGGTTTGAGATAAGAACAGTTAAAAAATTGAAACAAAGTAAAATATAATGCTGTTACTACTACTACTAACAATAATTTTAATGAAAAGAGAGATAATTAAAAGAGATAGATAAAACTCAAGAAAAACAAACGGTGCCCAATACACTTGTTCACCACCTGCTGCCTGATGCCCAACCCACTGCCCCTTCCAACCAACACCTCCCAGTTTATATACAGGGGATTACACTGGAATGGAACATCTCTTTGGCCAGTTTGGGTTGGCTGTCCTGGATTGGCTCCCTCCCTTCTTGTGCACCTGCTCAGTGGCAGAGCACGGGAACCTGAAAAATCCTTGACTTAGAGTAAGCACTGCTTAGCAACACCTAAACATCAGTGTGTTATCAATATGATTAACACACTGAATCTGAAACACAGCACTTTGCTAGGAAGAAAATTAACTCCATCCCAACCAAACCCAGGACAAGGTCCCACAGTGAAACCCCATGTTTCAACTGCGTAGCCTATTTAGTCCCTAAAATTATGAAAGTCAGGAATGCGAGGATGAAATTCAGAAAAAAAACAGCATTTTCATAGATTAAGCAGAAATTAAATTTTTTTAAAGTCCTTTCTACAGTTTAGAAGTCACACCTATGGTCAGGCACCCATTTTTTTCTACCGAGTATATTTAAATTAATGGTGTGCCTATGCCAGCTTTTTGTATCATACCCTACAGTAAAGCTTTCCAAAACAGAAGTCATGATGTACAAAGTGAAATGGGATATGACACCCAAAATTATCTTTCTGAATGCAAAACTTTCTGTTCTGTTTCCTAATGGTTACAGCTGCTAACCAGGAGGGAGCCTTGTACTCTGTCCCTTCAGCCAGGAATATGTTTGTTATCCTTAAAATTGAATTAATGGGTAAAATATGCCTAGCTTGCAAACCTTGAGCAACCTTAAGTTGGAACAATGTGATTTTTTCAAAGAAATAGTTGTTTTTATGACTACAAATAGGACAAGAATTGGAGCATCTCCCTGTGCATTTTCTGATGCTAAAGATGCAATGTGTCTGGGTGACAATTCAGGGATTCTTCCTGAAAAATGTAGTTACTTAAGTCTCTGCATGACTGTAGGATAAGCATGGTACAAAACATATAACCTAGCATTTTTACTCTATTAACCCCTACCAGTAAGCCAAAGCAGTTCAGTTATTACAGGTGTGGTGCAAACAGTGAAGAAAGTCTTGAGCCTGAGGATTTGGAGTGTCTATGAAGACCAACTACAAAGCATTGGTGTTGCAAAATATCAAAAGAGTTGAGGGAGAGCAAAGGGCACTAGTGACAAACCACTGATTACATAAATTATCTGCATATATAATAATGTGTTCTTATTTGTACATATCTAGGATTTATTGTGATAACAATCTGCATCAAACACAAACAAACCCAAAGACATTTAGAGCCATCATATAAAAAGCAATCTGTAGGTTTGAGCATTTTCTCAAACCCAAAACACATTTCAGTCTCCAGATCCACCTCTCTATCTCTGAGTATCAACCCTCACCTGGAAAACATGAAGAGTCAAGGTTATTGGAATATTTAAATACATACACACATAGAGATCACAAACTGAAGATCTACTGATGTCCAAGGAGGAGAGAGAAGTTTAGTCAAATGCATAATTTTAGTCAAATGCATAATGGCTACACTGAAAATGTTAGCAGAAGACTTGAAAGTAAAACTTTTGGGTTTAGCTTTAAAAAAAAAAAAAAAGTTTGGTAGGATGCATTATTATGCAAAAACAAGATATTTCCCCCTGTAGCTTCATAAATGATGTATTTGAGAAATGGAATGTTTACATAACTACAATCATGCATATATAATAGTGCCTTTAGCAATTTCAATAGTATAGACAGAAAATGGAGTTATCTTCGTTATGAACTTCATATGGACAACTTCATAAGTAGCACTGCAGTTAGATAATAAAATGAAATAAAAATAGCACTTTAGGCCATATTCAAACCTCACTTCCATTTGCAGAGATCAAGGGTATAACAGGCTCTTTATTTGTAGACCATACAGTAACTTTACTAACTGAACTATGCATTTTTCCTCTAGCACAGTTACATGATCCACAAGCTTCCAAATAAAAAATGCGTTTAGCTCTTCAAAGTTATTTCTTATGGCTAGTTCCCAAAGTTGAACCACATGATAATATCAAAAGACACTTGTTATTTACTGTGTCTCTCCACCACTAAAACCCCACCAGCCTTGGCAAGAACAGCAGTTGTTAATATAAGAGAGGGAATATAAAGTAATTTGACTATACTAAACTGCATGTCAAAAAGAAATGAGTACTATAGTTATCAGCCATTCTCCTAGTTATCACGTGCATTCAATATGATAAGCAAAGAGTATCTTAGTGAACCTTGAACTCTGCAGAGATGTAGATGAATTAGAGCTTTGAAGAACATGCTTTTTTCTTATCAGCATACAAATAGATAATAGCTTGTTTTTGGCAGAGATTCTTTATAGCTAAAGTACTTCCCCCTCAGGGAATCATACTGTCATTTGTTTTTATTTTCAAAATGAAAACAAATGGCACTGTAACTCCTAAGGGTGAAAATTACTTCAGTCTACTTTTCCCCCTGCATTGCCATCTATTCATTTTCAGTTAGATGGAATATAGATATAGTTTTTTCCCCCCTTTGGCTTCCACTGCCACAAAATGTATTCACTAGCTGTACAGTAATTAACAGCTCTTGACTGGAAAACTGCCAACATGTACAACGTGACACTCTTCCTTTGAACACTAACAAAGTGCATAAGTAATTTATGTTGGATTAAATATCCCTAACAGGGACCCTTAAGTAACCCAATCACTTTAAACAGGCTCCACATGTATGCTCCTGTGCAGTGAAAATGTCAGACAGTGATAACCCACTAATAGCACAGTTCTAACTATATTCCAGCCATTAGCATTTTATGACATCAATTCTCATTAAATCTGGCAAGGAAAAAGATACTAATGTTTCCCAATTTTGCAGCCAAGGTGGAAGAAAAATTGAGCAAATGTAGACAGGTGCTGTCTCCCAAAAAGGATTAACATTTTTTGAAATGTAGTTGCAATTTTCTGTTAGTACCTTTGTTTGTATTGAAAGAAAGACAACAAAGAGGTAAGGGCTACAAGGACCTCAGTGGAATCCAGCCAAGACTGAAAGAAAAGACTGGTATTTCAGCCATTGTGCTCCCTGCTAAAGCACTGTGCCAACTCATCTTCCAACCCATTATATGAAATTTAATTTAACCTGCTATGCAATTAATTCAGATGTTCAGCCTATTTTTCTCATGGCAGAATCCCTCACACAATGCCTTATTTAAATATTAATCAGTCCTCTTTCAATTAGGACTAATTTGCTTCACAGGGTTTCTCTCATCTTCTGATTGCAGGAAAATGGAGGTAACTTGCAACGTTTGAGGATAATTAACATGGTATTTTTATAATACTGATACATCAAATGGGACCTTAATGAACCCCGCTGATTCCATTTAGTAAAGCATGCCTCAAAGTTATAATCAAGAGGAAAGCCATTGCCATCTGTTTAAAATACTAAGGAGCACAATTTAAACACAGAATAGTTATTTCTTTAAACTGTCCATTGTAGGGGTCTGCAAAAGTCATTTTTTTATGGAAACCTAATTGTACAGTATTTAAATGTGAACCTTTTAGAATATATATGCAAACAATATCTTCCTAAAATGCAGAGGGCCCTCTTAATTAAACGCTGACGAACTCAGATATAAGTAATGTTTGTTAATGTTAATTTTCCAAGCTGTGCATTTGAAACAGAAGCAAACAGTCAGATTTTATTCTGATCTAAGGAATATAATATTTTCTGCTCAAAACACAATAAACCACCCCCCTAGAAAAAAAAAAAAAAAAAAAAAGCTGTAGCCTTTGCAAAATAAAGGCATATGTTGTTCATTTGTTGGTTACTAAGAAAGGCAAACAAGTTAACATTTACACATGACCAGTTGCTCACAAAATGTTCCATCTGCTACAAAGAAGGTCGAAGTTCATCTTTCTTATGTTTAGAATTGCTCTACTGTTCCTAGGTAACCTGTAGTCAAAACCCATGTGACTGAGATATCAGATCCTGACTTCATCATGAAAGAAAAGTCCTTAGTGTGAAAAAACAACAGTGAAACACAGATCAGACCCCTTACTTCATTTTTGCTCCCCTGTAAATTTTAAAAGTTCATGATTAAGTATTGACTGAGCTGTAAAACTTGTTCTTTCTAAAGTCAAAAATATTAGTACATGCGACCCGTTAAAGATTCGGCATTTTGCTTTTCTTGTGTAAATATACTCTCCTGAATATGTGACTATGAAAAAGGAAATGTCATCACTCTGTAAATGTCAACAATTTACTATAAAAGAACATGGTAGAAACCCAAAAAATTTAGTCACAGCAATTCTGAACTTCTGAAACACGATTTCTGGCAGCTCAGCTCTGTGTGGATTCTCAGGCACCTAAAAGTATGTTTGTGCCTTCATCAGTGCATTTTTTAGTAACTGCAGGTCTACCAACAAACCTCTTCACAAAAGCACTGCGTACTTTCACAAAACTTCATAGTAATTGATGATTTTGAAATTTCATTATGCTTGGAACAGACTAAGTCTCATTGGGAAAGACTGTTACACTGATAGGCAACCTGAAAATTTAAAAGCCATGAATAATTCAGAATGGATCAAAACCTCAGCTCTGCTCACTGGGCCTCCATAAATTATAGCAGCATTGCTAAAAACTGCCCAAAAAAGAAGCATGGACAAACTGTTGTTGCTGGTGGTTTTCTACCCACCCAAGGCTAGTGGGGACATGTGGGAGGACCTATATACAAGCTAAAGGAGCATAGTCAGCTTTCTAGCAATCTTTTTCTAAGTAGTGTCATCTCTAGAGCCCCTTTTGAGCCAAAACAAACGTGTATTGTATGCAAATTGAACCGTAGCCATCCCTGGGGACTGGGCTTAAGCCAGATAACTCTCCAATGTGGATACACAGAAACAAAGGTATTTTAAGCAACTTTCATATACGCCTATGCTCACTACCTGATAATCACACTACAGAACAGATTTTTCTGTGGTACATTTGTTTCTTCCTATAATTTTTTTTAACAGCCACAGATGTGTTAAAGCCTACCTAAGGTCTGCTGTTGATAGAAGTGATACTCTTTATGAACTCATGAAAAAGAAAGGTAGAAGTATGGAAGTATATCGAATATAACCTTGGCCTGAATGTGAAGGTTGACTAAACCTAAATAAACATTATGTCCAAGCATAGGAAGGCTGTTTATTTGCAAAAATAATGAGACATTTACTTCCATTCTGTACTCTCTTTGGTGGTTAATTTTAGCAACCTTTGAGTAATCCAGGTCACTATTTGCTTGAATTAGATGTGTGGATCTGAGTACTTCAAGGCATTTAACTTTACAGACAATGTAAGGAAGCTTGGGGGAACCATTTCCCAGTAATCAAGAATTACTCAGATTCTTCAAAGTTATCTTTTCATTCGTCACTGCCTTTATCTGGTTGAACTTTGGCAAGTTTCTCAAATCAGTTTCTATTTTCTAAGGAAAAAAAAAAAAAAACCCAAAAAAAAACACCCCAGCAAATTCTGATACTTTAATACTTCAATAATATCAATAATACCTCCTTAAGAAGGACATCTGATCCAAAAGGGTAAGAGACTCTTGCAGACCACATTATCTAGACATTACTGGATATGCTGGACCATTGCAGTTTGTTTTCATCACTGTTAAAGAATCAGAAAATACCTGACAGTAGAAATATAACTTGTAGTTGTGAAAATCTCATAATTTCAGATCTCTCTGAAAGGAGATGGTAAAGCTGATTTGTAATCTACAGCAACCACATGTGGTAGACAGCCAATAAATAATGTATTTCTCTCAGGGCTGAAAGTTCCCTAGGTAGAATGACTATCAACTCTTCAACGAACATGACTAAGGCACCACTTTGTATAGCTAGTGCCTTTCCCATGGTCTAACCAGAACTAGTCAAAAAAGAGTTCTAAAATGTCAAAATGCATCAAAATTATCCTGGATGCAGCCTACAGCTAAGATAATTCCAGTTCTCTGCTTTGGAATTAATCCTGAATAAATCTTTTTAAGATACATTATCACTGACTATTCTGTGGCTTCTCTTGTAAAGAGTAAAGGATTTCTGGGTTACATCAAAGATGTAACAGACTCATAAAAGAGTTTCTTGTGCTCCTGGTAGTTGACATCCAAGTGTGTCTTGTGTCATTCAGTTGGCTGTTTTCTGCCTTCATGCTTCATCTGGCACAAGTCATCCCTGTCTATAGAGGCATTCAGAAAAAGGAGGTGACAGGCAGCCACTGCTGAGAGGAATGAAGACTGTAGTGCTTAATCAGATAGTCCATGGGGTGAGTCTGTGCTTGGGTGAGATTTATTGCGAGCACTGGACACTCAAGAATTTTGCTGGGTCCATGAAACTTCGTCATCATAGATCTATATTTCAGAAGGAATAATGAGCAAATTCTCACTTTGTAAAGAAAGCATAAAAGCAGATCAATGAATTGCACCCTTGAATGATATAGCTATAGTGAATGCATTCAACTGAAAGACTGAAAAACTGACTGAGACAACTCAAGAGGAAACCTTACTATCCTTTGCGTATATATGCCCATTTATCAGAATTATTGCCCAGATAATTTTAAAATCTTTTATTATGGTGGCTATAGCATCTCCAGTTCCAGACTTAATGGCTGCCTCACAAGCTCCATCTGGAACTTGTTCAGTAATAGGACAGAGTTTTTTACCAGCCAGTTCCTACAACTGACCCCTGCAAGTCACTTATTAGCTGAGACATCTCAAGGAATAGTAAAACTGTATGTGCAGAAAGAGGTCTGCATTTATTTTAGATTCAATAAAACACCTGTAACAAAACAGTAGGACCAGTAAAAAGTGGAGTATGTTTGACTTAATTTTAAACATATTTCTATTTTCAAATATGAACTGCGGTTTACATGTATGCTAATACACTTAAAATGGAAAAATAAATATATAAAAAAAACCAAAAAAAAACAGGAAAAAACCCCACTGCAACATTAGAACAAAATCTGAAACAGGAATAAATGCAATTATTTTAATTACCAGAGCAAGTTTAAAATTCAAGAGTGCTCATTTTACCAAAATACACATTTACCAAAATGCCCATGCTGGAAATAGTGTGACTTTTTGAAGAGCAATGTGTTATTTCCAGTCCTTATTCCTGTATTCCTACCTCCTTTCTCTTGTTCTAAACATGGGACCTAACACCTGTTGGAGTAAGCCATAGTTTACACAACACTACATTGTTTTGGGGGTGTATTATACTTCTTCTTCCTCCTTTGTTTCCTGAGTCCACATAAATTTTGTAAATAAATACTGCCTCTTACAAGAGGGAAGAGTTTTTCTTTTTTTTTTCTATTGTCTATGACTCAATTGCTCACAGCACAGCAGTAGCAAAAATTCTTTTGTACCATAAGGAAATATATAAGTAGCATGTTGGGAAAATAAAACAGATTTTGGTACAAATTTCAAAGGGATTATATGAAAAATAGTGAGTTGAATGTATTAAAAATATCATGGCACAGTCTTAGAGTACAAAAAGCAAACATCCATTCTTTTTACATAAGGCTCATCAAAAAAGATGGACTGCAGCCATCAACACTGCCAGAAGTGTCAATAATTAACAGATTTGAAAATATAAGTAGCTTATGCCAATCAGACACATTTGGCAAAGGTGGCAGCCACATATTTGGCAGTTGCATGTGTTACCTGGCTACTACATCCTCACTCAGTGTTCCACTTTGGCCAGAAAAAGCAGTTTTGAACTCTGCTAATATCATGGATGAAGGGCAGGTCAGGCATCCATATCAGAAGCAGGACAATATCTATTCCTGTCAAAAGTTTTGTAAGACTAACTGGCAGCTAGCTACACACAACAGAGCTGCTCGCTCCTCTGCCCCAGAGAGATGGGGAGAGAATTGGGGGGAAAAATGCATAAAATGGGTTGAGATAAAGATAGTTTTATATGACAGACGTGGATGTGGAAAAAAAAATAATAAGAGAACAATAGAATTGTGAATCTCAAAAATTTTACACACAATGCCACTGCTCAATGGGGTCAGCTGTCCTGGCTGCATTTCCTTCCAGTTTCCTGTGCCCCCCTGGCCTCCGTGCTGGTGGAAGTAGGAGAAGCTGAAAAGTCCTTGACTCAGGGTAAGCACTGCTCAGCAACAACTAAAACATCAGCATGTTATTGACATTATACTCACCCTACACCCAAAAATACAGCACTGTACCAGCTACTAGGAAGAAAACTGTCTCAGCCAAAACCAGGAGAGCTCATTATACCATCTCCCTTCCTTTAATTACATTGATACTGCTGTCACCACATTGGAGGGGATCTGGACCACAAATGAGAACATTCCCTTTTGAGAAAGAAAAACAGACAATTTCCTTAACTGAATATTTGGAAGCTCACTGCTTCTCAGTGAATGGAGACTAACCAATACTTCATCAATCTACCCATGCAAAGAGTAGCCAAGTAGGCATTGCCTCAATTTGAAAACATTTGAAAGAAACATGTGCCATCTCTGAAATATAAGGCAAAAGCTCAGAGAACAACATGAAGGTAACTACCAAATTCCATTATTATGAGCCTGTAGCTTAATTCCTGAATTACAGAAGAGAGACATTAAATGAGAAAGCAAATTATTTTGTCTCCAAAAGCAGAATGATAAAAGCAGACTGAAAATAACTTTACTCCATTACCAGAAGGATGGGGGTGAGTTCTACAAAGGCTTAGCTTCCAGTAGGAATGAATAGAGATTGAAGACACTGCCCTGTTCAGTCCCGGGATATGCTTCCCAGTTCTGGATTTGCCAGTCTGATGCACAGAGTTGGCAGCAAGAGACCCATTATCAGATCCTTGGGAATGAGATGAGAACAGTTCCTGGCTGGAGCCATTTGCAGCATTTTGCATTCATGTCCCACTCCTCATCCAAATGCACCACACGAGAAGAAATGAAAGGTACTTCTCTATTTTTTCACCATACTCTCGTTTCTATTTACAGTGGCTGAACCACCCTAAATAGCAAACTTTTTCTACTTCATATTTACACATATTGTAACATTTTGTTTCTGGACAACAAAAATAATGCCTAGAAAGTATTGCTGGAGACCCAGATTTACAATCTGCATGAGAAAACCACTCACTTTGCATCTGCAGCTGCATTGATACAAAAATTATTTTAAAATGTGGAACTGAGGATTTTGAAAAACTAGTAACTTCAAGTCTGAACATTCCAAAATAAACAGATAAAAGTGCCATTGCTAAAAGAAATCACAGCTTGACAGCATGGAGAAAATAAATATAAGTGCTTGCAGCAATACTTTGAATGAATAACACAAATATCTGACAGATGACACCTTTTTGTTGCCCAGTTCAGGAATTGCCAACAGGTTGAGCTCTAAAGCAAATTAAAAATCATGTATTATGGCAAAGTGTATTCCTACTGTAGGAATTTGTCTGAGTTATTTTTCAGAAATGTTGCCTGACACAAGCATTCCAGTTATTTTTGTGATGCAATTAAAAAGTAATAAATTTACAAGATCATGCATTAGAAGTATTTTCAGCTATAAAGTTTCAGAAAATAAAATGTAAAATAGAGGCCTAAGAATACTTTGTTAAAAAAGCTTTCATGATAAATCCACTTCAAGGAGAACAAAAAGAAAGTAGCAAACATTTTTTTTCCAACATCTCTGGGAACTTGATCTTTGAATTATAATAAAATGTGGTTCAAGATCAGATTTACTATTATTGGGGAAAAAAGTAAACCTTATGTTTTATTGGTAGTGTTTTTCCACAGCTGGTATTTCTTTCCATTGTGGGTTCTTCATCATAGGTTTCATCTGACAAAAAAAGTTTCAATTTATTACTACCTAATGACATTAAAGATCCTTGTTTAAGGTGGAACGTAGTCTATGTATTGTGGATGCTACGTTTCAAAACTTCCAATACTATTAAAATCATTTAGTTTAGGATTAGAAACTGTGATGGGCAAAACTTGTTGCTAATTCTTAGATTTGCTTGGATATCAAGCCTCACAAGCTATTTCTTTGCCATGAGATCACCTTTGAAAGAATTTCAGTATCTGCAGGAATTTTTCATTTCTAGAGGAAGAGGAAGCTGGTGAGTATAGGCAGGAACAAAGTGTCTCATACTTGATGAAGGTGAATGAAGACATGCCAGTGAACGAGAGTGCACTATAAATCTACTGGGCCAAATATAGCATGGATATGGAACAGCTGGCTATGCCTGCCACTCCTGCTCATATTCTGCTACATCCACTGACATCTCAGTGCGTACTAGTTATTACATGTTAAAGTCTGCAGAATCCATCCATCACTTCCAAGTATTAGTCTCAGCATATGGCTCTTTGGTGCACAGATGGATCCAGTTCTGCAGCCTATATTCTGCGTAATGATCACTAGTATCCTTGGACTTCACTGTGATCTCATGCAACTTTAATTCCACTGACTTGAACAAAATTCCACTGATTTACAAAACTGTGAAGGAGCTCTGGACCTTTGTTTTAGTGACCTCAGTCACACAGGCACTATTTGACAAGAAAATGTATATGTGATCATAAACTTTAACATACTGAAATATTAAACTGAAGATGAACACATTATTTGCAGTATTTATCAAGAAAACTAATGAACCGTTAGCCAGTGAAAACAACAAAATACATTTTATTCGGCTCAGGAAAAAAAAATTGAATTCTGATTCTCTCCAGAAGTGTTGTTGGTTGCATATCGGTTTGGATTGTTTTTAAGTTAACTGTTTAAAAGAAAGGTAACACTGGGGGATACAAGGCAATCTAAACAACAGTTGAAGTTTTAACTTCAGAAATGCAAAGCTTCTTAAAACATATTCAGGAAAACAAGCTGTATGTAAGCTGATAAAATTGTATGCACTGATAATTCCCCCGCATCTCCACTTTACTACAAAGTGAAGGCATTGTTATGTTAAACAGAAAAATATTTTTCAATAATTCACTGAAATCCTATTTCCCAGCAACTCTTTCATGACAGCCAATGTTATTGTAGCATTTTCACAATGCATGATTACAGAACTTGTTAACAAAAAATCTTAAATGAACAAAGAACCTGGAAGGAAATGGCAGGCATGGCCATCTCCAGGTCTGAAAGGTTAACAGATGGAAGTTGCACGTTGAATTGGCAGGGGAGTAAGAGGCTTTTGCCCCCATTAGCACCGGCCAGCATGAGTCTCATATCAAAGCCAGTGCTTCTGCTCACACTGTTAATGCGGCACCAGACCACCCAGCAGGATCACTGTAGCATCTCAAGGTAGACCTCAAACATGGCTTTTTCCCCATTCCACTGGGTAGAAACAGATGTGTGAAATGTCCAGAAAAGGTCTGTGCAGAGACAGACACCAAAGTGGCCAAAACACTCTTGAGCAGCATCTGTCATCTGCTCTAAATGCATGTCAAGGAGCAGTGGCCAAGGAAATTATTTATGGCCTACTGCAAAGTTCCTCCTAAGCCACACACACCACTGGAAGAAATGTGTTATGTTCTTGTCTAGGTTTGCCCATGGTCATGCATTTAGCAGCCAAGCAGTGAGACTAAATTTCCATTTCGGTCAATCAAGTATTTTCTACAGGTCCTAAATGTACCTCATCAGAAATGCTGAACATTTGCAATATTTGAACATGGGGAGTTACAATGAAGTTATTACATGTGTGGAAAGATGACACTAAGCACATGGTGCTCTTTAACATTTCCTCTGAACCACAGACTCCCCGTGAGGATTGGAGTATTTTATGTGGTTATATACAAACATAGAAAATCCAAAAGTCTTCATGTATTTCAGCTAAAGAAAATTAAATGCTTACTACTAAATTATGAAAACTTGCATTTCTCCTGCAGCTCTAGCTTTCAATGGAGAATCAGTCTTATCTGTTGCCTTCATGAATACTGAAATAATTAATTGATTAGTCAAATGTTAACAATTGTTACTCAGGCTGTGCCATGAGATTATGTACTCACACTGAGAATCAATAGTAATTAAGTAGTTGATCAATGTAAGCACCTTTTCAATGTGTACAAAGGTCCAAAATGCCAGCCCATTTGGAAAACCAAACATGATAATAACTCTTCATTGAGAGTGAGTTTTCTTCACTGAAAACTATTTTCTCTTCAGTGAACTGCTCAAAAAGGTATTTTCCCTTTCTAACATGGAGTAGAGGACTCCATGACATTGACAATGTGTACAGTTTAGACTTAAAAACAAACCCCTCTATTAGGCATTATACCCTAGCATAGATAAAATCTGACTAAAGTGACCAAAGCAGATTGGAATTCAAGCAATTCTGGTGCCAACTGGGAAAAAAAACCAAGGCAATGGAACATACCCACTAATCAGTGTCTTTAAACTATACAGTATTGTAGAGATCACATTGAAGCACTTCTGATGTACACTTCTGTAATGTACAAGTCTTAAAAAGACTTCCAAAAAGTTTCTAATATGATTCCTATTTAAACTCTCATGTCATGTCATAAATTCTCAACTGATCTGCCTAGTCATGAACACATCATTAATGTGTTGTACTACCTCAATTTTACACATACATGCACACACAAGACCACACACATAAAAGAGCACTAAATTGACTATAAAATGAGATGTAGCTCATTAAATCAAGAAACTTATGCTACATAATCTAAACCTTGCACTTATTTAAAAATGTTTTACAATTGGTTTGCTTTGCAATAATTTCCCCTCTTTCACCAGTAAATTGTGAAAATATTTACAGAATCCAGAGGTATTCAAAATTTCCCATACTTGCAGTGATAACTTGAAAGTTACTTACTGTAACTTTCTCAAGTTCCAGTGGATACAGTCATAACAAAAAATATTATATAGGTAAAAAGGAGTCCTCATTGAATCTGAAGGTTATATATTTTTTTGTATGATGTGAACATTCCATAATCTGTTCCAAGAATGATGTCAACCTTTCAAAATAAAATCTATATCAGCTCTTTAAATCTAAAATGAAATGCTATATAGCTCATAACAACAGATATTCTATCGTGGTTGGCTTTTTATTTCATCATAACAGAAAATCAAATTTTGGTTTTACATGATTATATGGAATTTGAACTAGACAGAAAAGGACAGCTCTAGAAAAAGTTTCAGAGAAACTCTGGGACTTAAAATGTTTCTTACCTATCTTTGCAAAATGACCTGAACTCTATGTTATATATCCCATAAATACATATAAAACACAACTCTGTGAAAACCAACATTTTCCTTTTCAATAAACTGTACTGAATATTTTACTAGTGCTTCCTCCTCTGAGTATTATGTAAGATATTTCTGCACAAATGTACATGTAAGGAACATGTATAAATCTATTTGGATACACAAATATAGTATTTCCATATAAATATCAGTATTTTTCTGCATAAAGACCAAACAGGACTTTAATACTACAAGTTTTGCTCTTGCTGCATACACATAGCTGTTATTGATAGCAAGAAAAAAAAAAACAAAAAAAACAAAAAAAACAAAAAAAAACAAAAAAAAAAACCCCAAAAAAAAACAAACCAGAATAGCCTTGAAGAAAAATGCTTTGTAGACGGAAGAGGATTTATCCAGTTTAAATTAAGAAACATAATGCTCTGACACTGAGGAACTTTAATTCTGCTGAAATATAGGCACCATAATATTAAGTCACATAATCTCTGTATAAACTGGGACAATTGCCTGTTCCTCCTCATTTCTTAATATGTTTGATTCATTAAGATAACAAGGCATCTTTTTTCTGGAAGTTCTCATCATTAGGCTAACAAAAAGGACAAAAAAATGTTGAAGAACTAGGTATAGGTTTGCAAGCACTCTAAAATAACCATTCTCCTAGCCTTACTGCACTGCCTGGAGAATTTCAGCAGGTTTGTCTAAGAAAATATATTGTCCTGTCCTGACTAGAAAAAATATAAACCATAATTTTAGCTGTTGTTTTCATTCCTTTTATACTGACCAATAACTCAGTTTTCTTATATCTGGCAATGCAGCCTTTATAACATAGTTTGGTTTGTACTGGCATTTTTTGACCATTTTTCTTTAGGTGTCATGTATCTCAAACAGCTTTACAGAATGAATTACTGTGTTCGAACAAGCATTTCTGCAGTATGATATGAAGCACATGGATCAATCTGTAGGTAGTAATAAGAGAAGGAACATGATTGTTTGTAGTTGTGGATTAACCTTTGGAGTTTTCAGATATGGAACTCAACAACCACCAACTGAAAGAAAATCCCAGCATGATGGTTTAAATGAAAGATAAAATCTATAACAATACAACGTCACCTAATCGAGTTTGCTCTGAGTTGTCTCTAACTCAAGCCCTAATGGCATGATGTAGGTCCCAAACATACAGCCTTCCACTCTCACATGCACTACAAGCAATTCTGCAAGTCTGAACTTCCAGGTATTTACAAAGATGGAGTAATAAATGTTTTGGGGCTGAGATATAAGAACTGCTATAAGCCAACAACCACTGCTTTAGAGAAGAATTAATGAGAGTTACACAGAGGACCCTGAAAGGACAAGTCCAATATTTAAAATATTATATCTCCTACTTTAAATGTTATTTCTTTATCTTCCTTTGAAATGGGACTATACAAAATGATAACTCTACTTCCAGATCCATTGGGTTATTAGAATATTTGTAATATCATGATTACAGATCACAGTATTGAAAAAAGTAGACAAAAATACAGACTTCCAGAGATATGCCAGTATTATTTTTAAGTGACTATTAAAAAAGCTCATTTTAATAATTATTCAATAGCTGCATTATAATAGCAATAAATTATTTCAGATGTAATTAACTCAATTATAAACATTTCTTATAAACATATAAAAGATTGAAATTCATTAGCATATAAAAACCACTACAAGTTTTGCTCTATAAATACACTCAAACGAGACTTTTAACTGCTGAAACCAAAATGCACAATATCATCCAGAATTCATGAAAGCCAATACAATGATATCAGGATATTCCTTCTATTTCACTTAGTCTTCCCAACTAGCAATCTTATCATTATAGCTCATATAATTCCTGCTTTGATATACTGTGAGCTATTTTCAGTCTCAAATTATCTCCAAAAGCCCAGCTACAATTTTCTCAGATAATATTTCTGTCGACTTCAAAGTTTCTCTGGTTTACATAGTGCAACTCAGGCAAGTATAAGATCAACATATTTATTACAAAGTTTTATTGCCTAAAACTGAAGTTAATTAACTCCTTTATGCTAAGTGGAGGACACCACAAGACTTATTGTTTCAGTAAAAGACCTCAGTAATATTTTCAGGAGAGGGACGGAAGTCTAAGAAACAAAGAAGTTTAAAAAGGAAGTATAAGAAGCAAGTTAAAAGTGGTAGAAACACCGTGATCACAACACCAAAAATAGTTTTTAAAAAATGGTAGCACAAGAAAAAGAGCAATATCGGACAGTGCACAGCAAATGAAAGGCATTATGAAAACTGCTCACTCACACTGTATTTTGTTCTAAAACATATGGAATTCATGTTTTCAGTCTGTTAGTATTGAACACTATAAATGGCTTTAAATTTCAAAACCCAATAACATCCATGACATTGCTTTCTATGACAAGAGTTACGTACAATATAATATATTAAGTATAAGCATGAAAATTTTACTGTTACCAGCTGTGGTATCTAAAAAAACAACTAACCCATCTCTATGCACTGGCGGCAGTCAGCTTGCCTGCACAGAAGGTTGGAGAGGTGCTCTTATAAAATCCAAGCATAGGATTCTGAACTTGTCAGGAGTCTTTACATTGACTTCAAAGCACTGATGATACTTCACCTACATAATTGTCTTCTCCAGATTCCAGAATTCGTGATTCCATACGTAAGAGATCTAGCACCTTAAGGAATTGGCACATATTTAATGGAGAAAAAAAAAGAGTGTCTTTTAAAAAATCTATAATTATTGTAGCAAGAGGAATTAATAGACCTACAGACATTACACACCCCTGTTCATTACAAAATGTGAATAATACACACCAGAGTTATTATTTTTCTTCAAGTTCCCTGAGTATGTTTTATGAATTTAACATTTGCTGCTATTTATGATTACTGAATTCAAATTAAGGCTAGAAATTAACTCAGCCCCTTTCTGCATGTGAAGCGCAGTGCATAGCTGCAAATAAATGCTTACTCAAGAACTGCAGCTCCTTTCTGCCTCTCCCACAGTGTAAGAGAGGGATAGAAATCAGTGAGAGGCAGACTTGGAACTTTTTATGCCCTCCATCCCCACAATGGGGCAGTCCTGGTTCCTTCCAACAGGATGGGGAAAAACAATGGCTCCTGGAAGCTTGCTTTCACAAACTTCAATGGCTTTCACATGCAACCTTGCGCAATGGATAAACACTCATGCCAAGAAAGGGGAGGAAATACACTGCATTTCTTTCTTCTTGTCAGCAAACCCAATTTGCTCCCAAGCAAAAAACATCCTACTTCACTCTGTAAACTATCCCGAAGTGAAGTATCACGTAAACAAAAAAAGTAGGCAAAAAAACAACAAATGTAAACAGAACACCTCAAATTAAATTAAACATAAGAACTACTCACTAATTACCTAAATACATGAGGAACTAGTTAGGATACATAGAATTAAATTAGTGAGAAATTTTTAGAAACTTAAGCAGAGGAAGAAAACAGAAGCTGAATTACACATAATCATGCCCTCATGTCATCTCTAAGTGTATGTCAAATTAGAGTGCTTAAGAAAATGCAGGAAATCTAAATGTGGTCCTAGACGGGCTAAACCTGGGCTCCATTTCAAAGGACTTTTTCTCCAATTGTCTGCTGCCTCTTTTAAACCTGATAATGGAGACTTGGGTCTGGTCAGCCTCAGATTGGCATTTGTCTTTGATGACTTATTTCTTCTGTGCCTGCATATCTCTTCAGGCAGCTAGTTCCTGATAAAGTTTACTCTAAAAAAAAGTCTAGTATGAACAAGTAATTTTGAAACCAATCTAAGTACATTTACCCTTTCCAACATTAACTTCCAAATGATACAGACTAATCAGGCCTTTGTAATTTGCAAAATCTGGAAAATGCCAGAGCTCCATGAAATAACGATTCACAGGGTGACAAGTTTTCATTTGTGTTCACGGCATTGTCCTTTATTGATGGTTGCCCTGATGGCAGGATAGTGGATTATGAAGGCTCTGCTGCTTGAGCTGGTGATAAGTTTTAACAGCTGAAGGTGATTTGTTTGGGGCCTCAGTCTTGCAACCTCTTCTGCAAGCATGTTTCAAATATTGTTCTAACTAGTGTTTCTGCAAATGAAGTAAACTGCAGATAAGATGAAGTCGGGGGCTTGATGTTATCTGGGGAAGCTGCTTTTCAAGCCTTACAGCAGATCCTTGGACTTCTATGTGTTTGTCAAGCTTGAACTATGTGAATGCATATGAATTTTCATATTAATATGAATTTCATAAATATGAATATGAAAAAGAATTTCATCTGCACTTGAAGAAATATTTTTTATTTTAGAAATACAGAATACACTTTTCTAAATTCACCAGGACATTGTGATATGATTTTTTGCTCAACAAAGAAAACCACTGAAACATCTCTGTTAAACTGATACTGTCAAAGTATGATTTAACAAAGCTCATAATCCAAGGGCTAAATCAGATTCCTTCATGTGAATAATTTTAGTAAAGCAAGCAGTCCATACTACTGCAGACAAATTTCAGCTTTGGTACTGAAAACTGTTAGCTTTAAATGCACATGACTGCATTTGTGTCTTAGGTGAGATTATTATACAGTACCAACATCATACAAAATGCGACTACACTTCCGTGGTAGTGCAATGATTCCAACAGGTAATTTCCAGAACTGTTTTGTTTCTCACATAATAAGCCTGAACTTAAAATGTTCTTTTAGACTGTATTATACCTAGAACATGTGACTTTTGTCTTCAATTCAGCTGATCTTATCAGCCAAGACCAGCTAACCAAGCAATTGGTTAACCAAGCAATCAGCAATGGCTTTACTGCAGAAAAAAATCATGATCAACCTTACAGGAAAGGAGTCAAGACTTGCAACCCAAATAAAAAGATGATAGATAGATAGATAGATAGATAGCTAGATAGATAGATAGATGATAGATAGATAATACTGTAGCTATACTTCTATTAGAAGAAAAAAAAAAAAAAAAAAAAAAAAAAGTCCATTTCCAGCAAAGGACTTAAATAGAACTTCTGAAGCACAGAAGACACAAGCCTAACTAGAAAAGTAGGGATGTGTTCTAGCTCCCAGCAATCCTAATGAGACCAGGAAGCTTTTTTTACAGAATACAATAAAATCACAGCCTTTTCTGGAATTACTGAATAGGCTGGTATAAGCAGTACTAGACAGTAGCAGATAACCTTGAAAAATAATTTACCAGCAATAACTGATATGAAAATTTAAGTGATATGACTGCTATATGTAGGACACCAATCTTAAATTAGAAAGAAAACACCCTCCCAAGGAGTTTGGTGTTAGTTTAAGCTTTTTTCCCCTAACCATACAAATGAACAGGTGCATGGTTGTGAAAAGTGCTGTTGAAGTGCTCTGTTTGCCAGAATTCAAACAGAAAGAAGAAAAACTTCCATGAATGCAGTCATAAAAATGTCTAAAACTTAACCTTTAATCTTCTTTAGCTAAATAAATGAACTAAATGTAAGATAGAGATTTTAACTCTAACAAGACATATTTACAGTGATTGACTTTTACCATGTAGTGAATTTTTGCTTATCAGATAAAATGTTTAAAAAGAATATTATCCAGTATACTTAGTTTTATACCCTCATCAACTTTCATTTGTTCACAGGCATATGAAAGCTGATGAGCTGAATTTTAAGGAAAATTATAAAGGCATGTAGTCATTTAATTGTTCATGATATTTTTCCAGTTTTGTAACATAAAAGCCAATTATTTGAGATAGGGCATTAGCTGCCAGTTGAAAGTATTTGTGTTTTCTTTTTTTTCCCAATCATTTTAAAAGCCTGAATCACATCACCAGTTCAGCATATCGCATAGAGTACTATACAACTCACTATGAAAAACGAAGAGATTATCCTTCAACTTTCCTTGCTCCAAGATGAGAAATAAAACCTTAGGAAATAATAAAACATGGTAGAGTGAGATCAGGCTTTTAAGCAGAACCACAAGGTACAAATTGCACAACCCATGGGAAATCCTATGCAGCATCATGCTCCAGACAAACTCTGCTGCCTGTGTTGTCCCCATCCTAACACAGTGGCTCTTCATAGAACCCTACAATATTCATCACACTTCACAAAAGCTCTGCTATGTTCTCAGGGCTGAAAAGGCAACCTTGCTCATCTTTAATATGTCACAAGTGGTTACTCTTCTCTATGAATTCTCCACCTATGAAGTTTCCACCACAGGCAGAAGTTGCTTTCACAAGTCACTAATGAAATACACAATTTGCTGTTGAGCATGAACTTCTGTTGTGCACACAGAGGATCATTTCTTCCCCAAATGCACAGACACCCTTTGCTCTCTCTGGTTCCTCTCCCTCTATTCTGCACTGTGGCTGAGCTGCTGCAGCCCAGGCACTGAGACCCACTCTGACCCAGCCTAAGGGGAACTTGCATGCTGAAGATAAGCCCTAAAATGCAGCTGTCAGTCTGCCTGTTAATGTGCTGCCATAAAACTGCAAACTACAAAAGAGTTTGTCCTTCAGGAATCAGGACACATAGGGTAGGCAATCTAAGCCTGGCCATCAAGGCTGTGATGAAAGCCTGTGTATGTAAATTTTGTTATTTATAATATCTAATTTGCAATTATTTGTAATGGGAGGAAATGTTCAAGGGAGAAGCACATCATTGCTTGCTGTAATTAACTCCACAGCCTTTGCTGTAGTTTACAATGAGTTTTATTATTAGAAATATTTTTAGTATTATTACTAAAAATTTACAAAATATCCACAATGTTAAGAGTGAATGTTAGGTTATGCAATATAGAACATAGACCTGGCTTTTCCAAAGCTGTTACAGCTGTTATCATGAAGACCAAATCACTGGACAGCAGTTTTCCGCTGCACTTCTACTTCAGTTATTTAGATAAGAAAATAACTGTAGTACTGGAGATGCTTACCAAATGGTGTCTCAAGTTATTTTTAAAATAGACTAGGACTAAAAGTCAAGAAAAGTCTTGAAAATTACTGCTATCAATTTTTGAAGCTAGCGCCTTAGTGGTACAGACACTGAGCATCCTGCATAAATTAGAAGTATATGATGTGAAAGACAGCTGAACCAGGCCCTTACAGGTAAGCAATGGTGAAAGCAGATTGTAGTAAAAGCACAATTCTTCAGTACCTCTTCAGAAATCTCTAAAAATACCTTCAGGATTTCTTCTTTTGTGGAGGTAACTTTCTGAGAGCTCTCCAGGAGCTGTGGAACTTCTTAAACAAGTAAGAATGAGTGATGGGTTTTTACAAGCAGAGAGGAAAGCTAATAATTCTTCACAAGAGAAGATAAGAAAGAGCATATTTTTTTTTTGCTTAGCCACTCTAGTACTTTAAAAAAAAAAAAAAAGAAGAAGAAAAAAAAAGAACTTTAAGGAAAAGACGGATGACAAACAAAACAGTTAAACAAACACAAAAAGAAAAAAACATAGAAGTTGAAAATGAGGAAAGGAAAGAAAATAAAGCAAAAAAGTTAAAAGTATTTCTGAGCCCTTCTGAGAACTAGATCAGAAAATTACATGTCAAACTACTGTAATTCTGTCGATTATTATGTCTTAGGGGATACTGATAATATTGCAATGGGAGTAATTATTATACATACACAGAAGATGCATCTAAGGGGATGGAAAAATATCACCACTTTAGGAAGTTTTACTAATTATATGACATTATATTCCAACAAAAATTAGAATTATTACCATGTTTTTCTTACTGAAAAATGCATTATGCTTTTTGCCTGGCTATATTAAAATGCAGTCTTACGATGTACCTTTTCACAAAGCTGACCACTCACTAACTACTAAAATTATTATAGCATACTATGGTAGAAATATTAATACTGTCAGGAAAGTACAAAGCTCTGAAATGTTGTCAAAACAAAGAATATTGATCTTCTTAAAACATTGCAGATAGTATATAAATCACGCAAAAATGATTGACATTAATATGTGCCTTTTGTGCAAATGCACTTTATCATGTACCTCTTTGACAGTAATAGCAATTTATTATACTGCATGGCACCTTAACATACTGTACAGACAATTTTTTCAATTTGAGAGTTTCCATTAAAAGACAAAAAAAAAAAAATTGTTGAGCAAAAAGAAAATTAACTGTCTTCATTCAGCTTGATTTAATACCTTGTCAGTTTGGTGCATTTTTTACGATTCTTTGTATAAATAAAAAGTTGAAAAGAGCTATTCTAATGGTAATTTGGATCAACCTTACAAACATATGATTCCAGGTTTCTAAAAGAGGCCCACTTGAGGCGGCTTTAAAACTGAACAAAAAGAGCCCTAGGGCTCTACAACTCACATTTAACCTACTTACATGAAAAAGGAACTGCTTTGGTTAAGAATAAACTTCCACAAGCTCAGGTTCAAACCAAACATGCCAGCATATTAGTGAGGAAATGAAACAGCAAATAGTAACTCCTTTCATACTTGTAAAAGAATACTGTATTTATTTAAATGCTTTGGCAGAAATTCTTATTTAATTAAATTGCATTTAGTGCAATAACATTTTCATAATTAAGAAAAAATAACCAATTCATTTTAAAGACCTACAAAAAGCACAGCAAGATAAAATATATGGAGAAAACATGTAATTGTGTGAATAAATCTGTCTGACTAACATGGGACATGAGTCAGGAAAAGCCGATAGTCTGGTTTTTATGCTGGGCAAGCCTATGCAATGCAGTCACAGTAACTCAAAGAAATTAACTTCTGTTTGGAAATCATTGAAACCCGTACACAGTTTACAACTGTTGTTGTACTGGATACATTTTTTTTCCTTCTAAATAAAATTTCTTGCTCCCATCACACATGTTTTTTCTTTATGTCCACCTATCAACAAAAGTGCTGGACTGTACTTTAGAAAAGAAGATTTAATTTATTTCATTCTGCTCTTGAAAGTGTAAAGAGAAAGAAGAGAAAGACACTTTCTTGTAAGACCCTTGTCACTGGCCACTACATCACAGCAATCAAAGACTGGCTGTGAAGGTTTTCTCTCAGCACTTTGTGCAGCAATGAGGTCAGAGACAGGGAAGTGGTTTCACTGTCAACACGAGGGTGACGACATACATTTAAAATAACAGAAGCAGCTAAAAACAGAACAGAACAAAAAGCTAATTATCCTTCCATGAAATGGTCATGATCATTCAATCCAGGTGCTGGCAAGCTACCTTAGTTTAAAACCTATGCCTACATTCCTGAGGTCCTCATCATGGGGATAAAATATATCAGATCAGTTTTAGGCATGTGTCATTGATTAGTTTTAATACTTATTAAGAAACCTTTGGAATGGAAAAAATTACACAGTCTACAGTAACACTTTCTATTTTACATGTTCACCATCCAACTGCTTTATCATTTCAATCTCATCCTTCACCAGGTCATTCAAATATATTTATTTGGAAACAATAGTGCAGCTGCTGCTTGTTTGTACTGTTTCTAGAGTTACTCAGCAATTTAACTAGTTCACTGCTTGTAGAAAGGAAGAGAAGGCATGGCAAAACTTCAGGAAACAGAGGCACAGAAGCCAGTGTCTTCAGTTCTATCTGTAAAGGCCTCGCTAATTTGCTCACCATTACTCCAGCTGGTAAGGCATTGTTGTTCTGATGACTGGAAATTTATTCACCAGCAGTTGATAACCATTTGCCCTTATGTCAATATTGTCCTTTCACTTAAATTTCTCTTTTCCCCTCTCTAGAGTTTTTCCTCCCTCATACAGTTATGAGTGAAACAATCTCCTCCCTCATCCTTCTTTTTTGGCAGACTACACAGAGATGTTTCCTGCATGCCCCATGAGCTCGTGTCAGGTTCAGTCCAGATGTGGTAGCACCTCAGCCACTTTCTGTGCAGCGTACACTGCCTTGCTCAGGAACCACAACATGTCCCCTGCTCTTGGGGATTGGATCAAAGCACCCTTGTTAGACACAGCTGTCAACATAAAAATAGACAATTTTTGCTCCCTGTTCCTTCCCATGATCATCCTAACAGTTCATCCCTATACTTGTTTCATTCAAACCTTATCTCACTTGAATCCAGGTGATCAGATACAAGTGATTACACCAGTGTCTCACATAACACCTTATCCATCTTCACCTGAAATTTTCCCCAGGCAAATCTGTGTACGTTTGCTGCAATTATTGTCATGGCTCATGTTGGCAGTTTTTATCCTTCAGCAGATGGCCCGCTCTTCTCCCTGCTCCCTTCAGCCAGCTCTGCTGCTCAGCTGGGTGCAAGCAACTCCATGGACCCACCCTTTCACAGCACCCCTGACACTCCAACCTTTAGTGCTGCACACCTCTTCTTGATATGCTGTGAGTTTTTGTAACAACACTGTCTCTCCATTTTTGGTTATCAGCAAAATTAAGGCACTCTTATTTGTATGACTCATCATAGCATTCAATGAGAAAACATTAAATAAGATCTCAAAATCAATTCAACAGGTCCTGTGATTTCTTTCACCAGTCCTTTCAGAATCCTATTGACTTGATTGCGATCCCCTAACCTCTCTTAAGATTATTTTGCACAGCTGTGTATTTCCATACTCCTCTACCCAACTACTCAACATTATTTTTCTTGACTGAATATAACATGTTCTGTTCAAGTGTTGAGATGCTTATAAACAATTTCTACTCTCTACCTATCTGTACTGCACAGCTGCTATACTTCTTTCCTAGTTCTTTTTTTATTTATAAAGTTGAAAAACCTTGACTCTTGATCATCATATCATTTGCAAAGTCTAACATGTTTTATTTTTTAACCATTTTCTCCCCCCTAACAAGACTTCAATTCTTATTACTTCTCCTTGTGGCATCAGTCTTCTTGGAATGATTTGGGAAGGGCCTAGAGTGGAAGCCATAAAAGGAGTGGCTGAGGTCACCTGTTCTGTTCAGCCTGGAGAAGACTGAGGCAAGAACTCGTAGCAGTCTACAGCTTCCTCGCGAGGGGAAGAGGAGAGGCAGACAGTGATCTCTTCTCTGTGATGATCAGTGACAGGGTGCGAGGGAAGGGCCTGAAATTGTGTCAGGGAAGGTTTAGGCTGGATATCAAGAAAAGGTTCTTTATCAAGAAGGTGGCTGGGCACTGGAACAGGCTCCCCAGGGAAGTGGTCACAACCAAGCGTGACAGAGTTCCAGAAGCATTTGGACAGTGCTCTCAGGCACATGGTGTGACTCGGGGATGACGATCCTTGTGGGTGCCTTCCAACTCAGGGTATTGTATGAGTCTATGATTTCTCTGTCAGGCCCAGAGTTCTCAGAACTTAAAACCTCTTTTTTTAAAGCTTCTGCTTTAGAAATAAAGCTCAATGTCTACATCTTTGACTGCAAAAATGTCCCAGTTTCTGTTTCATTTAATTTTTCAATTCACAGGTCTTTATTTTGAGATGTGTTTCAAAGATACTACAAAACATTCTTTCTCCTATCAAAATGGGAAGCGAGAACTCCTGTCTCCACATACTTCTCTTATTCAAATAAATCCTTGTAACAACACAGTATTTCTTTCTTTAGAAAAAAAGCCAAGCAATCCAATTTACCAGCTTATAACTGCTCAACATACTGCTTTGCTTTCTGCTTTTCTGGATTTTCCTTATTGCTTCTGGCTGCAATTGTTCTTTAACCATGGTTTGATTTCTTTTCTTATCAATCTTCCTATTTCCAAATTGGAAAAAATAAATTCAGGAATAAGACTTGAAAATAAGTGTACAGAGGTACATTAGGTGTATGAGTATGTGTACATACAGACTACTACTTGTACACAAATATAGGCTATTTATAGGCTATATATACATATATTTATAGACTTTGTAGTTTAATCTCACTCTGCAGCAAAATTTCACTGGTTCATTGGGTTTTTCTAAGTTTCTTTAAGGAAAAAAACCCTCTTCTTTCTCTGATCTCTCAATTAAATTTGACTCTACCAATGACCATCCAGTCAATACTGCTGTTCTACTGAAATGTTGTCTTCTCTGAGTTTTTTCCCTAGACCATGGCAGGGATTTATGGCAGACGACAGAATTACCTGTCTCAAAATGAACTCTAGTCTGTAGATTGTTTTTAGCTCCTTTGGTGCCAAATGCATTGATTCTTTTCAAGAAGGAACATCCAACTGCATGTCATGCCTTTCTCAGATGCTGGTGGAGATCATCTAGCAGTCTGTAGCTTACAGTCTCCTATCTTGTGCAATTTCTAGCTGTTTCTGGCTCCCAGCCCCTCTATTATCTCAGTCTTGCTTTCTAGAGATAGTATATCAAAAAATTGCTGCAGAGCAGCTATCTTTTGACTGTTCATTTCTCTTTTTTATTTCCAGTACACCAAGTCCCTATCTTAGTTTTATTTCTTCCCCATTATAAGAGTTCTTCCTCTGCTTTGCTAGGGGGTCATTCTTTGCAACCAGAAAATCTGGTCCCTCCAGATACTTTTGCCCATTAGACAAGTGCAGATCTGTAGATGCTCATGCAGCTTAAATATCTCCCTTTTTTTTCATCACACCTTCACATCCTCATCTGAACTACCATGCACACGGGCATGGACTTTCATTCCTCATCTCTTTTGTTGCACAGGTTTTACAATTAGGAGTCTTCATTGCTTTGGACCTTACTTTTCAGAATGCTGTGTTTAATTTATTCACTGCTAAACTAAAGCATGCCTGAATATTCAAATGTTCAGACAGAGGAATGTTTTAATTAGCCAATGCATCCATCTGATATTTGTCTGATGTGTTTTGGATTTTGAAATGTATCGTATAAACTACAATGAAAGTCAATTTAAACAAATTCACATAGAGAATGAAATATGATTACATAAGGTCTCTTAATGCCTGAATGAGCATACTTACATATTCTCTGTACAGCAAGTTGACTTCAATTTCTATGCAGAGAAATAATGCACTCAGTCACTTCATTTATTTATTTGAATTATCACTATATTAAAGTAAATAATGCAATGTCCAATGTTTATTTCATATAGAAACCAGAAATTTTAAAAATGTGGTTTTCCCCAACAGGTATGCACTTAGCAAACTAAAATTAAGACTTTGGTTAATTAAGTTACCATGTATTAAATAAGGAAAAAAAAAGTGGCTTATATACTGTATGTGAAAAAAAAAAAAAAAAACAAAAAACAAAAACCCAGCACAGGGAAAAATCATTAAGGCACACAAAGCCTTTTCCTTTCATTTTTTCAGTGTTTTCTTTAATGAAATTTTCTTCTGAACATTGGCCAGTATGTGGTATCAGATCCTGACTGATTCACTCCAGCAGTATTTTGTTTTCAGCTCTGGCAGTCTGCAATTCAATCCCTACTGCTTGGCAATATGGAGGCTCTCACGTTTGCACAATTCAGAAGCCTGCACTTTACAGCCAATTACTCATATGTAACATAGGCTCAAGTGTGCTTTTTTACAGAAAGCACAATAAAAGATAAATGGCCTTATGCCCTGAGAATGCGTAGTCTCAACTGCTCTTGGGCACTGAGAGACTGAAAGTCATGGGGCATGAGGCACTCCCTGTTCCATGGCAATGTGCTGGCAGAGGGCCACAGCAGTGTCTCCAGAGTACCCTGGATGAGAAGTGTCCCAGGCATATTGCAAGAGGAAGAGCTGGAGTCACAGCTGATCCTGCCTCAGACCATCTAAGGCCTCTACACCATTGCTACCACTATAACATAAATGAGAACAGGACAGACACCAGCTGACAAGAACTACTACATACTATATTCCTTTTTTCAAGTCGGAAAAAGTGCTGCGAATATTTTATGACATATTTAGGACATTATTAATTTTTTATTTTCTATCAAGGAATAAGTGAAGAAAATCATTAATTTACAGACAGCAACTGATGTGCTTCTCTTACATATTGCATTTTGAGCCTAGACATCATGCTGACAGTACAACTGCAATATGAAAGGAATGAGAGGGAAGTATTCATGGAAAAATTGTTTTTATCAACATTCTGACATTTTGTTATATCCCCCATTTCTGTTAATTCTTCCAAGGACACAGACAGAAAATTACATGCACTATGGTATGTGTGACTCTGAGAACTCAACTACCTCTTTTCAGCAGCAATAAATATCTAACTATGGATATAACTAAGAAAGTATGGTTCAGGAGAAGTGATGATGAGTGAGCCCATCATGGAGAGCAAACAGTCCAGAAGGAACTCCCAGGTCTGATCAATTTAATCTGGGGTACAACTGCAAATAGCAGAAGGCCAATTTTTGCTGGGTACAACAAAATACAAAAGAAAGTGTGCTCCACTGTGCATCTCAGTGCAGGCCTTCAAACGTGTCCTGGCTTCAAGGTGGAAAGACAGATGAGTGTCACCAATTCCCAGCTCATGGAATGAACCTGTAGGGAAATCTACAGAAAAGAGGGGAGTGGATCTTCCATCAGGTCCCTAAAATATGAACCAGGTCTTTGGGCCATCCTTAGATATGCTCTCTCTTCTTTAGCATGTGGAGGCACAAAACAGCATGTAGTGATTTTGCCACTGGATCTCCAGCTTATATGTTCTGAATGACCCCCATCCCAAACTCCAGGCAAACTAAAAATGTGAACAAAAATGGAAGGACTCAGTATAAGTTTTCTCCCTCAAACGCTGGTGGCCAGTAAAAGGCATCTAGATGTGTATAGTTACAGTCAAGATGCAACATTCTTATGAAAATAACAGCTACATCAAAATGTACAGGAAAAAGTACAAAACTTAATTTAAATTTATTCTGTAGTGCAAAACAAGGACAAAATTATTCCTAAGCCACCAGCAAACTGGAATAAACTTGGAAAATCACTTCTGCACCAAAAAGCTTGTGGGATGTTTCAAAAAAGGATAGAATCTCTCTGCAAGCTTCTAGGTCACTTCCTTAGTCACTTCTAGCCACAACAGGACAATGTGAAACTAAATCAGTAGTTTGTATTGCTGAAAAAAGAGTCATTTTAAACACAGGTTATTTCAGAAAAAAAGGCATGATCAAGAACTGGATATGTACTGATGTATTTGGTGCTGAAAGAATAAAAGTTAAAAAATATAGACTTTATCTTCAATGTGATGCTTTCTCCTACACTATTCAAAGCTACTACATCTACAATATAGAGCTCATACTTAATCCATGAGGCTATGCAGCATAATCTATCCAATACCTTGGGCTATCAACTCTGTCCAGCTGGTCATTAATCCCCAGGAAATAATCTGCACCTCAATTGTTACTGCTTAATTAAATGTAGCGATCCATCTGACATACAGAATAAGAATAGAAAGAAACCCTAATAGAAGGTGACTCCTCCAGAATTGGAACTCGCTACCTTTCCCTTGTAGATATAATGTAACACAATGTTTGGTTACAGTTTATATGGGTTTCTGTATATTAAATTACTTTGGAGATTCTTCCTATTGAATGCAGTGTAAATATATGTCAGTACACAAATTTAACCAAAAAAAACATAGAGAAGGTCAGATAACTCTTCCCTTCTCTTCTGTATCTATTCTGATCTTTTAAGTTCCTGAAAACAAGATCTGCTTACTCATTTGGATCTGCCCTATGCATACTATGCCTACTCTTGGCAAAACCTTGTGATGATAGGCTTTTAGAACTACTAACAAAGCTAGTACAGCTTGGCAAGACACCTTATAGCAGGTTTTCACTTAACAGTGAAAGAAAATAATGCCTTTTTACTTCAGTAAAATATGAGAACATGTATGCACTTCATGGAGATGAAGAATTACTTTACCTCTGTATTTCCTCTTTAATAGAAAGAAGATAACATCTTTACATTAGATCTTTCTCCAAAATTAAAAGAAATTACAATTAACACGTTTCCAGATTTATCAGAACTGTGTAAATGACAAAGCTTATTATATCAAAGCTGATTCTGTAATGACTGTAGATCTTCTGTTAACTTTTCTTGTATCATCACCATAACTCTCAATTCATTATTTCATTATTCACTCAACTTAGGAAATAATCTTTGATTGTCAAGAAGCAGCAAAGAAAAGCAAACATTTTGAATTGTAAAACATGACTAAGATAAATGAAAATAAGTGGGCTCAACCACACAAGATAAAAGGTACAAAAGGAGACAGAAATCCATTGCTGCCCTGGTACGTGAAAATAGAGCTGATATGGCACCAAGTTGAGAACTGAATGCAGAAGTCCCTTCTTGAGCTATTTTTACTACACATTACTACATATAGAGCCGCATTTACTACACAGACCTGATGGGGGCCCTGTTAAGGTATGAAAAGACAAATCCATCACACAGCCCGCACACTCACCAGCCTTGTTTTTAGTAAGAATATTCAAACTGAGAAGGTCTATAGCAGTGTCAGTGACAGGTTTTAGGATGTTTTCAACTATCTACCCTGGGGATTTCAAGATCTCCAACTATTGTCATCTGTACTATAGGCAAGATCTACTCTTACTGCTTCCTTACAAACCAGAGTACAATTCAATCTTTGAAGTGTGTCTCAATTCTTGCTCTTCAATTTCTAGAACTACTCACAGTTCTTTCAAATGCATGAAATATAAGAAATATTTTACAATTGTTCAAAATTCTTTCAGAGAATTCTTATGTAACAGATCTACTTATTTTTTTCATGCAGCCCCTTTCTAGTATTTATTCTGAATGTTGTTTTCATTTATAATATTGTTTACACTGTCATTAATAAAAGATGAAGCACTATAATTTTCTTTCCTTATGTTATTCTCCGTTAAATAGTCACTAGAAAATTCAAAACTCATTCATTTTGTCAGAAATTATGTATTACTATAGTTTGAAAAATACTCAAAGTGAAGTACTTGTACTAATGAGAACTGATTCATAGAATTCACCTCAGCCAACAGTCTCACATTAGAAAGCACCATTTGGATATAAGTAATTTTCCTAGAGAAAGTGAAAAAGTAGTCTGAAGCAGGTCTCAGACTCCTGTTTAAAAGATTGAAAAGTTATAGTTTAAATAGTTGGCCTCCTTGCTGCCAGGGCACTGCTGACTCACATTCAACTTGCCATCAACCAGGACCCTTAGGTCCCATCCCTCAGTGCCGCTCTCCAGCCTCTCATTCCCAGTCTGTCCATAGATCAAGGGTTGTCCCATTTCCAGTGCAGTCTCTGACACTTGCCCTTGCTAAATTTCATACAGCTGGTGAATGCCCAGCCCTCTAATTTGTTGAGGTCTCTCTGTGGGTTTTCTTGCATTTGAGGGAGTCAACAGTTCCTCACAGGTTTGTATGATCTGCAAACTTGCTTAGTATCCCTTCCAGTCCTGCATCCAAGTTGTTTATGAAGAGGCCAGACATGTCTTGGGGTGCTTGAGGCACTGCACTGCCTACTGGTTGAGGAAGGTGATTGTCCTCCTTTACTCTGCACTGGTGTGGCCTCCCCTCGAGTCCTGTGTGCAGTTTTGGGTGCCACAATACAAAAAGGATGTAAAGCTGTTAGAAAACATCCAAAGGAGGGATTTGAAGAGGGTGAAGGGCATAGACAGGAAGCCATATGAAAAGTGGCTGAGATCCCTCAGTTTGTTCAGCTTAGAGAAGAAGACACTGAGGGGAGACCTCACTGCAGTCTACATATTCCTCACAAGAGGAAAAGGAGTGGCAGGCACTGATCTCATCTCTCTGGTGACCATTGACAGGACCTGAGTGAATGGCATGAAGCTGTGTCAGGAAGATCTAGATTCAGTATTTGTTAAATATTTTTCATTCAGAAGGACCCCCAGGAAAGTGGTCACAGAACCATCCCGCCAGAGTTCAGGAAGTGCTTGGACAATGCTCTCATGTACACGGTATGATTCTTGGAGTAGTCCCATGCAGGGCCAGGAGTTGGACTTCCATCATCCCTGTGGGTCTCTTCAAAGTTTCACACATTGAGTAACAGCTTACCATCAGGAAAATGGGTCCCAAGGATGTTTTTTCCCCTTCATAGGTCCAAAACTCTATGTCTGCATATTAAAATAAGACCACACTTGATGTAACTTAATATTGTTACTTGCTATAAAAAAACTCTGTGATACAGTCACTAGTTGAAGGCTGTATTTAAAGTGGGCAATTTATAAATCCCTTAAAGGGTGAGATACAATGGTCCAATCTTCTGCAAGAAGTCAGACATCCCAGTTTCATCTATTTGTCTTTCATGCTACATTAAGTTAATCTGTGAATAATTTAAGTAGAACATAATTTTTCATGTGATAAATAAATTACGCCATGCTTTCATATTCTCAAACTTTCTATCCAGACATCATTCGCTACCAAATTGCCCATCTCCTCAATACATTTTTAAATTGTATGCCAACCTGCAGGCCAAGTTCAGTCACCAACTCAAGCTCCTAATATTTAAATGGCTACTTTGGATATCCAACCTCTCTTCCTTGACTTTCAAGTATTCTTGAAGACACAGTTAAATGACAAAAGATGGGTTGCATGAAATGTAGGTCATGTGGGCATGATGCCCACATACTGTCAGGTCATGAGTCTCCCCACCAATCTGGGGGATGACATGTTTGTTTTTCATGTAGCAAAAAAAGAGAGAAACTCTTTTTTTTTTTTTCTTTTCTTTTCTTTAAGGGGTAATATAATAAAAAAACAAAAATACAATTAAAAAAAAGTAAGTTGTGCTACAAAACAGGTGCACAACCCAAAATTGTACTTCCTTATATTTTCAGAATTAACAGGTGTCAAGCTGTGTGTCCTTTTATTTTACAGTTTATGATCACAATTTAATGCCTGACCAGTTTACCGTAAGTAAATAAATAAATAATATGTTGCTACCATACTTGTTTGCAAACCCAAAGAGATAACCGCTTTTGCTGAGGTGAAATAAATCTGTGTTACTGAAGTACTGTAAAGCACAATAGATTAAAGATTCAATCAATCCACCTCTCACAGCAGCCTGTAGCAGTATTTCAGCTGATTTCACTGAGAGCTGTGTCAGTCTCTAAGAAAGCTTTGCGCATGCTCTCTGCTAACCCTCCTCCCCACCCAAACGAGAAACACTGAACTCTGCTCGTGTTCTGGTTCAACATCATGTCTTTCCCCTCCCTCCTTCTGTGTAATAAATATTCCCTCTCTATCCCTGTTACTGACAATAATGTAGGTGAACTCTGCACCACATACATCTGTCATTATTAATGACCACAGTGGAGAGAAACGATAGCTCACTCTTAGAAACCAAAAGGGCAAAATGCTTCAGAATTTTCCATTCACATTTTCTTTTTTAAGCATACTTGCTTGGTGACTTTCCAAAGTCATGAGGATGACTCGAACAAGAAAAATATCTCAGTGTTTAACCTTTGCATAGAAAATTGTTTGTTTAAACAGAGGGCACTTGTTACTTGGAAAGTCTCATTTGCTTATAATAATGCTATACACAGTATTTTACAGAATACACTAATACAACAAGATGACTTAGTCCACATGGTAAATAATTTTGTTCCTAGCAGCATTACATTTTTTTCAAAGAGAAGGCCTTAACTGAGATTGTTTTCTTTGCCATTCATTTCTCTACCAACACTGCTAAACTAGAAAGTAAAAGACAGCATCTGAACTAATTGTGAAAAGCACTGCCAAAATGGCTGCGACCGTAAATTCGTACTGTACCCTGAACTCTTTCAGAAAGGCTGCCCTGATAATAGCACTTTACTGGACTGAATGTAAAGGCTAGTTCTTTACAGGCAGCTGATGAAATCTTGAATATTTTTTCTCTTGAGGCAAGAAACAAAATTTGAGAAGCTATAGCAGTTCAAACTGCACTGCTGCATAAGCCTTTGTCCCTAACATAATGACCTACTCAGCACACCAGGTGCTTTCCATGTAGAGAACACATTGCATAAAGGTGTTGCATGGGAGGGACAAAACATTTGTCTCTAGTAATTTAGTGTTTGGAAACAGTACATCTCACACAGTGCAGGGGCTGGTTCATAACACAAACTACCTACATTACTAGGTTTTTTGCTCAACACATATAGGCCCAGAAGTCTCCTCTCTCCTCTAACATTTACACTGTAAATAGTTCCAGATATTTTCCTATCAGATATTCTAACCTCAAGTGAGACTTTGTAATAACCATTTGTTAGTTATGCTAGGTGTGCCTGAATGGACAAACATACTTAAGAGCAAATGTAGTGTTTGTAATGGCAAACATGCACCAAAAATCCCGTGTAAATGCTAGTCATTATGAGGTGACAAAAATGTTACCTTCTGTTTTCCTAGGTCTATATTACTTCATGAACACATTTTTTTTTTTTTTCTGCAATGGGTTAAAGCTTTTATTTACATTCCATGTAAGCTATATGCTATACATATCTGTCACTCATCTTTAGCATTTATGTTGATAAAACTTGTCGTGAAGGTTATTGTAACTTAGTAGAAATGGGCCTTTTCAGAACATAAATTTTAAGGCTTAAGCAGACACGTGTTAAAACCACTAATATGTTCTGCTAAGTCTCTCTTGTCTTCACTCAGCCTCCTTACAAGGTTTTAAGCAGTTTTATTGACATTTGAAATTCTGAAAATGTCAGCTCTTGGCAAGTGTCACAGTCTAAAAGTGTTATTAGTAGTTCTCTTAGGAAGTGTAAAGGAGTATTTTATAAGAACAATTTTGTCTTTCAACAAACCTTTTGGAAATGATGTGATAACCACAAATTCTGCACAGGAAAGAAAATAAACTGTACATTCCTCAAATCATATTTAAGAAACAATTTTTTAGAAAAGTTATATTATTTGGTGACTCAATAGTCTGCATTCAAGTTGATACAATTACCACTTCTCAAAGTATTGCTAGGGAGAGTAAAACTCTGAGAAGGAAACCATCCTCACAACACGCTGCCTCCTTTCTCTCACCATCTCCCATCTGCCAGGTAAGAGGGCTCTGACCCCAGACCTTCTCTAATAACAGCCCCTCCAGTCATTTTATGTTCGTTTGCAGCCAAAGAGTCTCCTGAGTGTTTTAGTCCTGTAATCCATCTCTAAGGACTCTGATGCTCCTAATATGAATGAGCACAGAAATGCCCTGGATTGCGCCTTCTCCCTCTACTTGCATGCACGGTCCCTGCTTCTGGAAGCCAAGCTGTGGTGGGGATTAATGTGCACCAAAGGTGACTGGTTTTTTAGCCATATGAGCAATGTATTAAAGTCATCCCAGGTAGAGGGGGAAGAGATTTGCATCAGACATCTCAGGGAGCTAAGCTGCATGTGTGGGTCCCCAAGTAGGGAAATATACTGCATATTGCAGTCCCAGTGCTCCATCTTTGAAGAAGCAAAGACTCTCTAGGATCAGGGGAAGCCCTGTGATTCTTGCTGGTCACCCCATCTTCAAGTCATTGACAGCTCAAATGTCTCAACATATCATGGGGCTGGGGGCAGATGTGAGAAGAGAAACATCTCCCTTACTTTTTACTTCTTATAATTCAAGTACGCTTGAATTCCAATGCATTCATTCAAAGTCTGAAAGAGTTTTGCCTAATTTTCAAACCAGAAAAAATGCAAAGATCCATCAGTAAGTATCATAGGAACATAAAAATCATTAATTCCACAAAATTGTTCTGAAAGATTAGTGTGAATCACTTTATCCTTAAAACTGAGAAAACATTGTGGTTTTAAATACTCAGTATTATCATCCAAGCAAATTGGCCCAGGTCAAATGAGCAAATCTAAAAAATGAGATCACTAAATTTTCTCAGCTTGATAGCTTAGTAATAAATAATGTGCTTCTATTCAATCTGTACATTAAGTCTTTTATGTGGCCTTAAGGCACAGTCTTATGGCCATGGCCATTACAGCGTAGCCATAGAAACTGACACATTTATTTCTTGGATTAGTGTGCCATTGAAAATATTAATATAATGCAGTAAATGGGGATTTGATCTAATCTACTGATGCTAGGCTGAAGTTACTAAAAGGCTGTATGATCTTCCAGTGGAGGAAGGATTATATTTGTGGAGCACAGCTGATGTTTTGGTTACAAACACCATTTAAACAACCTATCACATTTCACATACTCCACTGATTCAAAAAGGTTATATCAAACATGTAGGTATATCCACCACGAAGGAACCGGTTTCATATCATAAACCTTCTTTCTAAAGCAAAAGTGTCAAAAGTGGAAGTCATAAAGGAAGAGAAAACATAGATGCTCTGCATATTGTGTAAGCATCTCACCCTGCAAATATGCAGGGCTGTACTCCATGGGCATGCCGTTAGCAGCAAAGCCTATGCCCGCAATACTATCAACATTTTAATAGCATTCCATTATTACTTTCACATTTTAAAAAATGTAGGGAAAATATTTTTTTAAATCTTAATTATTGATTTTCTTAATTTGTAGGTCCCTATCAGGTCTCCATAAATATTAGGATTCCCATTTCAGTTCCTTGTAATGTTTCATAGTACTCAAATTCTGACTACCCTTTACACTGCAGCATACTACATAAATTCAGAAGATATATTCTGACAGATGAAGCATTGTTGAAAAGCTAAGTACAGCACTTTGTCCTTGAAATGTTAACATGTAATGCCATAAAGTATTCAAATAATAATTTACTCAATCTTTCAGGGTAATTAATTAAAACGGTTTAGGTGTTAGAGAAAATCACCTTGAGCTTATAAAACTGGAATGCCTCCTTTTTTCTTCTCTGCATGCAAGCTGTTCCAATGGACTTACCACATGCTTTCCCAGTTATGGTTTTTGATTTCAGCAGATAATAAATAGCCAGGATCTAATTTTGCCATGTCAAAACCGATTATGTTTCACAAGAAAAGGTGGAGTGCTCACCTACCAGATGAAGGTGAAACATAAAACCACTTTTATTTATGTGAAGTGTCCAAATTCAACTCAACCTGGCACTAGGTACTGGGAGTATGTAGACTTTAACTGTCATATGAATTTATGCATCCCTGGAAAATGTCAAATATAAACATAAATTTAATCAAGGAATGGAAACCTTTATTATCAAAGAAATAAACACAGTTTTTGACAACTAATGTAAATTATCTTAATCCATTTTCACTTATTTTTCAGAAGGTCAAAGAAAAGAAGAAGAAACACTGAACAGAGACATGGCTGATGAAAATATTTCAAGCAAGTCCCAGTCCAATTATTAATGCTGATGTTCCAAAAGGAATTTGTGCTCTTTAGCAACACCATTACATTCACATGTGAGAGTTCCTTTTCCCATTCATTACAATGGGATAAAACAGACGGCTTACAACAACAGATAAACAAGCACTCTGTATTATTCTGTAGTTTTCCTCAGTTGAGTAGTCTTTGGACAGCATTTTAATGGCTGAAAAAAACCCTGCACATGATGAATAAGGATGCCATTCTCAATTAACATGGACAAAGGATCATAGCCATATTTGGCAAATGAGGTAGCTGTGGTGTAAGAAAAGCAGGAGTATTCACAGACATTGCCACATACATCACTGTCCGCAAATCAAAACAAGTTAATGACATTTTTGTACATCTGCCCAACTACATGACTACACATTAGTCTGGCAAGTACTTATTAGACCCAAATTAAATAGCGCAATGATTATAGTTCATATTTACTAAATATAGTGTTATTAATTTATACAGCACTAAATATGGATGCTACCAACATATAAATAAATGATGAGTACCAAACCAAAATGGTCAAAGTTACAAAATATATTATCTTCATTAAATATGCCTCAGTGCTACAAAGCCCACTATGCACTGAGTTTCCAGTAAAATATATACCATGGAGGAACTGTTATCCATTCTCCACAACAAATGCACTGACAACACACTCAATCCCAACAGCTCCCCTCTCAGTCAGCCTCCACATCATTCACTGGTACAAATAAAATCACCAACACAGAAATATCAGCACCCATGGAACAGATGGTGAACTCATTGGTAAACTGTGGGGCAAAAGCCCCAAAGTTCAATCCATATCCAGTAAAGAATGGGATGTTACAACAAGGAACCTCAGACAAGGAAGACCAGTAGCACACACCAGCAATCCCAGGTGTTTAACATTAGAAAAATCTTTGCTAGACATAGATGCCTTCAATATGGAATTTATGTACCAGTGGTTATGCACAAGCTTAGCATATCATGCATAAACTTCACCATCTTTTTAATAAGAAGTTACATTAATTTTAGATGCTTGGCAGTCACAAACTAAGGCACACTGGCAAGCCAGATGAACAAAGAAAAGGATACTTTGAGGAAACATATGTTACCTATCTCTACTGCTAAACCATCCATGCCAGTTCTATGGAGGATTCCTGCCCCAAAGCTTTGCCTGTATTTAAGCTTTAGAAAACAGACCTTTGGCACAATCACATCAAAGTCTCTAATTTAAATATTAACACCAAGGCAGTATTTTGAAGATGTTTTGAAGATTGAGAAAACTGATATCTCATTTCTTTAACCCAGAATTCTTTTATCCATTGTTAACAACCTGGATCCTAAACAATATCACTGCTAAACTTGCATATTTCTTTCTAACATATCATTACTTATTTGTCCAAATTTGTGCAACATAAACTTGGCCACATTTTATTTCTGTTTCATAAAAGATTTGGCTTTCATCTGATTTTTTTTCTTTTAAAGATCTCACTTTTCACTTTTATGGGATCCGTTTTCCAACAATTGAGCTTATCAGCCACATCTACACTGCTAGTAATTCAAAACCTTGGCATATTTATTGATTCCAAAAACCTATTACATGATATCACTTACATCCCTGTATTAGATTAGACTGAGTTATTGGGGGAACTAACAAAAGATTACTCAGAACTCAGCAGAGAGCTTACACAGATGTCATCTTACCTGACATCTAAACTATTTGCTCCTGCACCTCTAAGTGTTTGCACACACAGAACAAGTTTTGCACAAAACAAGTATCTGAGGCAGCTTTACCTCAAATTTTTTATTCCACCACTAAAAGATATAGGTTTTATTCCAACTACAAGAGATAGGTTGAAAGTATAAAACATTTACCCTCTTCTTTCAGAGAATACTGATGAACAACTACAGAAAATTGTATTGATGAGTAAGATGTATTATGACTGAACATCATCCAAGTTCAATTTAAACCTGAGCTATATACTACCTCTGAATATAGTATGTATAAGATATTTATATATGAGTATAAATTATGCACTTCTTTGGACAAAAGAATGCCAATAAGTTTAAAACATGAATATGTTAATTAGATTTAAATTCATCCATTATAGAAAATATTTTGACAAGTATTCTAAGAATAGTGTTTTTAAAACAGTTCAATGCATTAAATATATGCAAATTTTGACAGTCAAAAATGCATACTGCATATCTGAGATACTATCATTCTTCACAATCATTGCAGCCTCTAGCTAGATACAGATTTTTCATGACAGACAGAAACATTTCCTTCTGTGTATCTCATATTCTCAGATTTCTACTTCAAAATGATTCCTGAAACACTTTTAAAGCCAGACTTAGAACTACTGCAAACTAGAACGGTTGCTATACACTCCAGTTAGCCAAGCCTGCCAACGCTGAACCATATTCAATCTCACTTTCTAAGTAGAACTGCTAGTCACTGGAATAACATCCACTGGTGAATTTTAGGATATTTCATTCTTGAATTATCTGCACTAATAGTGCATATATAGGTTATTTTCAAAATATGCCTAAGGTACACATATACATGGGATTTGCACACAGAAACACATTAGCACCCATATGAATTTGAAGCACATCCTCTGTTTTGAAAAATTCCCATGTAACTTTAGGGTGCAGCCTCAGAACTGGCTAAAATCCATGTAAAATTGTAACTAAATGTGAATTCTGTCCCCTCTTTGCTTGGTACTTGCCCTGCAGACACATGACAAACCAGAGCAGACCACCAGTTACAACAAGAACTTAGTAAGTAAGACTAGAAAGCTGTAATGTCCATTTGCTTTCGAAGCAGAGTATAGTTCCATAAGGCATCCTGTGTGGGCATGGAACTATCTGTATGGAATGCTACTCTACAACAGGCAGAGTAGCATAAATTCACATTACCCAGCACTCAACCACACCCACAGTCTGCTGTAGATCACAGCAACAAAACTGTAACAACCTTGTAGAACAAGGTCAAGAAAGAGATCAAAGGAACAGTGAACAAATTCCCTGTATCAAGAAAATACACTGATTCTTCAATTACATGTATCTACTTATGCAAGAATTTTGAATTCTGAAACGGGGATTTAAAGGAAACATTAAAAGCAAATTTTTACAAGTAGTAACAGTTGGTCTTCGAGATGTCCCAGGCAGGCAGCAGCCTGAATCACACTGTGAGAGCATCACAGCTAAGTGTGAGTCACATGTTTCTGAAAGATCCGGTGAGAACATGTGGATGGAAAGATGTGTAATTATTTTACAACAAAAACAAGATTTCTAGCATGAGTTTTCCTCATCTACTGAAGTTAAGTGCAAGTTCCCTTAGAACTACCAAGACTCTATCCTATTTAACAGGAAAAGGACCTGGAGGGGGTCCTACAGGGACTATTGCAGAGGCAGCAGGTTTGTGGGTTTGTACATTTGTTTCTTACCGCAGATGCACAGCTTGTGTGGGCCTCTGTCTTACTAATGAAATTCCCTTTGAATTGACCCACTACACAGGAAAAATAAAACTAACTGATTGTTTTTTGAGGAAAGAGTAACTCAAATGAACTTCAGTCACAGTTTTGCAACTGCAGGAGGGCCAGATAAAAAGTGATGTTGTAAGTGTGATAACTAATACTGGGTTAATGTACTTATAGGAAAAACAACACTCAGTAGAAATGAATTTTATGTTCTCAGTAAGATTTCTTTAGGGTCAGTAAGTATAAAATGCAATAATCTTGAAAATTAACCCCAGGTGTATCATTTTGTTAATAGAAGAAATGTGCAGGATAGATAAACCACTAAATTTTATGTAATGTTTTATGCAGGGAAAAAGGGTTCCTAAGACAGGGCTTTATAGCCCACCAGAGGCCAAATCACAGTCCTTGAAGTATGCAAAACGCCTCTGGACATCAGTAGCATTCTTCCTAGGGTAAAAGCTGCAAGGCCAAGCCAGTCACTGAAATACTCTGATACCACAAGGCTCTAAAAGCCAAAGCAGTGATAATGGCAGAAGAGCTGTTATTTCTGTACCATAAAAAGAAATTTTCCAGAGATGTTATTACATTTAAATGTATTCTGATATTGCATTCTGCCTTTCCATCTCAGCAGACACTGTTCTATCTGAACAAGATGGACATAAAACAGAGCACAGTATTTTCTATTAAATATAGTTATAAGGGAAGAATAACAACCTTGGAATGACTCACTTGCAGGACCAATTCATAGGTTACACTGAGTATGAAAGGCAATTTCAGAGTAGTGGTGGAAGAAAAGGAGTTTTATAACAGAGGTGATGCAAACTAATTTGGAGACTCAGATATACTGAGAACTAATCTGGAGACTTGGATACATAGAGAAGTACACGATGTACTATAAACACTTCAAGGGAGGAAAGAATGGGGACTTTTTCAAATACAGTGGTATCTGCAAAAATAAAGTCCAATTCTGCTCAGTAACAAAATCATTGAAAAGGATGAAAAACATTAAAAATTCAACACTAAAAAGGCAGCAGCTTTGTACTTGTGCTGCACTGAGTCTAAACACAAGATACTAAGAATAGGGAACTGTATTAAGGGCAGGACTGGTGACAGACGCTGGCAGTCCTATACAAGTGGTGCACACAGAATGTAATGAGATATTCATGAGTGTATTTCAGCCCATATAATAAAGCACCAAGACGGTAAAGTTTTTCACATGGTGGTATTACTTCCTAGGATAACGGGAAAAAATGGTAAGGAAATACAAGATTTCTTTAATTCTTTCACAAACATCTTGTCACAGTTCTGTATCCTAGATGATACAAATCTTTGTCAGGATAAATATAATGAAGTTTACCTTATCAAATCTAATGCAACAGACTTAGCACTACTTCTGTGTAAAAACAGTATCTTCTACAAAGGAACTCTACCATAAAAATTGATGCTCATGAAATGTTAATATAATCTAAAGCATAAAACCACAAAGCAAGGAAATTCTTTAAGTTAAGAGTTAAAATGAAACTTCATCCTTAGCCCACCCGAAAGTGTTTAGATATAGCAGGGCTTGCCAAAAAGTAATTATCCTATATACAAAATATTTTGCCATCACTAGAAATTTCAAACTAAATATGGAATTCCAGCTCTAATTCTTACCTTTCTCTTCCCTACTTTTATGGGTATAAACAAGTCCTTTCAAGTTCTTCAGCACTTGTGTGATTAATAATCTTAGGCTAATGCTTTTTAACTATTGCTGTGTAGCGGAATTTTTTTGACAGTTTCTCAGATAAACAGTCAACCCCAAGAAGAGGGAAAACCAAAATCCAAATAGTGTAATTATCTTTATGGAGTACTGTGGAGTGACCCTGAAGGAACAAGAATTCACATATCTGAGCAGTCTGCTCCTTCTACTTCAAACTCATCAGAATTTTTTTTTTTTTAAGGGCTAGAGGCATAAGTTATTGAACCACCAGATAAGGACTGAAATAAGATCTGTTGTTGAGGAAGAACAAGGTTCTCATCCAAGTTATGAGATAGCAAATTGTGATGTGGAGAAGAGTGATTTTTTTCAGAAATGGAAGAGGAAGAGGTGCGGGGAATGGGACAGGATATGACATAGCATCTTACAGTGTTTCTCTAGCTCTGCTCCACAATTATATTTGTGTTGAAGAATCTCTACATCCATTTTTGGAGACTGCTCTTTCTCTCACCATGATCTATTTTTGGTTATACTACTTTTCCCCATTTCTCTTACGAGATCTCTTCTATATAATGGTCAAAAAAAAAAAAAGATATCCTGATTTTTTGGATTTTACCTTCTTAAAGGAAAGTTCCTGGTAGAAAATGGTAAATCAGTCTCTGTTGAAGGAGGTCAGGACTTTCTACAGAACATGAGTGAGGAAAGTAGCAGATGAATGCAGCAGTGGAATAGCTAATATGACATTTCATGGACTAAGACAAAAAGCACTTCACAAATAAACCCCTGCAGCATGGGGGGTTTATCCCATGAGCCAGCAAATATTGCCTAGAGTCATGCAAGTTCACAGAAAAAGCAATATCTGTACCACAAAGACTTCCGCAAACCCACATTCACATGACCTTTAACATTACCCAGTACTACTTCAGTTGATCTGTCCTGATCCTAATAGTGCTGCTGTCATTTAAATCTGAATTTGGCTGTTTTCCTTAAAGCAGATGTTGCCCCACTAGGTCTGTCAACCTGAGACTTTTGATTCACCCCAAAGAACTCAGGGTGAAAATCAGTCTGTCTGGGCAGACTTCACACACCCCTTCTCCACTGTCAGTACAGGTACATCAGGACCCTGCGGTGATGTCCCTGCTCATCTAGGAGTCAGCTGGTCAGCTTGTCCCTGGAGATAGTTTAGGTCTCCCTACTGGTGGAAATGGTATCCAGCTTTAGCCAAGACCAGACAGAAAATCTTATTTTTACAGAATATCTCCATATTTTCTTCTATTCTGGTATAAATTCCTAAATCTCCAAGTGACAGATATGCTGAGATTGCAATTCACCTGTCTTTTCAGAGTTCAGCCTCTGTGTAGGGTGAATACTCAAAACATAAAAGGAGAAAGGAGGGTCCTGGCAGAACAGAAACTGCCAGGTGTTCAGAAATGGTGAAATCAAAACACATTCTTGAAGCAGCATGAAGCATCACAGACCCAGCTCTTCTGCTTAGATGAGTTCCTTAATCACTCAGTGCTCCCCTTCCCTGATTTCTTCTCCCACACTTGACTGAACACTCACTACCAGTGTGTGTGAAAAGCTCATGTTTCCTCAAAACATTTCATCCTTACCCAGGATAGTAGGACCTGAAGATTATGACACTCACCAATTCAGAATATTCTGTGATTTATATTTTTTTTGTTTGTGTTTGTTTGTTTGTTTGTTTTTTAACTACTAAGCTTTGTACAAGCTAAGTAGTAATAATAAGGAAAGATTCTGACGAGTGGAAAATGGTAGAAAATTATCTTCAAGGGCTGGTACATCGGTGTGCCCCATTGCTTCAGAATATGCTTACACCTCTAGCAAAGACCTTCCAGCATTGCTAGAATCCCAGACAACCATGTAGGAAGCAGCAGGTTGAGGGCTCTGTTGTAACAAACTTGTTCCTACAAAGTCTGCAGTCATCTGCTCCAGCCAAAGCCTTCTAAACTCCTCCTAAATTCAGAACTATTTTACTCTGCAGCAAATATTAACATTTAAATTTTGAATTTCTGAAAAGAGTTAATAAAACCACAGCCAAGTTTGAGAATATTACTTCAGTATTTCCACTGTAGTGTTCTGTTTGAGAAAGTCCTCTGAGAAAGCATTCTTAAAAGGGCAATGGATTCTGCTGAGTAACATATTTTTCCTTTTAAAAAGTAAAGTCAAAATTACTTTTTCTCTGAGCTTTTATTATTATATACACGGGCTCCTCTAGCTCCAAAGAAGAATGTTATAGGATGAGCCCTAAGGATTTTTAAACTAAATCCCCTGGTTTTACCAGAATTGAAATAATTTATACAAATTTAGAAAGTTTAGTATAAGCATATATTTAACAGATACCTCTTTAATTATTTCCATAGGCATAGTAACTCTATATATGATAATAAATACATACACAATAGACTTTCTCTTACTTACAATTGTAGGTTTAACTATAGTACATGTGACTGCAATTTTGGTCAAAATATCTGTATTTAGAGTTGGAGAATTTTTAGCCTTAAGGAAATTCAACCAGCTCCATTATCTGCAGGACATCTTTCGAATTCAGGAGAAAAAAAGACACTGAGATAGAGAAGTGCCTCTTCTTCAAAGATAAAGTTTAGAAAATACTAAGATTTTAACTTATGCTTGAGTTCCTCAGCCCAAAATGGGGGCATTGTGACAAAATAATAACACAGGTATTCTCATGTTCAATCCAAAACCCGTGGAATGTAATGCATGAATCATGACAGCCTGCACCAAAGTATCAGAAAGAAAGGACTGGTAAGAGAGAGCCCAAGATCTTCCTAGCCACACCAAGACTTGGTCCTCACTTCACTCACCATGACAAAATTCTCTCTGCTAATAAAAAGGAGTTACCTCTGCAGCAGAAAAATCTGTGCAGCAATGCTGAAAAGACTCAGACATTCCTAAGACACAATAGCAATGAATGACATGGATATGACCAAATGAATCAGCAAAACACACAAAGAAATTCTTTTGAAACAATATTATTTGGGTTAGAGAGTGATCAAAATGTAAAAAAATGCAAATTTGAGGCTGCCCAAAAGTTTTACTCTGGTACAATTTGCAACTGCATTAATGATAAAGCTGCAATGGCATGATCATTCGTTCCACATCCTCTGTTTTGCTCAAATTCCTGCCAATGACGACATACTAAAGAGCAAAATCAAGGCATCCTTAAATCTGCCACTCCCAGCATTAAAGTGTCTGACTTTGTAACCTAACAAAGTCCTGAAAAATGAAGTCCTCATGACATCAATGTTGCAATTTTTAAACTTTATTTCAAGAGCTACTATGGTGATTTACTAAAATGGCTCTGGTATTAAATGTTGCAAAATGTAAGTAGATTCTTTCCTCAACATTGATTAAAAAATTAAAATTCTTCATTTCATACAGGTTTAAAGTTTCAAAATCTGGAATTTTCCCTTGAGCCTTGTGGACCTGGTGCTCTATTTTCTACTCACAAATCTTGTCAACACATAGCAGTGTCAGATTCTAGTAGATCCAACCATATATCAATTTCATATATTAAGTCAGAAATGATCTGCTTCATTAGAAAATCTCATTGGTTTTCTTCTTAAGATGTTCACTTACTTTAAGCACTCTTGCAGGTTTACTGATGTTCAAGATGCAGTTGGGTGAGATACACTTTAATCCAACACAGTAGCAAACAGGCTCCATAAAGGTGCCAGCGTGTTGTCAGACCATTTGATATGCCTCCAACAAGTCGTGAGCATCCTTTCTTCCTACACTTTTTACGCAAATATAACCTGAAAGTCACAGTTGGTCTTACACAAAGGGTGAAAGAGCAAAATTTGCTTTTCATTCAAAACAAACCAGGAGAAAAGAGGAAAGAAACTTTGTTACTAAGTAACAATTCCTTCCCAGGGGTCCTCACAGAAAAATACAACTGTCATCCTCCTTTAGATTTTAATGTCCCTGTACTGGAACAAAACACTAACTCAGCTAAAAGTTCCTCACAACTGTCTTGTAGCTGTGCTTTCAGTGGCTGATGCTTTATGAGCTTTAAAAAGAATACAGCCAATACTGTGGCTTTTGATGCACGATGAAACCTGAACTCTAATTTAAGATATCGACATATAATTATTATTCATAATAATGAATATTTGGCTTTGCTACTTTCACATTCTTGGTTATGGAAAATAATGAGGCCTGTTTAGCAGATCTTATTTTGTAGTGATATATCTTACTGTTCTTAAGGAAAAAAAATATTAAAGTTGCATTACAGTCGGTATCAGAACTTGGTTATAGTATCAGACTTAAAATGAAGTTCTTATTGAGATATATCTCCCCCTAAATAACCAGTGTTGCCCAAAAAGTGTGTATCAAATACAGTATGAATAAGAAACCCTACTAGCTCTCAATATAAAGGAAAACTCCCATAATTTCCCCTTGTCTCTATAAGGGGACAAGACTCAAGGGCAGCCAGCCTCAGTAAATTTTTCCACTCACTTTAATTTTTTTTAAAAAGAGAAAAAGATAAACTTCTAGCAGTCTTTGGTCAGTGTGGACTTCATATGAATTTACATCATCAAAACACCTCTTAACTGTGTTAAAAATTTATTGCACATATTTTTCTTCCAAAATTCACAGGAACCTTTTGCTTTACAGTGCCTTCTTCACTTGCATGCCCTTTTTCTCTCTCATTGGAAAATATATCAATTGCTTATGAAAAAAAGAAGCATTTTGGCATGGCTGACCTGTAGAGATACAGAGCTAAGCAGAGTCAGTGAATCCACTCACTCTGATATGCACACATGATATGCAATTAAAATCTCCATTCACATTCCTACAGGGTTGTCAATCAAGAGAAAAGCCTTTTTGACAACATCCAGTGAAGCGTACCAACTAACTGCTGAACAGGAACTTAAACAGTAACAGCTTTTGTTACTAGCAAGAACGGATTTTACCAAGATTGGGCTCTGTTTCCAAAGAAATAATTATGTTAAAATTTTGGGGGCTTTTCATTAAAAATTAAAATGTGTCACAAAGCTATTGTGTGTGAAGCTATCGTATTATGTAATACATAAGGGTTATCAGATATATGTGAAAAAAAAAACCTCTCTAACCTTTCTTGGCTGTAGGAAACAATTTATCCTTTCATATTTAGAACAATGAACAATGATTACAAGCTGTTTTTTAGTGAGAAGAGAACATTATTCTAATTGCATGTTGTCTATCTGGTAGGCATCGAATATCTTTTATAACATGACATTATAAGCTGCCCAGACACAAAACTAACACTGAAAAAAGGTCTGCTACTGCCAAAAATGATACTGTGAACAATTTATTACTGATACACTGGAAAATAATTATAGGTATTTGCAACTCCGTGAAAATATCCTACCATTTAATTTACAGAAGAAAACAGAGGAAAAGTCTTTGACAAACATTGAAGATGTTAACATTTACTTTCTAATACACAGTCACGTAACACAGAAGTTGTAAGAGCATTAGGGTACTTTCCAATCCACTCTGTAAAGGTAAAACCAGTAAAAATACATTGATTGTCAATAATCTGATGTTTGTGTTTTGAGCACTAACTTTGAATTACAGTTTTCAAACCTGCTAATATTTTATATTTGCCCTCTTGCTTATCACACTCCATAACTGAAGAGAGAGCAGATGCATCCTGACTATTAACAGTCATGACAAATTGCCTTACTAATGAATGTTACACACTGAAAGTGCCACAACTGATTAAACTACAATTTCCCACTACCAGATAGAGAGAGACTTGGGAACTCCAGCAGTGGACAACTCTGATGTTCTGCCAGCAGGCCTTCAGGGCACAGTGTGGTATTTAGAAAAACACACTGTAAATTCCATATGAATATATTCTAAAAGACTATGTGTATACAACAGGTTTTAAAGAACATTAGATGAAACAGCTTAGGTTCGTAGCCGATGAGCCATGCAAAATGGATGTGTTTTAACAATTTTAGAATCATTACAAGGCTGCGTTAGAGAATATTTCTGTTGGGTTCCTCTGCCCCTCTCCCCACCTCCCCAAACATTGCTTGTGCTTTGCTTTCACATAAAATCTTTCTTTTGTCAGTCTCTTTGTTGGTGCAAAATTGGCAGTGGTTCAAATTCAAAGTACTCCTATTCATTTACTGACCATTAAACCAATGTCATTCTAGTTCACATCAGCCAGAGAGCTAAGCTCTAAAAAACATAAAAGGCTTGCTTCACCACTGACGAATAATGTGTACATTTTTACAGAGCTTAAACCTTAATGCTTTGCCTGAAACTAACGATACAGTATACCTTATCATTCCTTTTTCACAAGCAGGCAGCTGCTGAAACGCTTGCCACTTCAAAATATCAATTGCTTGCCAGAGTTGTCCTCAACACACCCTGTCAAACTCATGTATATTGTGCAATGAAAATGGTGCAGGACTGAAAGCTAGAAATTGTGTCAAATTCTGCTGTAATGGTATGATGTGCAAAGAACAATGTATGACAACCGTAGAGACTACAAACAATAGCAATGGAGCCAAACACCACATATATCACAACTGTGCCTGTACATATTTTATTGTATGTATTATATATTTAAAGCATGACAAATGTGTCATTGAAGCTATGTGCTACACCAAAAAGAAACCCTTCAGCTACTTAAGTTTTTTCATTGCTCTTGATGGAAATGTAGTAGTATTTTTCTGCCCTCTAAACATTTGTTTGTAAATCACACAGCACAAGAAAAAGAAAATCAGGTTTTCAAAATGAGTAACAGATAATAAAAGACAATACTACAAGATGAGAAAATGAGATTTTGTTCAATTAACACTTTTGCTTTTCTCTACAGACACAGAAGCAGGCTACGTTAAAGGATATCTGAGGCTATGCAAGACAAATACAATATCACTACACCCATAAATTACAGTGTACCTAATTTTAATGTAGATAAGTGCTGGCCTATTGATTTGCATGTTTCCCTGGCAAAATGGAAATCCCATGTGAGTATGTTCTTTGTCTGTAGAAAACGCATTTTAAAAAACCTTTATGAATACAGCAATCTATGCTAAAAAGGAAAACATAACTAACTAGTATAAAAATTATGCATGGAACCTAGAGAAAGTAGTGCTCATGTACACAAATCTATACACGCATGTTTCTGTGCATGCATCAATGTCTATTACACAGTCACATAGTTTTTTAGCACACAGAATTTCTACAAAGTGTCTTAAGTCATGAAAATTCAGCCTCTAGACAGAATCTTAAATTAGCTGAGGAAAAAAAAAGAAAACTGCCAAACTACGTAACAAAGCAAGTTAATCATAAGGTGACCATGACGTGTTAGTCTCCATGCTAGTCTTCAAAAAACAACACATAGTTGTGATGAAAAGTGTTTAGGAGGAAAGATAAGTGCAGCAGCCCACAACAGCATGTAGGTTGCAAAACCTGAGCACACAGTATTCTGTGAGGGTCATTAACTGATATAATCCTAACCAAAATGAATAGATACACCATTAAGGTGTTAATAAATATTTTGGAAAGAGAATGGGTGTTTTAGGTGCTCAGGGTTGCTGACCTTTGCTGTGTTTATTAGTGGGACAATGATGCATTATTAACACACAGCAGCTGTACCTGAACTGCTGCCATGAACATAATAGCCTTTTATAGCCATCAGGGGAGTGAGATAGGAGGCCTTTATTAACCACTACACATGATTAGCACATTATGTGAACTTTAGTAGGCAAATTATCTCTTATTGAAATATAATGCTGGTTATAACTAATTGTAAACATGATTTAAAAAACTTCTCAATGCAGAACTAAGAGTTTTACTGCCATTTAGGTAATAAGTGGCTAAGCCACTAAAAAAAATAATTCTTTTCCTTTGTTCAACATGCAAAAACAACTGTGCCTCACAAAAAATTACTTCCCTATGAGAAAAACACTGAAGTGACTCAATGACTTCCATATCTTGAATATTAGTTTTCAGAACCGTAAAAAAATCACAGACATTTCCAATACAATTAAGAAAGCTGCTGGTGAAGAAAAAAGAACTCGCCTTACATTTTTCTATAAAGACTACAAGCAGTTCTAAAAGAATCAGTTGACAATACATTTTCAAGAGTTAACTTGAAAAAAATAACACCATGATTTACTTCAAAAAGCTTAGTTTTGGGAAAGATTATCCCATTAGCCTTCGCAACTGAACACAGCACTGAGAGTCCATTATGAGCAGTCTTTTATGCCCTAGCAGAAAGTCATTAACATAAAATAAATCATTAGCTTTGATATTAAGCCTCTACTATCTGCAGGTTTCTATGACTAATGTTCACAACTTTGCCAAATGATCAATTATATGTTTTTGAAAGGTTATCATCCCTTTTCACCATTACTTTTCCTTTTACTATTTATTATTATTTCAAATCGATGCAAACACAATGATCATAGGAGAAACAAATGTTTTCTCTTATTCATGAACAGAAACCTACCCGCTTTTGGCAACTGTGACCAGAATATGACTTCAAAGCCAATTACTTATAGTACAGGATAAAAATTATGTGTTCTCAGAGTAAGTTCACTTCTTTCAAAGTCAGCAATATATGTAATGAAGCAGAAATCGACATGTGTATATATATATACAGAGTAGCATAGATATAACAGAAATTAATATGTTTACATAATCTTCTCTTCTAGCAGGAACTGTCTAGATAAGTCTTTTACTTCACATTGCAGGCTTCATACTTCCTTTACTGACCCATTTCCCTAAGTACAGGTTATCACTGCCTGATTTCAGAGTTCTGAATTCTTGCATATAGAATAAGAATTGGAGCTCACTGCAGATTATCTTAATATAACAAAAATACATACCAGCTACAGTAACTTCTATTTAACCTTTAAGACCATATAATCATCAACAACAACAGCAGGAGACAAAAGTACTACCACAGCAGCTCAATTTCCATGCTTAGCCAGCAGTACCTTTGAAAAAACCCACTCGTGCCACTTTTGATTGGTAGAGAGTGGTTTAACAGTCAAGAATGTGAATGCTAAAACATTCTGACATTTCCACTAACCTGGATTTGTCAGATGCTCATGTAATTCAAGTATGTTTTGAAACTTAGAAAGCAGCGTGTTCCTTGGGAGGAAACCATTCAACAAGGGTCTGTAGCAAATCAAATAGCAGCCCAGTGAGAAATACTAAATGAACAGTTCAAGAACAGTGTTAGCATATGTGCAACTGAAAGATAAGATATAAATATTATTAGAGCCATATGAAATTCAAATGCTAAAAATAAATTGCTGCAAACATAAGAAGCAAAACAAAACCACAGACATTACAAATATGGGTAGCACCAAGATGCCTGCTGAAAAACAATTTTAAGTTCAAAGGTCTAAATCAAGAGCTAAACGTTTTATTTGATAACTTACTAACTGAAAACTGATTGTTACCAATGAACATAAATGGCAGATACTCCATTAGAAGAGGGGACACAAGTTCCTTACATGCACTCACCACTTTGGAGGGGCAGAGTTTGTTGCTGCTGCTACAGCTACATAATCTGTGCCTAACCATAGAATAAGGCAACGCTGCCATTTTCCAACTGAACACTGTAGGAAAAAGCATTATGATGAAGAAAATCTCATTTGGGCTGATGTGAATTCCATTCCTGAAAGTATTTTGGAAGCATTGCTATAATTAAGAGTCATTTGGCGAATCTGCTACAAACCATGTTTTGAAGCAGTTATAACTCAACGTTTTTAATGAGAAATCATTCTTTGGGCAGAAAATGGGTATGTAGTTGCATAGCTAAAACAGCAGAATAGACTATCTCAGTTGGAAGGGATCTACAACAATCACACAGTCCAACTGCAACAACAAAGCATTTAAATTTAGGTTACATTTAAAGTAAGTATTTTATTGTATGAAGTCCATGCTAGACATTTAAAAAGCATGTGTCCTCTTCAAAAAGATAAACAAAGCTGCCACTAATTGCCTCTGCTGTCAGTTCCAGAAGCCAAGGTCTGCAGTGATCTAGGGACTACCCTCTCACCACGCAAAGTGGTGTTTTCAGGTCACTCTTGAGCAGTGCTGAGAGTGAAGTCAAAGAAAGCTTTTTACTTCCAACATCTAAGCTTTTTTTATATCGACCATCAATACAGGATTTAAATATCCAAGAATTTTAATCTAAATCCTACCACGATTGGGACAATTTTCTGCTTAAATATAAATTGTGTTTTACACATAGTCCATTTTTCAAATGTTTCTGTATGTTTTTAGCAAGACAAGAAAGTCCTGCTAATGTAGGAATATGAGGGCCAGAGGGTGCTCAGTTCTTCATGGTAAAGTGTGATCATCCCCAACACATCCCGAACTCAACAGAAACTGGAACTGCCCAGTCTTTCACAGCATCATCTTCTCAAAATCAGCTCCAGCTCCTCTTTGGTTTAATGTAAACACCAAAGGTACTGCATGTGCTGTAGTGTTTAGTTAATTCAGCATTCTTAATAATTTACTGGTTTCACTTCTCTTTCATAAGGCCTCATGACAGGCTGATTGAGGGTAAAGCTCTAGAGATGAAACACATCGTTCTGGTATAAGAATAAAACATAATTCCTCTCAGGGTACTGATATTTGGCAGAAAGAAAAAAATAAATTTCTGCAAATGTTTGGTTTACAGAAATCTTTGAGAAAGATTTCTCAAATGCACATACATAAATCCTTTTCTATGTTCCACTAAAATTGGGACCACTTCTTTTCTGAAGCACTGGAATTTAAGGAGGCACACTTGAGACTTGCTCACAATTCTGAGACTACCTACTAAGATATGAAAGAAAAGACCATTTCCGTTCGTCATATGTGGTATTTTTGAAACTAAGAGACTTAACACTTGAAAATTAAGTCAGCCCTAATGCAACTGTTTAATCTTTCCTTTATGAAACAGTAACAAATTTCAAGTATGACTCTAAGACAACAGAGGACATGATATTTTTTTAAGGGGTGGGGGGGGAATATGTTCAGGATAAACAACATGAGCATAATCTAAAACGCTGTCAAAACAGTAACATAGTATTTTAGCTTTAGAGCTGTCCTTCAGAGAGCCTGCTTGCCACAACTCTGAGTTTGAGATAGAGACTGGATGGAAGCAAGCCCCTGGAAATAATGTACACTTTGCAAACAGCCACGGAACATTTTATTTAGAGTAGTCTGTATGGTAGGGTTAAGTTTACACAATAAATTACTCTAAATGCTGAGTATAAATAAATGCACTTTTGCTCCATGGAATTCTGATTACAAGCGGGATTGTTACCTGCTTACAAAGCATTGTATTATATCTCCTTATCCACTTCTACCCAACATCACTTTGCTTTTTTCATTTGAAAGGTTATGCTTCCCTCTCCCTCCTTTCTCCTTTTTATTCCTCTTTTCAAAAACAACTACAGTCTATCATTTTACCTCTGCTGCCTGGCTGTATTTTTCCACTGCACTGACAACTACCAGTGAATACAAGAAAGATGAGTTGCAGGTTTCTGTATTTTTTAACAAGATAGCAAATCACAGAAGAAACCAGCGCATAATTCTGCAAGGCTAACCATTGGGAGCAGTAAAGACCATTATTTTTCTGCCTACTGATGGCAGAGGTCAGCATCACTGTCATTAGCTGTGTCAAACTACAATTACATAACTGCACTATAAGTGAGCAGATATCTGAAAACACTGTGAAGTTGCAAATATGAAAATTAAAATACACCTATCCTTCTTACAGTACTGATCAAAGTGGTCTTTGCAGGTGACACTTCAAGAGGGAAAGCCACGAGGCTGTTATTTGCTTCTCTGTACTTAAACATTTAAACTTATCATCCGACTTCTTCAAGCAGCTTGAAATCACTGGCCATATTCTATCAAATTAAGACACTTGGATTATCAAAGTTATTTCTTTTATATCATTCAACTCAATTACAGAACGTGACATTTCCTAAAATAAACTTCAACTGAACAGACTACTCACAATAGCCTGAACATATCTGAATTGCAATTATGTTTCAAGTTTCAAGGGGTGAACAGTACAACCCCAACCCTAAATCTGCCCAGCATAAGAGCTCCACTATGTTATTTCAAAGGCTGACCCATATACCAAAGCATACCGTCCATTCTGTCTGTTTGTTTAAGAGATACCTCTCACAGTTGTCATAACCAACATTGTTTGCATTGTTCCTTCACTTTTCTCTCTCCATGGGTAATGCAAGAGAAACAAGGAAAAGCCTGCATAACAATATATGCAAAGCATAATGAGCTTTCACAGCAGATAGAGAAATATTAGGCTAAGATGCTTAGAATGCTATTTTAGGTTTATAAAATAAAGATCTAAGCAGTCTTCTGAAACAAAGCCTGCCAACTGAAAATTGTAAGATAAGAGGTGATTGTCTGAATCTACATTATTTTCCTCTGGCTACAGAAAAATGCACAGTCAATACCTCCCATGCGTGTGCCTGGGAACTTGTATGCTACAAACAACCATCTGATCATGGAAAACAACTCGTGCTAACAGAACAGTTCGAAAACTTTAAAGCTTAAGTATTTGTGGAATACATTCTAAATTACCAGCACTTAAGCAGACTTCAAATGTAAAGAATCAAAGTCTGGCAAATTTGTGAAAGGAAAAACACTACAAAACCTAGATATGAAAAATAGGGCCAAATCCACTAGTAAGCGCCCAAAGCAAGTTTTAACTAACTGTACAAGAAACAAGAACCCAGAGGATCTTGAATGAGTTCTGAATGAGTTTTGCAGGTAGATGCCTAATGAAGACAACCATTCTGGCCCAGAACAAGGATCTATCACACTCCAGCCATCATCTCCTTTCCTGGGAGAGTTTAAAAGCAAACACTCAACCAAACATACTGAACAGAATTCTACAGGCCTCCCACCCTTCAAACTCCCTAAATACACACAGCCTGAAAATGAGTGACAGAGCAATACTGTAACATGATGACATGCTTAGAACAAGTCAGATAAGTTTTCACAGCAATGTTAATCATGTTGGGCAAAGGGAGAGAGTGAAGGGGTGAGAAATGAAATGCTCACTAAATGTATGCCTCCAAGGGGCCTGGCAAATCTACTGTCCATTTAATGTTATCAATGGTCAGTGGTAAAGACATCTGAGAAAGACAATTGTTCTGTACTCAATATCTTATATTGAAACATTCCTGGTAAGTCTTTTCCAAGCATAAAACATATGTCTTATGACTGTGCACTTTTAAGCACATTATCAGTTCAGGCAAAGTGAAATAGAAGAGTTGCAACTTGTCTACAGAATGAGTGTCTCATTTGCATTTGAAAAGAACAGTTTGCTCCCTCATACATGGCATGACTTGAAAGAAGCTTTAACCAGCTAGTAAAGAAATTCTGAAAACGACTTTCTAAATTAATTTATTGGATGTGAAGTGCAGCACACCAAAAATTATTTAAGGAACTTAATTGGAAAATGATTTAATATATTAAAGTAATTCCTGATTTTCCAAAGCATTTAACTTTTAAATTAAATCTGGCCACTATCTCAAGAATGATGAGTGAAATGTGTATTCAAGTCATTACCTTCCTTCTGAAGCTTTAAATCATTGATAGGTTTAATAACGTTTGTCCAGTTTCACTGCCAAACAGGTCTTCAAACACTTTGGTTCTTATGGCATTAATATCAGCCCAAGCTTTTCACGTGGCAACATTTCACTGTTACAATTTACAAAACTGACAATAGAGAAAATAACGGCAAACCACAGATGAAAAGTAGCAATAGCCTCATGATTACTCAGAGCACTAACAGAAAATTAATGAACACTTAAATGCTTCTTTGCATTTGAACTCTTCCTGCTGAACCAAGTTCATTCCTGGCACAAACTTCCAAAATACAGCGCACATTTGCCAGATGCTGCAAAATAGTTACTTAAAACAACGCTAACAGTCATACCTCTGGGATCTCTCTTGAAATATCCTGGGGCATCCACCACAAAGGGCCCGATTTATCCCTGGATTCTATAACTCCATTGAGTATATGTGAAATGCAGCCAGGATGAATTTGGTCCTTTCTGTTGTGATTGGTAGATGCGACCATGTGGGAAACCTTTCCTGAAAACTGAGAGGGCTTCACCGGGGCGCCGCAGCCTCCGCGCCTCAGCACAAGCACACTCTATTTTTCTGTTTATCTCTGAATCGAGGCAGCTGCCCGGGATGAAAGGGACGGCTCGGAACGTCTTTCTGACACGTGAGACCGTCTCGACAATAGCCGGGCGCGGGACCGGGCCGGGCCAGGGGCTGCTCCTCCGCGGCAGAGCCCCGCCGGCCACCGCGCCCCGCCGCCGCCCTCCGCAGCCGCGGCCGGCCCCGCGGAGCCTGCGCACGGCGGGGTTTGCGCTGCGAAAAGCCATCTGCTGCTGCAGCCCGCCACGGGCCGCCACGGCGGGCTCCTGAGCAAGAGCCCGAGCGCGCAGGTTTGAACACATCGCTCTCTCCCGGCTTGCTCCCCTTGGCCGGGCTGTGCTCTGGGTAACTCGCATTTTCCGATCATTTCCTACGGCCAGCGTTTTATTCACGTGCAAAGCCCATTCCGTAACAGCAGAGAAAGTGCAGCTCATACATAAAGCACCAGCTGGCTCAGGCTACAGCGGCAGTAACAATGCAGGAAACACAGCCCCCTTCCTCGGCAGCAAAAGTCACGCAAAGTGCTCCGGGATCGCAGCGCCAAACTCTCGGAACCGGACTCAGGATTTGGGCTAGCGCGTGTATCCTCTGCGATTCCTCCTTCCCCAGGGCTGGGGAACCTAAAACTTAGCTCTCCTCAGGTACTGACCCTATTTGCAGAGGTTTAATCAAGTTACAGAGAAATTGGTAAGGCAGTAGCACAGCCGGGACAAAGTGGAGCCGATGTTCTGAACCGACTTGTAAACACTATGCACACTTATTATGCACATAGAGAGATGTGTATGCGTGTGTGTGTGTGTATACACATACATATATCACACACACACACACACACAAACGTGCTTTTCGGCTCTTTAACACATAAACTGCGGGGCAGAGTTTCTGCCGGTTTGTGGCGGACGCGATCTTCCTCATTAACAAGCCCCCTGGAAATTCAAGTCCCCCGCACCAACATCCCCGTCCACGCCGTTTCTCCGAAAAGATGTTATGGAAAATGCCTCCCCCACCCACCCCCCCGCCGCTCCAGCCGCCCGCCCCCAGACTACTCCGGGGGTTTAATTTGGGGTGCCTGAGGGGGATCCGGTGTGTGTCCCGGCGGCAGCGCTCCGCGGCGGGCGGCACTGCGCTCCCCAAACCCCGGCAAGTGCCGCTGCCCTCCCTCCGCCTCGCCGGGGAACTTGGTGCGCGGCTCGCCAGAGCGCAGCGCCCGCTCATGCAACGCGCCGCGACAACAGCACACACCGACAGCACAGATAAAACACCTCGGACGACAAAAAACACGAGTCACCTTGTTGCAATAGTAGGGGTCCAAGCAGGGGGAAGGTCCCAAACAAGGCGTATCAGGAGCGGCTGCAGGCTGAGGAGGTGGTGAATAAAATCTTACGTCCATTTCACTAAAACATCAAGCAAACTCCTTTCCTTTTCTTTTGGTCGTTAATGTAGGTGCAAAAAAGGGGGGTGTGAGTGTGTGTGTGTGTGTGTGTGTGTGTGTGTATGTGGGTGTGTGTGTGTGTGAGAGAGAGAGAGAGGGAAGGGGGGGGACACACAAGACTGAGAAGAATAAAAAAAGAGGTGCCTGACTTCAGTAGTCAAACACCTTCCCTGCCTCACATCCGTTTGTGGTTTGTAAAGAGAGAGAGAGGAGAGGAAAAAAAAAATCTCTTCCAAAAAAGCACCGGTCTGCAGATGTCTGCAAGAGAACCCACGAACCCTCCTTCTTCTACGGCAGGGCAGGTAACTTCGAGTAGTTATTGTTTCCCCCACGCATCGGCACCGGGGCGCTCGCTCCGTGCGTGCCGCTCTTTATGGGAGTCTCGGAGTTGGTTCGCTTCTCCCTCCCTCCCTCTCGCTCGCTCCCTCTGTTCTTTTCCCGTTCTTTCTTTCTTTCCTTTCTTTTTTTTTTTTTTAATTAATATTGTTATTATTTATTTGCTTTGGTTTGGTGGAGTTGTATTTTGGTCGCCCACCACACCGAGGGCCTTGGGGGGCTGAGGGGGAGGTGGCGACAGCAGCCGGGCCCCCCGCGCACCCCCGGGGGGAGCGGGGCGCCCAGGCGCTGCAATGGCCGCCCCGAGCCGCTCGGCTCTCTCGCCTCGGCTCTGCTCGGCTCGGCTCGGCCCGGCCCGGCCCGGCCGGGCTGGGTTGGGTTGGCGGCGGCAGGGGACGCACCGCGCTCCGCCGCGGAGCCGCCGCTCCGAGTGCGCCTCACACAAAGGGACCGGCGACGGAAGAGCCATTTGCGGCCGCCGGGGCCGGGAGCCGCGGAAAGAGGGCGCTCCCGCGCCCGCCATCCCGCCGCCGTCCCCGCCCTCGCGCAGCGCCCTCCGCCCGGCCCCCGGCGCCGCCCGGCCCCCGCCCGTTACTATGGCACCCCCTCCGCGCCGCCGGGCCCGGGCGGGCGGCAGCGGGAGGGGGTAGGGGCGGCAGGAAGAGGTGCTCGGTGTGCTGCCTGGGGTGGGTCGGGCTCAGACTGCCGGTATGGCCGCGGGCAGGTCCCTTGTTTTGCCTCTGTGCGACCCTCGGACCCATTTCCGCGGACCTTTGGCAAAGTTGGGGTCGGGCGACCCCTCTGCCCTGGCAGCCCTCTGAGGCTGGTGTGGGTCGAGCTGTCAGCAGAGCCCGTCGTCTCCAGTCCCGCCAGAGTGGAAGCTATCGCCCAGAGTTTGTGGTGGCACACATACTCTGTGATCCATGGATGTGTCCCAGAAAACAGGAAACAAGTTGAAAGTAAAGCGCGCCCGTAAAATACCTCGGCATCTGGGGTCTGCCCCATTAATCGCGGTGCTGAGGCCTGGCCGCACAGGGTGACACCAGGCACAGGATGAAGGAGGGACATTTGAGGAGATGGCCTAACTGTGTGGGGAGGAAGGAACGACAGGCGAATGGGGTAGGAAAATTAAGAGGAGCTCAATTAGGAGCAAACAAGGGTGCTGACAAAGAAAAGTTCAGAATCCACTGGGATGCAGGAGAGGGATTGATGAGCATAACAAGGTTTAACAGGCAAAAACAATGAAAGAAAAGGTGACTTCAAGACACCATGAGCAATCCCACTGTGTTTCCTGCTGAGTCTTCAGTAGTCTTAATCAGGGCAGAAAGGATGGAAGAGAAAGAATACAGGAAGGACACTATGCTGAGCTTAGATAATGCCCAACAGAGGAATTGTGTTATGAAAAGAAAGGAATGCCTTTCCTTCTTTAAATGAAAACGAATTACTGAGTGCCACACAAGCAAGCTGAAATGATGATGATTAACAAGAATGGTTACATTTATCAATACTCAAGAACATTTCCGTCACAAACCAGTTAGGATCTAAGAAGCCTTGTAATGCATGTTGCCGCACAAAACTGTCTTCTCATCACTGAAAAAAAAATCCCACTGTAAAGATTTCAAGGCATCTCAGTATTGTGGGGGAGCAAATCACAAATTTCAGGTGAAAAAATCTGTTTGTGTGAGGATATACATATGTATACACAAAGATATATAATCTGAACCTCAGATATTTTGATATTGTAGAGTCCTTCAAGATTGTGTTAAGTCATGACTTTCTTCTATGTCTAACAACCTGCTTTCATTAAAGCTTAATTATCTGGAAAAAATATGTAAGTAATGCAAATGAAACTCTAGAGAAAACAGTTTTGAACCAATATTCCTATTTCAGGATTATTTGATCAAAAACATCTCTGAAGATACTTGGTTGTCATTTCAACAGAATTTAAGTTTGATGGCAATAAATGTTTTTCTTAAACATGCAATTACAAAAGGATCTCAGTAGCTTTCTTTTTAATAATGTTTGAAACCCTCCTGGCCTTGGAGAAAAGCTTGAAAACATGACCTAGAAAAAGCTCCAGAAAGCAAAGGAAAAGACATTAACATATTAAAAAAAAAAAAAAAACAAAAAAAAACAAAAAAAAAAAAAAAAAAAAAAAAAACACAAAAAATCCCAAACCCACTTGTTATTTTGGCATCTGACTCATTATTTTACATGTTTGGGATTAGACATTTTGAAAGTTAAAAAATCCTAAAAAAGATTTTCCTTTGCAAGAGATGTACTTGACGCCTGACAGATATATCACTGCTGCAAATGGCTGATATGTGGACCATAATTTGACAAAGTGAATGGGAGACAGATTGCAAGCTCCGTATTGAAAAGCTGCTGTTGAGAAACTTGTTATTCATGGACAGTGGATTAGTTTTCAGCCTGTTGTGGTGAGAGGTGGTAGAGATACAGCAATTCAAGATGAGCTGTTCTAGGCAACCAGTGCATGCAGGTGCATACAAGTGCACGCAGGTACAGAAATGCTAATGCAGAGCTGGAGATGTCAATGCCAGAATGACTAGAATGTCTGATAATAAAAAGTAGAGAATTGGCTTTTTATTTTTGTGAAATATTACTGACTACTGCCTTAGGAAGGGCTTTGGGTTCCTCGGAGTCTGTAGGAGTTTACAACTGTACTGTTTGCTTTGCACAGCACTTCAAGTTATTTTCAGTACTTAATGATGCAGGTCCTGAGAGTTATAAAATTTTTGCTGCTACTTACAGAGATGATTTAATCATCAAGATAGTAAAACACCTGAGATTTGTGGCAGTTATCTGTACAGTTGGTAAAAATTAAAGAGCTATATATGTTAATCTGTTAAAACATTCTTTTGTTTTGTAGGGAACAAGTTCTCTAGGGTTTTTAGAATAATGCATTTGTGGAGATCAGAATTGAAATTGTTAATAATATTGTAGGTTTTGCCTCTATGGACTGAGAAAGCAAGGGCCTTTGCAGGATAATTCAATGGTATATCAAACTTGTCCACTTTAGCTCATGGAAGTGCATTTTCTAGAAAAAGAAAAAAAAATTTGAAACAGATTTAAAAGAATGAATCAATTTTTAGAAGCTCAGAAGGAAGGAACATTTGTTCAGAAGGGCACTGAGTTTTTAAAGCCATTCAAAATTCAAGTGAATGTCTCCAAAATAGGCTTGAAAAAGGTTGCTGTACCAGCATAGGAGAAGAGTGTTATTGCCTTTCTCGTATAAATAGGAACAAATGCCTTGAGGAACATAATCTTTATCTGCCAATACTAAAAAATTTATTCTTTTAAATGCTGTCTGCTGGAGTTAGACTGTGCAGTGTAAATACTCTCCATGCAACGGAGAACTCGTGTGGCACCCTTGCCAAACAGCATGGTGGATGCAAGAGGTTTACACAGCAGACTGGAGATCTAAGAAGGTCATTAGATAGACAAACCATAAATGGATCAGTAACTCCTCTGGCCTGAAAATAGCTGGAGGTAGAGGACATGGAAGTAGGTAATGGCGATATTTGCCCTCAGTTCGGGTTGTCACGTCTAGAGCCATCATTGGAGGCAGAGTACTGGTAGGGCACACCCTGAGTCTGAACCAGTCCAGCCATTGGCACATTCTCATTTGAGAACGCGCAGTCTTTGCAGTGGTCAGGCGAACAGAATTCAATGGAACAAGTAAACGTGTCTGATATGACAGGTTATTTTCTTATGTATTCTATTGTCTGACCCAGCTGGTTGGTCTAGTGTGTTGGGGGGCCATCAGCAGACACAACTAATGTTCTCAGCTGAAGAGAAATAAAGTATTTGGTTTAAAAAACAATAGTCCAACAACTTTTTGTTTAAATCTCACACATATATACACAGTTTTATTTGGAAGCACTAGATATCTGATCATCTATTACAAAGAGCAGACTTCCTGGTCTTCCTAGAAAGAAGGAAATGTGAGACTGTGATGATGGCTTAGTATTTTTTATACAAAGGCTAGGCACCACAAGAATCTCTTCATGAAGTTGACTCTTCTTTAAAGAAAAGTTTTCTGCTGCATATTTTTAAAAAGAGTTGGATTGGAAAATCATTTTGCTTCTTGCTTTGTGTGCTGTACTTTGGTAGCCATGAGGAAAAGATAAGCTAAAAGGGAACCAATGAGATTTTGCTAAGAAAATCCCTCCTGCTGAAATTTTTGATTTGTGACTAACTCACAGGACTGTTTACCTTTCATAACAAAGGTCAATGCTCATCCATTTCTAGATAGTAGTTAATTAAATAATAATAGGACAAAGGGTCTGTCTCTTTTGTCTGGATGTCCTGTTTCATGTTCTTAAACTGGATATGACATTTGGATCTGGGAAGATGCAAACGATAATATATTAAGATTGCAGAATATTTTAAACAATGTATTTAATCTGGTTGTTTCATCAGAATGAACTCAAATCCTTTAAGAAACTGATTAATTTTAAGTGTTGACATTCTGTGTGTGCATTTATAAGTGAGCATAAATCAATGTGAAAAAAGAGATCTTCAATACGGTATAAAAACTTAATAGGTGTAATGTATGTTTCAGAGTATTTAAACAGTTTGTAAGGCTACCTGATAGTGTGTCAAACAAAGTGTTATCAAATGTGTAATGAAAGAGCTAGCTATTTTATTATTTTAGCTGTTGCTCCTGTCCTATTTAATTTGTGGTGAAAATGATTAGCCCCATATTATCATACTTGTATGAAAATAAATTGTTCTCTATAAAGAAATACAAATCACTTCTAAAAGTTAAAGAAAGCCCCTGACTTCCCTTTGCTACAAAGCAGAGAGAAAACCTGAGTATTGCCATGTCTTCTTAGTCCAAAAAATGATACACAGCCAATTTAACACTAGAGGAGGAATTGACACATGGGTTGAAGCTGAACTGTGTTTTGCATCTCAGAAAAGATTCTTACAACTCATCTGCCATTGCCCACAGTAGGAATTAAGCGCAAAATATCTCAGAGAATCAAGAACTTAAATTACCATGAAAGAAATATAAAAATGTAACATTAACCTTGCATATTTGCAGCTTTGATCCATTCCCATATGTCTCAAAGACACTGCCAGCTGGTTCAATTCAAGTTACCAAATTAAATGTGGCCTTGCAGACATGGGGAAGGTAGGCCAAAAGAAAATATTTTATTGGGCTTTAGATTATTTCTTATGGTCAGAGAAACAAAAGGAAACATGAAGTTCCTTATCTTCCTGTATTTTCTATCTTATCAAGGTTTTTATATGAGCTACATTGTCCACATGGTATGAAGGCAGGAAGGCTCAAAAAAACATCACAGTGTGATGTATGCTAGTTCTCAATTGCAAAATATACTCAACTGCTAAGGTTGCCAATTTTCCACTCTTGCACTTATCTTGTTAGATCAATCGTGAAACATCCAGAAGTATAAGGAATCAGAAATTTTTGGTTTCATGCTGGTTTTTTTTCTGAACTGGAGGCCTGGACTGGGACTTCAGAAAATTAGATTTTTTCGAAGGAAAGTTATGTTTTCAACAATTTATTTTACAGTTTTAAAAGCTGTCTAAAGGCATTTTGGTTTCTCCTCCAAAAACTGAGGTTTCATATAATTTGTATACATGTTATCTGGAGACTGCATCATATACAGATGTCTTGAGAACAAATCTGTATTAATAGTTGGTACCATTAAAAATACCCTGTATTTGCAGGTATTTTACCAATGTACATATGAATATGTCAGCTGAATGGTCAGGAGAAAGAATAGACTGAACAGAGGGCTGGTCACAAGCAGAGGAAGAGTCTGTATCACCAGTTTATCCTTTGTATTCAACAGGGAATTCTCATCTGCAAGACAGATGCCAAGCAGGTGATTAATCAGTTTTCAATTCAGAACAATGATGTCACCATTGTCCTACTTGATAAGCCCCCAAACAGAGCTGAATTGCCCCTGCATGAGCTCCCCTTACATGAGGGGATCATTACAGGCTTGCTTAAAACCTCTTCTTTTCTGTTTCAGATGTCTTCTGCTAGAGAAAATTTTCATTTTCATTTTTATTCACAAGGTTTCTGTGAAGAGATGGATGTTTCTTAAATCTCCAGGCAAGGTAGGTGTTTCAACAGGAGGCTCTCACTCCAAAGCAGTGGGATAAAAAAGTACTCTAAGTGCATTCTTTTACATGGGTTTGATTAGTACTTCAAGCTCAGAATTATAGATGTTAATAGAGAGCTCCAAACTCTGTTCTCTCTGAATAGTATAGTATAGTGAAGTTCACAGAGTAAAAAAAAAAATATTTTTAGGGCTAGATGGTATTACAGTTTATCTCATTATCTCATTTTATTTTTTTATCTCATTTTATTTTTTTAACCAGAGAAAAAATATTTACTTACTTGAATTTATTTTTCTCCCTTTGGGATTTATGATTGCTGTCAGAAAAGCACACACAATGGGCACAGTTGGCATTTCAAGTGCAAAAGGTTGTGACTGAGGTATAGTAGAAGTATGTTGGGGGTTTCCATTAGAGCTTCCTGTGGTAGCAAATAAATCCCATCCCATTCACACTTGATAGGCTGAAACAGATATGCCCATCTGCCTCTCATCTGCAGTCAGCTTTTAAGGGGCATAGTAAACTGTTGGGACTGCTGACTTGTGAGCAAAATTTCCTTCCTTTCTGAGATTTTGGCATTTTTCTGGTGGATCTCTAGGAACTTCAGATCCCCTTCCTTATAACTGTCATGAGGTTTTTTGGTTTGTTTTTTTTTTTTTTTCCTCAATGGAGCTGTCACTCTTAAGTCTAATAAAAACTCTTTCTAGTTTGACAGTTTTGTGTTATAACTTTGTTCCACAATAAAAATAAAAAGCTCTGGGTGTTAAGGAAGTCCTTGGAAAAGTGTAAGTGATAGAGTCAGCATTTACAGAACATATCACAACAGGTCTGACTGACCTTGGCAGCAATAGGAGATCACCATTTCTCATGGATGAGCTTTTCTTGAATGTCTGTCTTTTATGCTGTATAAGGCAGAAATACCTTTTCTGGGTCAAGGCTACTGCTTTCTGTTTCTCTTACTCTTTAACAGAGATTGTCTACTACTGTCAAGTATTATCTGTTTAAGGAATTTCTCTCAATCCCCTGTGTCTTATTCTATGGTATCTTAAGATAAATCTACATCACTGGTATTATTTTATAGTCTTACACTATTTTGTTGAGGATTATTTGTTTGAGGATTTTGAATGGTTTACTTTTATCACAGTCAGATTGCAAAGATTAATGTTTGTGGACATCCTCCAAATCATCTCCCTTTACTCTGGCTACCAGAGTGCAATCAACACTGTTTTCTTGTTGGAATGGCCATTGTCCTATCTCTTTAGCAGTTGGCAGGAGTATCAGTTGAAGGGAATGAATCATCTGTGTTAGCTGTTTGTCTTTGAAAATGGACTCTTCAGTAGCATGTGTAAGTATAACAGAATTAAATTTACATATTTATCAGATGCTATGAAACACGTGGAGGGGAACTCCCAGGCCACATTTGAAATTATCAAGTTTCTAACAATTTGAATGCATATAGATTTATAATAGCTGCATGGAGACAGTTGCCTGGCTGCATAATACAGTGACAATAATTAAGTAAAAACAAATAATAATTTGAAATAAAAGGAAAAGAAACTCAGACTGTTTACAGTTGTAGAATATAGGAGAAAAAACCCCACCATCCTCCTAAGATACCCTTCTCCTCCTCGCAGTGGAATTTCCTTGCTTTGAAGTTGTCTTGAGAAGACACAATTGGCAATTTGCCCAAGAGGTCAGCAGGCCCAAACTACTGTACCACAGTGTAGGAGGTGGTTTCAGGGCTGACAGCCCCCTGGAAGGAGGATCTGCAAGCATCTTGCTTTCTTTTGAATAAAGTGTGACCTCCACTGGTCGTTGTTGTATTCAGGAAAAGGGGGAAAAGTCCATCATGGAAGAAGGCCCCAAGGCATTTTGTGGCACAAAGTCCCACAGAGTCAACTGCAAGGTTCCTATTTAGTTCACTGGAGAAATATGTAATACGTATTTACATATGTTTAAGTGGAACTGCATGGGGGGCAGGGAGAGAGCTGAAGCATGTGCTTGCACTTGCTGAGAGTCATGCATGTCCTACATCTGCCTGCCTGTCTCTCATGAGCGTGATTTTTTAGGTACGTGTTGAAAAATAAAAGAATATCTGGTTGCCAAGACTAATACATACATACTTTTGCTTCATTTTTCTCACATCTGTGTTTCTGTAATAATTTTAAAAAATGAAATGATAAAAAAAAACAACAAAAAACAACAAAAAGCAAGCAAACAATAAAACCCCACAGACTGTCCAGGGCAGAATTCAATCCACAAAGAGAATGCAAACTGAAATAACCTTAAAATAGAAAGTACCTTTAAGGAGAAATGTGACATAAAGAAGAGGTTTAAGGAACCTGAGCACAAGTCATTTTTGCTACAATGCATAGCCACACTGAAGAGAGTAAAGGGTAGGAAGACACAATATTTCTGAATTTCCATGTCTTTGTGGGTTTAAGTCAGACCCTTAACCTTATTTGAATATAGTATTTTTGTAGTTTAATACATTTCATACAGAATGTATAAAGAAGATTTAATAACTGTCTCTTAGCTGTGGTTTATCTCTACCTCAGAGAAAGCTAAAATGAGTTTCTAGTGAAATGGCTGAAAGAGCATGCACAGTAAGTCTTCTATCAAATTGTTTCCAGTCTTGCTGATTTGTAAAAGATTTTATAGAAAGATTCTGGCTTTCTATGTAGAATGTTAAAGTTTGATTCTGTGCCCAAAATTTATAAAGCGAACCACAAATAACCAGTGGAAGTCTAGCTTGCCATGTTCTGTTTTTTAAAACTCCTGAGATTACTTTGCTATCATGTGGAATTTGTGCTAGTATTTAACCCAAGTTTTACTCTCAAAAAGAAAATTTTATTATAGCGAATTACATATTTCTGGCTGTAATAGCAATTAAATATCTTGGAAGAAACTAATCAAATCTGCAGGCTTCTCTGTCTTTTTTGTTTTTCTCTTTCAGAAGTGCCCCACAGATAATGGACTAACTTTGTGAACATACTCCTGCAGTAGAAAGGACAAAATGAACAATTCTTATGTAATTAGTCACCCGACACAAGTGTTCCAGGATAAGATCTTCTGAAGTATCATAGCAGAAATATAAATGGAATACTTAGAGTTGCTGTTGTCAGCTGTTAAAAATGGAAGTATTTCTGCAGCATTTCATGTTCTCTGGATAGTTGTGCATCAAACTAAGGTATTCTTGTGGCATTGAATTGCACAAGGGCAGTTAACTGCTTTCCTCCTGCCCTAGAAGCAAAACAGCCCACTGGCACAATTTAAGGGAACCAAATCAGACTGGACCAGGCTTGTGTTTGCCCTGCTTCTCTAGATTTTTGCCTGTCTTAGCTGGTATAAAGGCATTTCTTACATTTGAATGTGCTGCGGTGGTTATTCAAATTGTTAATAGATGCAGTTTCCTAACATTCCAGTTCAAACATTGGAATGCAATAAACTTGAGCTGACTGGGCATCAAAAGGCATAAACCAGCAGTGTTAATACAATCAGTATCATGGGATCATTACTGCTGAAAACTGGGACTACAGCCCGTGGGTATTATTGTGTGTCTTCCATCAGCTTCTCAAAGTGCTCTCCATGCACACCCAAGAAGGCCAGACAATCTCTCCCCTAACCTATTGGAAAGAAATTTGTTGAGGTACACATGTTTTGACACACAGCTTAAGGGATATACTCCCATAATTACTAGCTCTGCTTGTAAGTCAGGAGTTAGTGCAGGCACAGCATCCAGGTGTAGGGTGTTATTACTGGTTCTGCTTTGGAAATATACTCAAGTGTGCCTCTCTGCCATCTGGCATTTCTGATTCAGGAGAATCTCTGTGTTTTCTTGTCTTCCTTGGACACTAAAATCAAGGGTCAAGGTCTGCTTTTTTCTTTTGTACAGTTTGGTTCATTTGGGAGTTGTTCCTAACATAACAAAGCTGTGGTTTTGCAGTAGGCTTCAGCAAATTTAAATCTGTGCTGCTGCTGAAGATGGTGGTACTGCTCTCTTTTCCTTCCTGCTCCAGCTGCATATTCTGCTGTCTCCCTAGGGAGAATGAGCATACTTCTGGCTTCAAGGTCAGCTGTGTCAGGAACCATCTGAAAATTAGTGTGTGGTTCAGATCTCAGGTGGATCATTTTGGTATTTTTGATCTGGCTGACTCTGAGGCAGCATGAGTACTGATGATGAAATGAGAGTGTTTACCTAGGGCTGAGGAGAGGAGGGGGAGGGAGGTGGTGAGTGGGCCTGCCTCTTGGCACACTCCATACTTAAGGTAGCTTAAACCAATAATGAAGCAGCACCTAAGAGTCTGCTTGCTAAACTCAGAGGTGAAATGTGCTTCTGGTATTAGGGAAGACCAAACACTGGAAAATTCCAATGCTTTTTTTTTTTTTTTAAACTTTCTGTGTAGTGTAATTTCCAGAGAGCTTGAAGCAGAGCCATCATGCAGGAAAAATAAATAGTAGATATTGAGTGGAACAATAGTAAGAGCTAGACACCTCACACAGACCCAGATTTCCAAATTTTTTTCCATATAACTCCACTAGTTTTCCCTAAAGTGTTCTTTGGTGGGAGAATGTTGAAAATACTCTGAAACACACCAAAAATTATCAAAAAGGTATGCACAATTCATAAGCTTCAACTGGGATGAAATCTTACTGAAATAATTTTTTTACTAACCTGGTTTTTTTAAGCAATCCAATCCTTCTTCCTGCAATTCCTACCTGAACAGGCCCATGAAACCTGTGGTACCGGAGAGGAAGTGGTGCCTGAAAGTTACTCAACATGTGAGTTGGGAAGGTAACAGAGGGACTGTGAGGGGAAAGGAGGGGGAGAGTGGGTGAAATGTGCATGGATGGATCTGAGATTATGCTGCAGCTGAGATTGAAATAAAGTTTCACCTTAAAATGGGGTGGCTGCTGCTTCTATGAAAGTCTTGGGGATAATTCACCTGCCACTTGATAAATTGGCAGGGTTTCTTCTTTCCAGGTTCTCTTTTCTATTCTCCATTATGCTTTGTATGTGTATACATGTGTGTGAGGTATGTGTATGTAATTTTCAAGAGATCTGGCCCTTTCTTTCTCCTTGGGTAACTTCTGAAATAGAGCTGTCAGGATGATTCCAGCATTTGGAGCCATATTCTTCCTGACAGAATATAACTCTTTTTCACAGTTTTCCTTTTTTATGGCCTGAAGTCAATGGGAATATTCAATGCAACCTAAGGTCAGGTTCCTGAATTTTAACACAATTTCCCATGAGAGCTAGAAGAACGAAAATTCCTTTAAGACAAGGAAGAAAAAGTGGAATGGTAATGTAAGGACAAAACACTTGTTATGTGGCTTTAAAAAAGCAGCTTGAAGAGATTTCAGATCTAGGGGGAGGTGAGCTTCATTTAATCTGTCCAGGAATTTAACAGCAGTCACAGAGTTATCAGTCACTTGTACAAAAGGGTTGAACTCTCATAGCAACTGGCTGTGCAAGCAATCTTGAAATTCAGTAGGCCAGCTGCAAGAAGATACATCAAGTTAAGTAATTTCAAAAATGTATTGAAATATAGCATATGCAGTCATATAAAACTGTATGATGTGGCAGGATTTTAAGCATTGCCTTAGCATTATGCTTGTATGTGTAGCCATGGGCTATACGTAAATACAACCACTCTTTTCTAGAACACAGAAAAAGGGTTGGTTATGAGCTGAACAGGTTTGACTGATTGATTTATATCTGATCATTGATATTATTTGATGCCTTGGAATGCAGAGGCTGTGAATGTTCAGTCAACAAAAAAAAAATTGTAATACTGAAAAGAAATGGTGATGTTAATTTATTTTCTGCAAAGGAAGAGGTTTCATGCCTGTGCCCACCTCCACAGAGTGGAAATTCACAGAGACCTAGTTTTTATCTAGGCAGAGTTTCTCATATATCAGTGGAAATTTTAGACCTCTCTAATATCAGTTGTACTTTGAAAAATCTAAATTTTCTTGTTTTACATATTTCTGATGTCAAGTCTTACATTTTGCATTAGTGAAATAGGATGAGAATGAAGATGTTGCTATTTACATACTCTTTGAAGATGTGAGGTGCTGTATATATATATATAAATCATCACTTTCATATGAGTTTGGATGTGCTAAAAATGCAGTACATTTCAGTGGTGATAAAGCATCATGATCAATGAAGAATCTGAATATTAAAGTTAGAGGAGAGTATTTTATTTTTTACAATGTCCCTGTATGTGTTCCATTAAGAAAGACAAAATATGCTTTATTAATGTAGTATTTCAAGCTCTTTTTTGCTTCCTGAAATTTCAGCTGTCAAACTTTGTTGCCATCCTTGAGAACGACTAAAAAGTGAAACATTTTTCTGTTTGGCGGCGCTTGCCTTCCAGTAATAATCCTATCTTATCAATGGTTTAAAAAAAGGTTTTAAATTAAAACATTGGCTCAAAATTATATCTTATGATATCTTTTGATGTAGAATTGCAGAGAGAAAATAAACTCCACAGAGTAAAACATGCTGTAGGTAAGAGAAGTGGAAGCAGTCTGGCTTGTGGCAAGATGAACTACAAAAAATCCAGTTTTATAAATGATGAACAGTCCAATTACATTTCAGATTTTTATGGAAAACCTATTCTACAGAATACTTAAAGTCATGAATTGCCTCTGTTGATTTTGTGCTCTCTCTTAATTTCTTTACTGTTTCCATAACAATTATTTCTATTCTGTTTTTAGTCTGCTTCATGTTCCCTTGTCTTACCTCTCCATGCCTTTTCCCCTCCTCCACATCCTTTCTCTCTTTCTCATGTAATCTCAGAGCTGTTAGAAAAGATGCTGCTTTTTTTCGTGCGTAATGTTCTTCAGCTTTAGCAATTTTCCATTTCTTTTTCTTGTTATACTTTTTCCATTTAATATTTTGGGAGAAAAATCATTCTATTTTAAGTTGAGCCAAATACACCATCACAATGTTTTGGCCTGTGTTAGGTTGTTGTTTTTTATTTTCAAATATAAAGTTTATTTGCAGTTTCTTATGCTCTCCATTTGACTGCTATTAAAGGAGGAGGAGGGGGAAAAATATCTTAACTTTTACTATCAGCAGAAGGTGTATCTTTACAAATGTCACTGTTTCTTGTCCCTCATCTGTTTTGTAGTAGCATGGAAGCTCTGCAGGATTGTTTACACAGCCTGGGTCTCACAATAACATAACTTGTTTGTAGGATGACATTGGTCTGGAGCTAAAATTATTGCAGTATGTTTTAGGGGATGATGCACTCTGAATGAGTTCTAAGGAGGGAAAAAAGTTGAATTATGTACTACAAAAATTGTTAGGACAGTGTAGTGTTCTGTGGGCAGCTGTGGGTTATGAGAGCTGGTTTGGAGGTGGAATGCAAGTAATTTTAAGTAGAGTCTAGGATTTTTGAAATCAGAGAAGCTTTCATCAAAAGAGCAGCTTTTACTAATAGCCACTGTATTTTCAGAGTAAATGAAGATTGAAGGAAACTGGATGATTAATTTTGCTACTGATTAATGTTTATTGCTACAGAAAGCATCTCTTTGCATTTAATCCATGACTGTTCTGTCCTAGCTGATGCTTTCTTAGAGTTTATATAAAAAGGCTATATAAAAGTGGACAAAAATGATGATACCACTTATGATACAAGAAAGCTGGCAAATAACTATGGTGCCACAGCATTTAGGCACCATGGTGATAGGTGCCTTAGAGATACATGCAAGAGAGACAAACAGAATGAGTCAACATATTGCCCAATTTGCATACAATTTTTCATAAAATAACTTGGAGTGTTTGAGAAAGAAAATAAATATTTGGTGTTTGGGTTGCTATGGTGTTGTGGTAGTGAAAAAATCAAAACTATGAACAAACAGTCTATGCTACATTATGAGTTTACTAAGCAGACAGTCTTCTAAGTAACAAAGTGAATATGAAAAAAGGCTTTAATTATGTAGAGCTTAGTTGTGATACCAGCTAGTGTAATGACAGCTTTTTCTGTCCTCTTCACTTAGGAAGATCTTAAACACTGATTTCAAGAAACTGAAGAGGGTTGTGCAGCAAGTGCTGTAAATTTCTGTATTTACTCGTTACTTTGATTTACTTCTTTGGACTCGGTGATAGAAACAGCAGATTTTGTCAATCTCTGAGAGCATTTCCTGCTTTTCCTTTAAGTTGGGATGAACATTTACTCTGTTTTACTGTGCTTCTTTTTGATTCAGAAGCATTTTTAATAGGTTCTTCAATCCAAGGGAGATGAGTGCTCTCTTTTGCATGCTCTTCTACACTAACATCTGGTTTCAGCAGTCCTCTTAAACACATGCCCAAGTGCATCCTTAAATATTTGGTTGGTCATATGCCTAATGGAGTACAGTAGGCACATTAAAGAGCAGGATATTCTTAAGTGCTTTTTTGAATAGAGACCTAAATGGGAATGAAAAGACAATTATGTACTTTTAATTGCTGCATTAATTAGCCAAGTATATATTTCATTTACTAACATTATCTTTTGTAGTTATATAACTTTAAAGATTATACAAAAGTACTTAAACCAAATTTTGTTCAATAGATGTGTTTTCATAAGTATACTTACCCTCAGTATAATTTAGCTGCAAAGGTGTTAATAAAGAATAAGTGGTTGCTTCCATTCAGCACACATATTTTCCTGGTAAATGAACTTGCAATACTGAGAAAAGGATTGAGGGGGAATAAAGAAAAATGAAAATTGAGAAATTCGTGGTAATTTTTTGAAGGTGCATCATGGTTTAAGAATTTTATGCCTTTGCTACAGTGTAATTATTTTTTCAATTGTTGCTTCTGACTGAGCAGTTTTTCTGACTGACCTAGTTTTTCTGTTAGGCATGAATGAATGGACAAATTTAAGAATTAAGTACCCAAACAGAATAAACATGTCATTTTGTAGTTTATGAAACATTTGGCTCTGATAATGCAGCTCAAGAAAGTCATACTCTTTTCTAATGAGTGAATGGCTTGAAACGTGTTCTGTATCGCAGTCTGAAAAAAGTAGTTACTTTATCTAATTTGCAATCCTTTTGCTAGGGGCAAGGGTAAGAAATTTAGGGATGAGTTAACATATCCATCCCTCTTATGAAACTGCATGGTACTCTTGTAATCTTCCATAAGAGGGGAGGGGAAAATCCTGAGCAGAAATGATAGCAAAATTAGACATCAGTATTGCATTAGAGTTACTCAAATTTAAGCTCAATGGAATAGTCACCTGAAATATATTTTTTTAACTCCGCTTAACTTTTTCTGAAAACTCTCTCAAGAATGGTATATTTTACCAATATTTTTTCTCACAGATAACTTTAAATAAAAGGAAACTATTTCCCAAATGCATACTTGTGTAAGCATTTGGAATGCAGTAAGTGTGTTTTCATTATGACTGAACAATTTCAGCTGTGAGCAACTCTAAAGCAAAAAGTAGAAAAAAAATGCATCTTTGGAGGTAAATTAAATTGCAGTACCCAAAGAACTGGGTTCTGCCTTTTATAATTTAGACATGAGAAAACTAAAATAAAAATAAAGGTTCAAACTAGATTCTCCACTGCTTTCAAATTCCTTCATAAAAAATGAAATTGAAATGGAGTATAGGGAATGAACTTAAAAATATTTTTCTCTGCATTTTCAACATGTACTCATCAATGTGTACTCTGTAAAGATTCTGTCTACAACTCAAAAGCCCTTCTAAATGAAATTCAGCAAAAAATAATGGTCTGTCTAAGCAGAAATTATCTTATCCAGGACAGTCATTTGGATAGTGTATGGCAGTGTATTTGTATACCTCTATCTGTATGGAGACAATTTAGGGAAGAGGTAGGGAAAAGACAATCCTGATAATATTATTTGTAAAGTATCTCTCCACTGAATGATGTTTCACCATCTAAAAGACTAATTAGATTGCGTGATTGCATGACTCCAGAGTTTTGCATATCAGCCATAAAATCCCCACAGAGTAATTTATCATGTCAAAGGGTAAGTGGTGTTTTTTGGGGTATCCATCTGGATAGACTGCAGTTTGGAAATTTGTAGATACATAGGCATGACCTGTGAATGAGTGATCTGTAAGATTACAAACTGGATCTTCTTTAAATGGAAACATGAAATGCATTTCTTTGCATAAATGCTAGTTGTCTCTTTTAAAGTTCAAGATATGTTTAGTTACAGCCAGCCCTCAAACACTTCTGGATGCTTCCACATGCAGTATCACAGTGGCAGTCAAAAAATACTGAGTGAGTCCGCAAAGGTATAAGGAAGTGGATTTTGCACTTTTGATTTTTTTTTTTTCCTTTTTTTTGATGGTTTGGTTCTATTAGCCCTAAGCAATCTGTGTTGCAGGCAGGCCAACATGTTCAGCTGACTTCTTGGATGAAGTCTGATAAATGTATCTTTTTCTAAATGGTATGATTTTTTTCATGAGGGCTTTGGTCTTGAGTCTGCAAAAATCAACACTTTTGATTGACTTTAAAAATACAACAGTGCAGTCCTTTTGGAAAGACCCTTAATTTCCAAAAACATGTCAGACTGGACTCTGCAGACAGACTTTTATGCTTAGTACTGTGAGTACTTATCTTGCCTAATTTCAAAATACCCCTGATCAGCTGCAGGATAAGGCCAGGAGCATTTTCATCCTGAGTTATCAATGTCTGCAATACAGAGACATGTCATTTTTGGATAGTGCTGGGAGAAATGCAAATGCATTAACCATGCATTAACCATGCAGAGCAGCATAGTCTTTTACATTCAAACTCTATTGGAATTCTCAAAGTAAGCATTCTTTTCCCCAGCTAACCTATATAACTTAACTGGTAGCTGTTAGTGATCTGTCAATTATATGTGTGGAAATTTTGCCCTCCAGCATTCCCACTTCAGAAAGTTTCCCAACTAATGGTTTCCTGAGTATGCAGGGATAAGAGCTTAGTAACTGTGGCCTTCTCTTACAGAAAGGGAGACTTAGTTGTCTTTTGGGTATAAGGCATTTAATTTTGAAAAGTTTACTGTTTTATTTTTTTAATTAAGTGATGGATCCTGGGTCTCTCCTGCTGCAGGCTGTCATCATGTCATTTACCTTGCTACCATCTTACTTTCTCAGTCTCTTCTTAAAGAAATTTTTGGCAGGACAAGAGTTGGAAAATACTTCTGCATCTGGCTGTCCTTGGGAGGAAAGACTGTGTGAAGTGTGAGGTGTGAGGAAAGACTCATTCCCCTTTGGATTATGAAAACAGTGCTTATAATAAGACTGTATGTTGTGATTCTTCAGTGGATGGAGGTCTGTTCTCCTATCCATGCTAAATGCAACATAAATGTGTAGACTAAGGACTTTTAATAGTCCCTTCCCTTTGATATTTCTAGTTTCTTCTGAGTGCACTGACTTGACTAGGTAGCTTCTGTTGTGTGTGCCATTCCTAGGTCTCCCCAGTACTTGTTAAGAAATTTTGCTAGCTAAGCTGGATGTCAGGAATTCTATTAAGTGGTAAATTGTCCTGTCCTGTCTCCTCCCCTCTCCCTCACCCCCTGCCCCACTAAAAAAAAAGGAATGTTTTTATATTCTAAAAGTTATTATTATACAGTGCATTACTGGAGTAGGAAAAGACTGAAATTGCTACTTATGCTCATTCTTCATTATGTGGGTGGACTTTGGTAATACAAAATGATAGAAAAGTACTGTTACCAAGAACTTGGCAATAGAGAATCCTGCGGGCAGAGAAACATCTTAAACCCTTTCTTCAGAATTTAAAAGCTTTCCTTATATTCAGTTGGGATTCCCTTTTTTTTTTTTTTTTTTTTTTTTTTTTTTTTTTTTTTTTTTTTTTTTTTTTTTTGGGTTTGTCTTTAATTTGTCATAAAGTACAGACCACAAGAGAGGAACTGGGAGGTGGAGCAAAAAACATTGGTCAGAGTGATGGGGAAATGATCTTCCATTTTTTGAAGATGCACCCAAAAGAAATTATTTTTAGTCTGTGAGGTCTGATGCATTTCACCTAGTTTCAGGAGCCCCTGGTAAGGGGCAAAAAGGGGGTCACCCTGAATTTTTCCAATTGGATATGGAAAGTGGTGGACAACTCCAAATTGTTCACCCCACATCAAGTTTTCTTGGTCCTTCACCACTGATTGTAAGGCAGAACAAATTAGCTTGCCACTTAGGAAATAGGTATTTTAATAAGGTTAAAACTCTGTCCTTAAAGATCATATTTCCTATGACATTTTAATGCTAAAGAATGGAAAGAAAAAAAGACTGATTGGGATTTTCCGAAGACGTTTAAATTCCATTGATTTCAATGGGACTATATGAATGCTTTGGAACTTAGTGAGGTTCCTGAGTACCTTGAGGAACTATGTCTGCAAACCTGAGTTTCACTTATAAAAAATAAAACTAAATATATTAAAAGGTACATCATACAGAAGAATCAAAATTTGATGGTTTAGACAGTTTAGTAGCTTTCAAAATATTAAACTTTTGTCCATTCATTTCCTAGTAAGGGTCTTCAGTTTGTTTAGGATGGTCTGGATACACGATAAGATTCTATGAAGAAAAAGATGGTAGTGGGAAAAGTTAAAAATGTAACTTAATTTTTGCCCACCTGCTTATATCTTTTTTTCAGACACAAGAGATTAGGAATGGATTTTGCTTTAATAAAGTGTTCCTGCTGTGATGTTGCTGCTATTTCTAAATGGGATGTCTCATTCCTCGTGATATGAAGCTCCACAATTCCATTTTAATGGGCAAGCAAGGCAATCCTTCATTAGCTCAGAGCTCCACTGATTTCAAGGGGGTGGAATGCTAAGGTGTAAAGTCTTCCATGTAGAACCTTGCATGAAAAATTTAGCAGGGTTGAGCCTGAACTTGGCTGTATTTGTATTTCTTGCAGCTGAAATATGCTATCCTGTGATAACAGCACCAGTAATCTTCTAGTAGGGTATTACAGAAAGTGAACAGCACTATGTTTATGATATGTTTATGAAATTGTATACTGTTAGAGTTATTAATTAGCATAGAAGGACATGTACATAAAAAAACTTACAAAATAAAATGGAGAGCGTGTTCTGATATAATGCATTTTTGCTGGTTATGTTACAAACACTTGTATTATTATGCAAATAAGCAAATATTTGTAGAAATCCTGTATTTATGATTTATCATTATTAGATCATTTCAGAATGAATAGCTGGCACCTCATCTCTTATAAAAACACTTTTGTAGTCAGTGGAGTGATAAATTTTTAAAAGGATTTTGAATATAATAAATAATGTAATTAATAAATAAATATAAACAATAAAAAATAAAAATAGTAGTAATTTTTTAAGGATTATACATATATTTATTGTTACTCTAGTTTTTCCCCTATGACATTTTTAACAGCAGTATGGAGTGATTTTAGTATCTGTTTCAGCAGAATATTTCAACAATTACACAAATCTATTGCAAAAGTTGCTACTTGAAAAAGTTCTTGTACCTTATAAAGTGCTCCTTATGAATGAAATAAGTGACATAAATATGCCAATAAGTCTGACTTGAACTAAATCACCCTAAATCTAGGTGACATATCCATCTGTAAAATGCATCAGAAATAAAGTCCAGGTGCATCATCAAGGTGAAGTTAAGTAAGTTCTGTAGTGAAGTCTTCGATAAAACTTTATTTTGTTAATTAATAAGAGGTGAAAATTAAATAAATGCTAGCTTCTGCAATGAATGAAATAATTTAATTCCAAATACAATAACAGTAAATTCTGCGTAACTAATTAATGTCTTCTTTCTATATTCAGGCATGATCATTAAATTTTTAACTAGCTTACTACTGAATTAATTAATTCCAGAAGTATCATTACTGACACGTTTTTGGCTAAAGCAGGCATCCACCTATGCCTCAAAAGTATTTTTGATACATTTACAAAAACTGGTAACTTTATATATTTCTTCCTACTACTGTGATAAAGTGTTGATAAATTTAAGTAGCGTGTGTTTGCTAAGCATTTTTTGGATTTCTTTTTTTCAGACTAAAAGAAAAAATCTCTATTGAATGTGCAATGGAAGCAAATGTTTTTCCAGTTCAGCAGTTTCTGCTGAATTGTAAACAATCGGGTTGTTTCAAAAGGAGAGTAGCATGGTCCGTAACTCCGACAGCTAGTAGTAGTTTAGTTTACTGCTTCTACCACCTGCCTTCTGACTTAATATTGGAAGCAAGAAGCATGCAATTAAGTATGAGGAAATGAAAATAAATGACACTGTTCATTGCACATTACAAAGTGCCTGGCAGAAAGAATGCAGCTTGCCTGGACCTGGTGACCCCAGGGGAAAACATGTCTCGTGCCTGGGAAAGCGCCAGCAAATCAGACACTGACCCTGGCTTTATCCACTATCAAATGCATTGGGTACTTTCATAGCAATTTGAAACTTTTTTTTTCTTTTAAATTATAATTGAGTTCTGAAAAGCAGGGAGATATAAAATGAAACATATACTGAGTGTGTGGTAGAAGCTACAAACATGCAGGAGTATTTTCTTTATCATTTCTTGAGGAAAGTTATTTGGATTACATCCTGAATTGGACTAATTTGAAGTGGTTATTAAATTCTATGGCTTCTAGAGGTGAAGAGGGTTTTGAAAGATTACTTCTATCTACGCAGCAATATTGCATTCAGTGCAATATTACTAGGTATATAACTCAAAACCTCCCCTTATTCCAGAATCTGAATGCTTAAAACCTGTCTCATTTTAAAATGCCAGTTTTATGAATGCTGTACCCTTTTTCCTATATATGGCTTATACAGTGGTTAGAGTACAATGTAATAATTGTATTTAAGTCATTTGTTCTAAATTGTTTATGCATCTTTACAGAGGTAAGTAAATGCTATCCTGATATTCCAGAATAGGAAGAAACTGCACCATAGAGAAATCTGATGGCTTGCCAGAACACATAATGCATCAAAGAGTAGTTGAAAGTGAGATAACCAGTTGTACAAGAGAATAAAGGTTTTAACATAAATCATGTTATTTTGCTACAGAAGTAAAATTTGTCCTTTTTTTAGATGAATGTAGGTGCATTATAGATGAATTAACACATTACAGATTACTGTAATGCATTAATTTAGCACTACTGTCTGATTCAGATGCCCATGTATAAAGTAATCGGGAAACTTTCATAATGAAAGCAGAAGCAAGTAGAGATTTTCATGTGTTCATGATCTGGTAAAAAACTAGAACTCAGATGAGATATGCCAAAGTTGGTAGACTTTTCAGTGAAGCTAAATAGCCAGAGAATCTTATAGAACAGATAATTTCAGGTAGAAATGGTGCCAAGGCTTGGTGGTTTTTAGTGATTTCATCTTGAAGAAAGGAGCATCTTTGTAGCTTGACAGGTATTGTTTTGAGTATAATTTTTTTCACCCCATAACTCAAAGTAAAACATGAGGGTGCAAACTCAGAAGGAATTGAAACCTTTCAGGGAGTCACAGACCCTCCATTCCAAAACCACCAACTTTCACATTTCTGGCTGTATGCAAGTACACTGATCTTCTTTTTCTTTAATACTGTATGCACACTCTGTAGAAGGATTTTTTTCATATTTCAACCAATTATAGGTAAGTTCCTCACATTCTGTGAAGGTAGTCTTCTTTACTGTACTTCTTCACAGGGCTTTTAGACCCCAGTAGGAAAAAAAAAAAGGATTTCAATGTCAGTCATTGAGTTTCTGCTAGTTAAAAATCATGTCTTTCAGAGATGCTTTCTATCCATAGTCTGTACAACATGAAATATGGTTGACAGCTATATTACCACACTGCAGATTGCAAAGCAATTCACATTCACACTTCTAAGTGCCTCTCCTTTCAAGACTTATGGATGTATGCCAAATTACTTGCATTGTGGTATATGGCCTTCTATATGTACTTTATAGAATAGGTCTCTGGTTTCCATTAAAATCAATGAAGTAGAGACCAAAAGAGCTTTTCTGAAGTGTTTACTAGATGTCAGACAAGGTTAATAATAAAATAGTTCATGTATAATATGCATCTTCAATATATTTCAGTGTTTATCTTTAAGATATTTTCTGAATTTAGGACAGAAATTCCTCAGCTGAATTTAAATGCTGAGTAGTGTTAAGTTCAGCTGTCATTGTTTGCTCCCCATTAGTGTCTTTGTAAAAAATGAATATATGATTTCATACCCTATTTAGGGAAGTGCTTCCAAATGTAATGGACCAGTAGCCATTTAAGGACTCTAAGGTCTTTTGCTAACAAAATCACCATGGTTATCTCAAATGAAATGAGAAAGACACAGGATACCCTCCAATGCCATTTCTTCTAGAAAAATTAGTGACTATGCCATGTCATAAAGCCTCGTTCTTAGTCACTATTTCATTACAGCAGTTCTTTGTCAGACAAGTTCAAGTGGATGATCAGAAGTGATTGTATGATTAATTTATTAATGCTTATTAAAATATTAGTGTGATTCTTTTCAGGCATATTACTATAGTAAATGAGGCAAAATGGTGGGGTTTAAAAATAAAAACTTGCAACAAACATAGTGAAAATCTAAATTTTGGGGGAGAGGAAAAAAGAGATGCTCTAAAGATATCTGAGTGAAATATGGACTCAAGTGAATTTAGTCAGTGTGATGAAAATTGACTTAAAGCAGGAGAAAAGACAAAAACATGAGTGTATGATGGTGGACGGTATTTTTCACCTTCCTATTTTTTTTTCAATTATATTATTGAAGTTTCCCTTAGGACTACAGTACCTAGAAGAAAGCAGCAATACTGTTTTACAATTGTGTTGAGATTTAGAGGGGAAAAAAAGGAATACATGGAAGTCATTATCACTGGCTTTTGTCAGTAATCCTAAATGCATGAGGGTTTTTTTTTTGTGTTAAAGGATGTGTTTTACCACAGTGAGGTAGGTATAAGTTGGGCTAGTGACTTGTTTTTCAAATACATTGTATTTTTGTAGCCCAGAGTCCCACCAAGTTGTGTTCTCCAAAGGATAAAATAATTATATGCTGTGTTTTTCACTCGAACTTTACCATATGTGAAAATTGTTGGTCTGTACCTCAAAGGTTTTCTGTGAAATCATGTACTGTGGTTAGGAAACGTCAGCATGTCCATTTATCAAAATAACTTGAAAGAAAATATAGTGAACAGGCACCTAAATGTACTGGAGCAGTTGCACTAGGTAATTCTCCATAAGTAAATTTGAAAGTGAAGCAAACTGATGTCGTTTAGAAAACTACTGTCCTAGTTAGTAAGATGGAAAGTTTGCTAGCTAATTTCAAAATACAGAAAAGAAATTTCTAGATATTAAATTTAGTTTTTAAGAATTCCTGTACTGGAACACACTTCCCCTTTGTCTCTGAAAATAACCCATGGAGGTTAGAAGTAGATTGCAGCAAGCAGTATGAGTACAGCATGGTCTTTCATTTGATATGGCCATGTAAGCTCTGCAGTTGCTTCTCGTAGCCCTAACCTCCATGAACCTCATCTAATCTCTTGCAACATCTATCAAGTGTGTCACAGCAAGAAAGTTTGTCCACTGAAGTGGCAGAATGGAAAAACAGAATCTCACATGTGAGAAATATTTATGCTTCCTTCACCAAGCTGTAAAGAGTCAACCACAGTTACATAAGCCTTTCCTCCAGGGTTTCAACAGCTCTAAAAATCCTCAACTAAGGATGGCAAAAATCAACAAAAGTACCCAAAAAGAAGCTGTAAACAGCACGAAAACAAATGCAGGCAGAAAAATTAAACTTGTGAAAAAAGTTGCAGCCTTCCTTTATGTTAAAATTACTAAAATTTAAAAAAAATAAAAATAGAGGTGTTCCTAGTTCTTTGCCCAGGCTTTCTCTTGCATCTCAACCAGATGCTGGAGATAAGGAAAATGTGGACAAATAATATGCCTGAAGTGGTTTACAATGAACATTAATGCAAGACGCATTTTTGAGTCTATAGGAAATTTCTTGGTAATGGCAGTGAACAAAGAAAAATTAATTTCTGCTCAGAACTACTGATGCTAAAGTTGAATTCTGCAAAGATTGCTGGAGAAACAACCTTTCTAGAAAACAGAGGAAAATTATGGCACAACAGTGACTGCCACCTGCTGCAGTCCTCAGATAAAATGTGGGTGCCAGGATATTATTTCCCAGCTGTTATTAGCTCATTGGTGGTTTCTCTAAATGTTCTTCAAGACAACTGCTCTGGAGACAGCTAACCAGATTTTCAGCTCCTGACAAGAAAAGACATTATGAGTGTGAGGAAAACATCAAATTCTCACTTCTTGCCTGGTCTCCTGTGCAAGGACTTCCTGCCAAAATATTTTCAACTACCTCTTTAATTTGTCTATTTTTGTCCTTTACTGTTAACCTGAAAGACCACAGCAAGTCCAGAACTATGGTATAATAAAATCCAGTGTTTCTTAAAAAATATTGAAAGCAAGCTTATATACTTATCCAACAGAAACATTGGAGAAAGCTTTCTACATTTTTGGTTTAGCTTGAAAGCATAGTCCAAAGTCATGGCTGCTGGTCCAGGGCTGCAAAATACAGCAAAGCCAGCATTCAAACGTGGCTGGTAAAAGCTGAGGATGCTCATATTTCTTCACAGTGCACACGTAAGTGTGGTCTAGTATGATGTCAAGTCTACCACAGAACAAATCTTGCCTTTTTGGCCCTAGAATTTTATGGAAAATGAAGAATTTGCTATTGGCAAATGCGTATAAAACAGTGTTGAAAAAGTAATGGGAGGTGGTGATTTTTTACATTGGAAAGGAAAAATCTCTTCAGAAGATAAAAAATGTGATCTATTAGCATAATAATGTCATCAGAGATCAAGTGTTATAATATTTTATATTTTTAGGCTGTTGTTCCATAAACATACAACAATAGCAGGTTAATATATCAAATGTATACATAAAGTCTTCCCACTGTGCATAACTGTTGCATATATTACTGTTATATCTTCTGAGATTAAGTAAACACAGAATGTAATGTACTGTACATAAATATAGCGCTACTGAATCATAATAAAAATTTAAAAATACCTTTTTACCATGAGAACTGTGTCAGACTCTCTCAGTGAAAATGTTGGTTAGCTGAAATGAGAAGCCTTTTTTCTTTTACCAGAAATATAGCAATTTCAGCAAAACTTGAGTTTCTAGAAGGATTTTCTGGTTAAGCCTGAATAAAACCTAATGCATACAACCAGCCAATGGATGTCTGTGACCCAAGAGGGAGCAAAGGTCAGTTTGTTCTTCTATCTTTTTTACATAAGAGGCTTGAACCTGGATTTTCCACTTAGGTGAATGCCCTCCCTCTTGCTGGTAGTTTCAGTTTCCCCCACCAAATGTGCTCCCATCATTTTAAATATGTAAGTGACCATTTGAAAGGTGGAGCCTCAAACTGGTTCTAGCATAGCAACAGGGGAACTCAAAGGGAGGAAATGATGTTCATGTTCTCAGAAAACTTTTGCATATTTCCAAAATCAGAGTTCTGACAAATTTGAAAGTAACAAGTGTTTGAAAGTACAAAAAAAAAAAAAAAAAAAAAAAAAAAAAAAAAAAAAAAAAAAAAAAAAAAAGACATTTAAAAGATACTAATGCACTCTTGAAACAGCAGTATTTCTATAGGTAAACATTGCAACAGTAAGCAACCTTGTTATTTACTGTAAAGTCACAGTGCATACCAGAATGTTGCCCATGTTTGTAATCTGTGGAGGCAGTGACAACTTCTTGTTATGGCTAAGAAGAGCGCAAATTCAATACTGTCTACAGACTTCTGGGAAAGCACACCCCACTATGCCAGCTCTGGCAGATCTGCCCATGCAGGAGGCAGCCGAATGTCAAAGCCAATTGCTAATCCACCAAAGTGACAATGAAGAGTTCCGGGCTGCACGGGCTGAAGACAACATGAAAGAGAAAAAAAATGAAGCCACTATGTTTACTCCTGTGGCCTTGTATGAGTTTGCCATATTACCTTCTTACCCTGCATTCTTTTCACTATCAGGCAATCTCCTGAAACTTAATTTCTTTGCTTGTCCCCTTGATAGAACATTTTACTTTATTTAAAATGTTTCACTTTGTTTCCAAAGGCAGGATAAAAAAGCATTTTATTTGTGCTATGAAATGAGAGAGTGAAGCAAGTTCCTGCAAGCAAGCTGCTTTTTTGAGTCAAATTTATACTCTCATTTTGAATGTGGAATTTATACCATTCTTCACTTCACAGGAAAAGATATGATTTACGCTAATGCATAGTAATCTCTGTACAATCCCAACTCACTTTCTCTGCTTTCAGCCACGCCCTAGTAGAAAATTTCTCTGAGAAATTAACATGGGAATCAGCTCCTAACTGCATTTTCAAATATATTTATTGGTTTAATTTTTTTTTGTAGTGTTATGACAAAGAGATTTTACTAATTAGTAGTAATAGTTCTGTGATAGCAGGTAAAAGCCAGACACTGGAAAGTGCTACGTTTGGACCGTTTACTTTCCTGGGACATTTTGAGCATGAAATAAGTTAAATTGGTGTTATTTTCAAAACACATTATAAATTGGAAAAGTGGTGAGTGAAAAAAACAAGGCATTCACCAAGTATTAATTATTAAGAGTGAAGTTAAGAGTTGTAGATGGTTTCACACTGTTTTTATTTTCTTCTATTTCTTCTATTATACTGATCACATTTTCTGTGATCAGTATAATAGAGTGGTTGTATATAATAGATAATGCCAGCTATTTCAGTATGAGTGTCTTGCAAAAGCTAAATAAATAAAAAGTGACTTACCTTTTATTTACCTTGCAGCAGGTGAACAAATAAGGTGACGGTGAAATAAATTATTTTTTCCTGTCACCTAAGCATGTCGTCAATCCTTCTTACTAAAGTAATGAAGCAAGGAAACAATATTTTGTTTTCTTTTCACTGTGGTGGAGGAGTTTTATATCAAAGAGGAAGATAACACTTCAAACTTGAGGATAGCTGTGGCATGGTATTACTGTCTGCCTTCTAAGTCAAGTCCTGCTTTCTGTTTAAAAAAAATCTGAAATGGCTCTAGACTATCCTGTCATGAGTATTGCTTCCTAGAAATTGCTTGCATAACATGTAAAGAACACATATGGACAATTTATTTGGGTCTCAGTTTCACTCTGTTGTGGAAATTTTATTATGTACTACACAGGATTTCTTCAAGGAAATGCTTGTGTCTTCTGTCCATAATTAGATGCTCAGAATTTCTTGTAAAAGTGGGAGTGTCAAGTGCAAAAGAAAAAAAAATCCTCATTTATTTCCTTCTAGTTCATTGTTTCATTTGGGAGTCCAGGCTTCAGTTTAAATTTCAGGGATGCCATTCAGAGCAAAGTATTTGTAGAATTTTAAAAATGGCCTTTTATAAAGGCAGCAGTGAAAATGGTGATCTGTTGTTTACTTTCTGTGGAAAAATTGCAGGGTGGCTTTTCTCCATGGGCCCTTTGATATTAGACTATTAAATCCACTTTCACTACCAGTCCTGGACTTCTGAAAACTTCTAGACTACATACATATGACAGCTTTGAGAAGCAGTAGGAGGAATGTGAAAGACGGTGCAAAACTGAATTCTGTGGCAACTGGGCAAATTGCCAGTAAATTCAATTAAGCTTTTCATTAAATTCAGGGTGTTTTACATTAAAGCTGAATTTGGCCCACTGTCTACAGCTATTAAAGTTATAGAGATTTAAAAAGTTACATTAAATTTAATGTACTTGAAAAAATTCAGTTTAATGTTGAATCTATTTTAAACAAACTTGAAAAATACTTTAAAATTATCCTGTTAAGGATTCATATGGTGTGTGGCTTCTCTCTTTATTTTCTGTCTGGATGGATCAAATGAAACACATGGTGATTGGTTCCCAGAGTTTTGTATATACACTTGGCCGCATCAAATGAAAATATGCATACATCTGTTTATAAGAAAATTCTTCTGTTGTTGTGAGATTTTTTTAATGACCATCGTAGAATGATAGATAATTAAGATTGTTCTCTTTTTCCTTTAAGTTTGTCTTAGATTTATGTTATAATAACAGCCAGTTTCTTTCATTAGTAAATATCCAGAAGTTAAGGACTTTAGGAGCTCTACAAAGGAAGATGTACTTTTATGTCCTAAAGTATGTGGGAAAATGGCATTATTTCTTGCCCATCCTAAGGAGGTATGAATAGAGAAGTTAGAATAAGACAGATCAAACAAATCAGTGAGACCTGCTTGCAGGATTGCAGCCCTGTTTAGGATCCATGCTTCTAGTTTTGCAACTTCTGTCTAAGCAATAGGAGATGTTTGCAGACAGAGAGTATTATTAGTGATTTTTTTTTTTAATAGAAAGTCTTTGGGAATAGTCTGGACAGCAAATCACATGGTGATATATAGGGAGATGCAGGGAAGAGATCAAAGCTGAAATTTCCCGTTTGCATGCAAATAGCAGTGAGTTTTGCAGTTTACATTTTTCTTGGCTGAGAAAGTTATGTTCATTAGGTCCTAATTCTCCAGCCAAACCCAGAGGGGAATGCTGTTGAGTGCATCAGGTACGTTCAAGGAAATTATGTGAATAGAAATGTGTTTTCATAGTGAACACTTCACAGCTACAAAGCCTTAGATCATATGTTTGAATTCCACACTGTGCAGTTCCCAGGTCAGAAGGCAAAATCTCTGACTGAAGACTGTGTGCTGACACTTTTGAAATCAGCAAATGTCATCCATTTATTCCCTTGTGTCTGGGTGCCATTTGTATCTGGGAATGTTATGTCCAAGAGGGTACTACAGCTCCCTTGGTACAGAAGACAAAGTAATATTCACTCATATTAGATCACTAATATGTAAATTATCCTGTAAATTCATTCAGGGACACAAATTTTGAGCATTGCCAAGTTAATTTGTATTGACAACACATCTGTAAGATGAAGAACATTAGCAGGATTTGGCTCATAACCAGACAGGTACCGAGTTATCCCAAAACACAAGATTTGGCAGTTACTTAAGGTGGAAGTCAGCACATGATGCTCAAAGCACTGCTCAGGGGAGTTCAGCTGGTTTACCTCCTACCACACTGGTTTTTTGTGTGTAACAGGGTGGTTAGTCCTGCATGAGGCATGAGATGGCTGTTTTTCCAGAAGCATTCACAATCTTCAACCCAAACAACAATGCCACAAGCAAATGTGGCAATGTTTTCTGTAAGTCTGCTCCCTTTCCCTGTCATAAGTTTTTCTCTCCATGTTATGGTCAAACTCCAATTATTTTCTTTTTAAAATATAATGTAAAAATATATGCAGTTACTTAATTTTCCCCCCATGAAATTCCATTCTGTTCATTTCAAGAACACCTTTTCATTGCTGGCCTTGCTGACTGTAAAGGGACTTTTGTCCATTGGTTTTGCTGCATCAAAGTCTAATTCAGGCTTAAAACTGCCCTCTAGCAATTACTCACTATTTGAATTTATCCCTGATTTTTTAACTAATAATGCAATAATATCAAAAACATAAGAAGAGACAGGCAAGAATGTGCAATTCTTGATGGGTTTTATTTTTATATTCCCCTGTCACCACAAAGAGTATCCCTTAATTATGTATTTGAATTATTGATGCTGCTCAGTTGTAGAGAAGCCTATCATCTGAGAATCTTTTATTCAAATTTCTATCATTTTCCTCTGCCAAATCTATATAGAAAAATACGGTATTTACTGTAGTTTACTGTAAGTTGTCAGTAAACTCGCCCAAACAAATGAATTAGGACTGCATCTTTCAGTGACAGGAAACACAGTTAAAAGAAGAAAAAGAAATTACACAATGACAAGAAGAGCTGTGAGCCAATAGGAATAAAAAACATGTTCACCTTCTTGTTATCTCACAGCATTCAGATGATCATAACAGTTTAGAAAGCATACCGCCCACACCACAGGATCTTGCTCCTCTTTAATTTTCTCTAATTTGTGTAGTGAATAACCAAATACTCATAATGCAATTAGAAGATAATCAGGCTTGTAATTATGTTAATTGCTGGAGACTTACATCAATCCTCCAGCAAAGTGATAGGATTTCAGGGGAACTATTAACATGGGAAGAGAGAGGAAGCACACATGAGAGAGAAAGAGATTGGGGGAGTGGGTAAATTGATGAACAGCTTAGGCTTGTATCATTGAGCAACAATGAGAATACAATGGTGCAACAAATGAAAAGGGCCTCAAGGGGAGAAGCTCAGAAAATGAGGTTTTAGGTACCAGCAACTCAACCTCTTTTGTCTGTTTTCTTCCCATAAATAATCATGTTGTGCATCTATATTTATTGTAATAAGCCTAATTCAGAGAAATCGGATCCATAGCTGAACAGAGAACAAAGGGCAACTGTTCAGCTATGCAGCAGTTTGCCATGTCTCCCACACCACTGAAAGAGCCACTGTATTACCTTCTGTCCTCGACTCCTGGGGGTATTCTTTTCTCATGGTGATGTCCGATATTACATTTAAAGCCATAATACTGCAACTGCAATGGGCTGTCTCAGAAATGTCATGGATCAGTCATAATCTTTGAAGAACATACAATACATAGTGGACTGACAGAATTTATAAAATAATCCACAGTGGAAATGTTTTTTTGTGTTTTTATTTACCTTTTTGTCAGTACCTCATCAAGGTTGTAATGATTGTTTAAGTCTTTTGAAAGTGAGTTTTGTCAGATGTAGTCTGATGTAAGTTGTAGATGATGACTGTATGCTATTAGGGTGGCTATTTCTCAGTTTACAGAACAGTTTTCTGTGTTTATACTACCTGTCAGAAATTGACTAGCTGGCTTGCAACAAAAATAGATTTTTTAAAAGAGTATAGTTATTATTACTAAGTTGCTTTTTTTGTAGCTAGTTTCGACATGGAAAATTAAACTAGTAAGGATGAAGAAAGTAAGACTGCCCTTAGACTAGTATGATTTTTTGCCCACAGCTGTCATGATAAAGATGATGAGTAAAATCTGTTGTTTTCTCTTTTGATTGTATGTTTATACATGCAATTAAATCACATGGCATTTTGCAGCATTTAATTTACTCCAGGAATATACCTAGATGTAAAAATACATTATGTTTTGCAACCCCATGGAAAAGCACATTTTGTCATATGTATTTTAGTGGACATTAGACTATTATTTATGAACTATCAATAATGATCTAAAGAGCTGAGGGGTTAAGAGAAAATGTTTAAACATATTGAAGTGCCCTGTGTTGAAATATTTCCTATAAATTACTTTTTCTGTAAATTTGATTCAGGTTCAACTATCAAGTGTCATCGGTCATTCCTACCATATCATATCTTTAAATTCCAATTAAGTTTGATTTCTCAGTTCTAAAAAGCCTAGGAAGTGTCAAAAGAAACTCTCTTTCAAGGGCTTCATCTACTAGAGATTTCTCCCTCATTGTTTCTTCAAACAGATGAGTGCTGCATACCTTGACTCCAGCCATGACAACACAATTCCCATGAAGCAGCCCTTAAAAAATCACTCTGGAGCTCACACAGCAGGAGACTGAAGAACATAAACCCAATGTAAGCCCAGGCTTCCTCACACATAATTCCTGAGCTCTGTGGGGCTGCTTGCCCCTCTTTGGCCCACCCTGGTGTACACTTGTTGCAGGAGTGTGGCAAATATGGGGGCTCTGAATCGATCCAGATCTATTCTGGGCCTCTGCAAGTGTCTGAAGGAACTGTGTCTGTCTGAAAAAAAGATTGAGCATGTAATATGCTCAGAGGACATCTTCAAATCTAAACAATCCGGGTGAAAAAGCAAAAAAGGGAACAGCACCTTCTTCTTTCTGTGCCCCTCCCACATAGCTGCACGCAGCACCCAGTGCAGTGGGGAGTGGATGTGCTACTCAGCACATCCCCATCAGGGACATAGCAATGCTCAGTTTACTTTATACAGACTGACACATTTAGGCCTTGTTGGAGCTGTAAAATTTCATTTTACCTCAATGACACTTCCAATGTTCTGAAAGTGAAGCTTTGAATTCCAGTTTTCACCCAGAAACTGACTTCCCAGAAAATTTAAGTAGAACAGAACAAAACATAACCCTATATATTTGCATTTGCTTCTTTTTACTTCTTACATGAAAGGTATTGACTGACATCTCTCTCCCTTGTTGATAAGCTTCACTGTGTGTAGTGTACCTAATAATAATCTTCACATAAATGCGGTTGTGAAGATATCACAACCTTATTGTTATTAAATTTTGTATAGATATTGGAACGAGCAATAAAGTATAATTTATTTTAATTAAGTACTCTTGTAGATGTGCATAGTTTTAAAACACTTTCACACCAAGCTTAAGTATGGTCTAATTTTACTGTCTTTTCTTGAGCTGTGCTCTGGATTCCTAGCTAGTCCTAGGAGAAGAAGGAGCAAAAAGGACAATGCAAGCAGAGAAACTGTTAAGCAAGGAAAATACAAGTTTTAAAAGTATATTGCAAGTAGAAATTTGAAAGAAAGGAAGTTTTGTTCAGTTATGACTTACTTTCATGCTTCTTTTGGAATTTTCCTTGGATTGTACCTGTCAGCCACAAGCTCTTTAAAAGTGGATTTATCAGTGTCTGGAATTTGGGATTGCTTGTGCAGGTGGGATAAGGGTTTGACTTATAAATCCCAGTGGTAGTATCAAGTGAAAAAGTCCCTTCAAGGCCTCTTGGCACTTTCTGTTGGTAGCACAATAATTGTGTTTCATGACATTGTCCAGGATATGGAGCCCAAGCAACAGAGAAGGCATTATTATCCACAACTTCCCTGTGCTGGTTGGATAATCTATTTATTTTCACCAGTCTGTTCTCCTGGCTGTCAAATCTCAGGATTTTTCTACAGGTTGGATTCTAGATTTCAGAGATTCTTGCTGATTCCCTACCACTGTTCCTATAGCTGTCTTTTTCCAGTTGTTCATTCACAGAGTGTCTTTATAATTGAAGGCCTTGGAAACAGCTGCCTGAACTGCCCAAGATTCTTCAGCTTATGTAACATTTCAAGGAGCATCTCAAGCCTGAAATAACTAAAATATAACCAGTAGAACACAGTGAGGCTCATTGTCCTCGTATCCAGTGCCCCCAAATGCAGCAGGTCCCAGCCTCTTTTAAATTAATTCCATCTACCATACTTGTAAGGGTATCTGAGAAGTTGTTGTACAGGGATGAAATAGAGGCACACAAAATGAATACAAGTATCAATGCCTGCCTTTGTCAAGATGTCAGGGAGGAAATTTTCTTTCTTCTGTGGAAGAAATGACTGTACCTTTGGTAGGACATTCTGTCCCAGCCTGTAATGTAAAGCAATAGCAATCCACACAAAAAGAAATGAAAGAGTCACAAAAATATTCTGTGACTTGAATGAAGTTTGCACCACAGATCTATGTACCAGAATCAGCAGCAGAAAAAGCAGAAGAAAAGGATTGTCCCCTCTCTTTTCATCTTGGGACACCAGCTGGAGTACTGCAATCACATCTGGGATTCTCCAACAAAAGAAGGACGTGAATCTGCTGGACAAAGTCCAGAGGAGGCTACACAGAGATGGAACACTTCTCCTATGAAGACAGGATGAGAGGATTTGGGTTGTTTAGCCTAGAAAGAGAAGTCTCTAGGAAGACCTTAGAGCACATTCCAGTACCTAAAGAGGCTACAGGAAAGCTGGAGAGGGACTTTTTACAAGCACATGTAATGACAGGACAAGGGACAATGGCTTTAAAGTCACAGAGGGCAGGTTTAGATTAGATATTAAGAAGAAATGTTTTGAAGTTTTCAGGGTCAGATTGGAAGGGACTTTGAGCAACCTGGTCTAGTGAAAAGTCTCCCTGTCCACAACAGGGGGGGTCTAGTGAAAAGTCTCCCTGTCCACAACAGGGGGGTTAAAATTAAATCATCTATCCAAACCAGTCTATGATTCCATGATGTCATTGAAAATCTGTACGTTTAAAAGAGCTTCTTCTGAAAATAATTTCAAACACACAGTCTAATGATAACACAGCAAAGCATTATTTTTCCCCATTGTAACATCATACATCTCCATGACTATGACTGGATTCATTAAAGAAAATGTACATAATTAAAGAAAATGTACATAATTCTTATTTTCTGCCTTGAACCTATCCTGACCAATGGTGGGGAGGCCTCAGGCTTGAATCAGAAATGGGATGGTTGCTTTCTTTTTATTTTTCTTTTCTTTTTTTTTTTTTTTTTTTTTTTTTTTTTTTTTTTTCTTGGAGAAAGTGAGCTAAATTCGACATTCAAAATAAATCACATCAACAATTGTCTTCCACCTTCTGTTATCGCAATATTGACAGTTTCCTTGTCAGTATAGAATTTGTCAGCTGCTGCCTTGTAGTGATTTGGAAGAGCTTGCTTTCAGATATCAGCAGTCCCTAGCTTGTGAGTAGGTGGACATATCCTTGAGTATTCATGTTTCAGTATGGCAGAAGGTCAGAGGCAGCTGTTTACACAACTTCATTAAAATTGTCTCTCAGCAACTTTGGAAGCATTTCTTATTACTGTTTATTGGTCAAAATGATGTTATGATATCATCATGCTTTTAATTGTCCTGCCACAACTTTCTCCTAGTGTATGAATAGAACAAATGCAGAGATTGCAATACTCAGATTTCTCAGCATTTTCCACATATTTATCTGCTCCCACACCCTTGTGTTCCTTGGATGCACACTGTGGCATTCTTATACAAGTGTCCAATGGCAGTGGCACACATGCGCCCCCAGGGACACTCTGTCTCCTCAATACGTGTAAGTAAATACAGCAGCACACATCCTGTGTAACAAGATGATGAGGTGCACACATGGATGCACATCTACCATGTGTGGGACCAGCTGTGCCAGCTGCAATAATTACTGCCAGTGTAGGATCAATACAGTACAACACAATTCTCTTTTGGTGAGAGCAGTATCTGAGAAAAGTATGTTTGGAGTTTATATTATTGCTTTTGTAGAAAGGACATCAGCTTCTTCTAGAGCAGGGTGTGAAAAATGATGCTCTAATCATCCTGCTAAAGGTGTTAATTGGTCATTGTTTTAGGAGGAAAATACATGGATACAAATCATGCTGGTCTCCAGTGTGGATGTTCATTTGTGTGTTTATAAAACTAAACTACTTATCAATGAGCACCTTGGCTGAGGTAAGCTTTGCAATTAAAAACTGGTTATTTTTTCCGAATGTATCTTCTTATTCTAGGATTTATGTGAAAATCCCAGTAAGGCCAAGCTGTGGTAGAGCCACTAGTCAGTCAGGAAAAATGAAATTCATTTTTTTGGGGAGTGGGAAGTAGACAACACAATACAAAGCCTTTCCCAAAACTCTGGCCATACTCAGGAAGGTGAAAAGTATGAGGACAGTTTGGGATGAGTGATATGGGCGTAATTTCTTTTCTTTTTTCTGGAGTGTTGTGCATAGAGGAAAAAACACAACAAAATAAAAAACCCCCAGACATGTCAAGGAAGAAGGTGGAATAAATCCAAGGACATACAGAAAGGGGTGAAAAGCTCAAAAAGAGCTAGAGTGTATATTTGGGTAAAACGTGAGATAAATCTGAAGTGTGGGTACTTGGTTTTGGTTTTGTTTGAAACAAAATATAGCACACATTCTTTGGGTAGACAAATAATTGTATGAAAGAGCTGTCTGACTTCCTCAGCAATTCTCCAATATGCAAGATACTGATTTTAGCTAAGTGCTTATTAAAAATTAACACTATTTTCCATTGGCTTGTGAGAACATTTACTTAATTTAGTAAGACTTTGCTTTTACTTTGTTATTAATATATCCTCAGATATTCTAACTCATATTATTTGCATTCCATAAAAAGATGATTGTAAAATTTTTTTTAGAGCCATGTTTTGAAACAAAGAGTTTAGAGATAAATAAATGAAAAGTTCTTTTTGTGCTTTTCTGCTGAATGGTGTCTTGGCACAAAGCAGAATAGCTTGCTTACTTATGTGGATTTACAGCCTAGAATGAAAATGAAAGAAAAGCTATGTAGAATAGAAAGCAGAAAAGAATTAACTTCAACAAAACTGGAATGAAACTCCTGTAGATTTTGCCAGGTCTATTGTCTCAGCTGCCAGGTTTCTTCATCTTGTGCCAGGTTCTCTCTCTAGATGCTGGTTAATTTTTCCATACATCAAATGCTTCACACCTGATTAGATTGGCTTTTACACTGCTAGAAGGACAGGACATTGCTAACCTGCTATGACTAGAAGCCAGACTGTCTTTTGAAACATTGGCTCTGTTTGGAGGCTCTCTTAGGGACACCTTGTGGAGGGTAATCAATTTCCATCAGGACAGGAGTTCAGCCTCTCTCTTGTGACCGTCATAATATAATTAAAAATTATCCTCAAGAAATTTTACTGTGTATTTCCACCAGCTGTGCCTGACTCCTTTCGTTCTGCTCTTTGACAGCGGTAGTTTTGCCCATCTCGGATGGTCTCCAGTGAGCTCCTGCCTTCAGAAAGGCACTGTCTTTCATTTTAAGTGGCCTACCAAAGCCTTTCTGTCAGTGTCCTAGATTCTTTTCCATGCACTCACACATTTGTTAGATTGGCTTCATCATGAATCATGAATTACCAAACATTTTTTGTGGCCTTTTTTTCGTAGGAATTTTTTGTAACATGAAGAGGTTTCTTTTTAACTCTTCTCACAATGAAATAAAGTCTACAAGTTGTGTAACAGATTTGTGCTCGAAGGGAAGCCACTGGGTCAGTGGTGACTACCTTTTGCTCTGCTGCTTTTTGCTTCCAGTCGTTGCTTTAGAGAGGGATATGGCAGAGTTTATATATCCTTGCTCCTCCCTTGGAAAGTTGTCCTGCAGGAATTCAAATCTTATGCTATTTCCTAGGCCATCAGGAAGGCAGTAGAGATGAAAAAATGGTCTACTATGGCTCTTCAGTCCAAATGGAAGACTTTTCAACCAAAATTTCTTGAGGAATTTCAAGATCCAAGAATGAGTTTCTTGAGGAATTTCAAGATCCAAGAATCCAGTTAGACTGCAGAGGGAATGTGCTGCTAAACCAGCAGTAAAGACATCACTGGGATATAGTGCACATTTTAAGCAGATGAAGTAAGAAATATCAGCATGTGCTACAGAATTTGATATCAGAGAGATTGCACCACTGTCACCATGCCATGTAGTTACATAAGCAAGTCCTTCCAGGAAAATAAGGTGTGGGGCACGCTATGAGTCTCAATTGTATACACCAGGCTTAGTTCAGAATTTCTGAGAGATGCCTACTCTGCAAGATTTCAGGCTCACTCATCCAGTCACTGGCATTTCCTTTTGATTAGATGAGGCATCTGGGGTAATTAGGTGAATCCCATCCCTTGGCACCATCCTTATTTATCCAGGAAAAAACTTGAGTACCCACAAGCTCAGCAACCACTTCTGCAGGCAGGAGTTCTGGCTTGGCACTCCTGGAATTGTGACTGTTATCACCCTGCTGGGAAACAGCCTTCAAAAACCTCCTCAGGCCCCTCCTCTGCTTTGCTCAGGAACACATTTTAGCTGCATTTTAACTCCATTTAACTGTGTTTTAACTCTGGCCCCCGCCCATGGTACTCACCTGAGCTGGGCTGTGGCCATGTCTCTGCCTGGCCACAGACCTCTGAACCCAGGATCTACTGCCAGTGTCTTCCTGGCTCCACTTTGGACCTGCCTCATCCCTGTGGATCTGTCCAGTGATCTACCTATAATCCCTGGCCCCGCTCCACTCTTCACATTGGGACCACCTATATGACCCCCACTATACTCACTTTCTTTTCCTTTCAGTTTATCATAAAGCTTTTATTTTATTGTAGAAAATACAATGAGGTTCAGTGTGGAATTTAGCATATTTCTTCTTCCTTTCAGTGCATTACTTTTTTTTTTTTAAATTCATTGAGGCATGGAATTTTTATAAGGTGATGGGCATTAAGAAAGAAATGTAATAAGAAATATGCTTAGAAATGAAACTTATAGACTTATGGACTGAAAGTCTGAGATGTTTGATTGTTCATTGATGAGATGTTCGATACTTCTAAAGCACTGATATGGTTATTACATTAATATAAATGATGTAGAAATTTATCTGTCTCTCTTTGTGTATCTCTAGCCTTTTACTATGATTCCATGATTGCACAGTGTGATGTAACCCCTTTTTCAAGAAAGACCTCGAGCCTGTCTCCAGGTTCATTTTATTCAGGAAATCACTTCAATGCAAGTTTCAAGGATATTCTTTAATAGCTCTTCTGCTTTGTTTGCTTTACTGGGCCTACTCTGAAAAGTTTGAGTAGCCTGACTCTGAAAAAGAGGGTCACTCCTAAGAACTTACATTGCTGGTAGATTATTAAGGTCATCCAAAATGTGTGCATAGTATTGAAATAAACACAACATTCATTCTGTAATATATATGGGGTTTTTTTGGTACAGATTGACACTTTGAAAGCATTCAGGTGTTTCAAAATAGTTCATTCAATTTTGTTTTCTTGCTACAGAAGTCAAGAGCCTGTTAGTTGCTCTTTCCTGGAACACCAAACACTCACGACTCCCTTCTGAGTCAAGAATCAGTGAAGGGTAAACGGATATTAGGAGACAAATTAGTTACATAGTCTAGAATTTTTTAAGAAGCAACTTTCAACTGTTGAAAAGATGTACTTGAGGCTTACTTTACTTTTGAAAGTAATGGATTTGCCTTCACATTAAAGATTTGGTGTAAAGTGTCGGGTATAATGTACTCTTCTGCAAAGAAAACCAAGAAGGTTTATATATATACATATAAATAAATTAATATTATTTATATATATAGTTAAAATTAATATTTCACTAGGTATAAGCTTCATCAGAAGCTGCATCTAGTATTCCAATATAAATCAATTTTCTTCTTGGAACCATTTAGTACCTGCAAAATGCATAAAAGAAACTGCTTATACTCTGTATTCCTAAGCCATATACTGTGTGTATAGTTTGAAATGGAGGACAGAGAAAAATCTTAATCTAATGTTACTGATACACTGCATGTGTTTAATTTTAAGTGGGACTTGGCAGTTACAAGTGATTCCTGTGTGTTTCTCAATGTGTTTTTTGTTCATCAATGCACACAGTCACACATAATTCACCATGCTCAGGGGAGCCAGACCCTTGCTAAAGTGAGATTTAAAAGAGAAATAGTTTCAATCTAACCTCCAGTTTTATTTTTCTTAGCAAGCACTGTTGTATGCTGTTCTGCCCTAGTAGCTGTGGTTGCTTTTTGTGAAGTGCATGTGGCCCAGTCCAAGTGCACTTCCCAGACTTGGATTGTGTATTGTGCACATGATGCAGACCGCTCTGTGTAGAGGTGTCTGTGCAGAAAAATTTTCCCCTGCACAGGGCAGCCTGAGTCTGGTACTAGTTCCCTCTCCTCTCTTGACTTTTGAGATATTTTAAATACATCACATGACTCTAGTGCATTTGTGAGCTTTGGCAAGGTAGGGTGAGGAGGACTGAAGAACATTGCCATATATCAGTCCTGACAAAAATTCATAGTTGGAGGCCTTCCAACTCTAGTACTTCTCCTGTGTCTAATATTTTACAAAAATACTTAAATGGGCTTTAGGAATGAGAATGTGGCTCCCTTTGTGTTCAGTGTGGGATACAGGCACAGTTGCAGAGAGCCAAACCCACCATTTAAACCCTTCCTTTTACAAATACCCCCAGCTGTTTTGTCAGACCTGTTCCAGGGAAATGCTTTTACTGTGTCTGCCAACCTGTAGGACATTACACTTTCTGCAGTGCACAGAAATCACTGTAATTTTCATGTGAAGAAAAACAGTAAATCTGGCTGTAGACTAAATAGAAACAAGAAGAGAAGCAACAGGCAGTCAGACTTAAAATACAGTTGTCCTAGGTACACAGAAAATTGCTTTATGAGCCCAGCACGTACAGCCAATTTTCTACTGTGCCTTGAGAAAAAAAGCTTGCAAATATGGGATTTTTGGCAATGGAATCTTGTCTAATATAGCAGGTCAGATACATGTGAGAAGTTTTTATCTGCATAATGGTGCATGGTGGCAGATTACTTTTCTTAACCTTATATAATTTTATTTCAACATTAATGAGGTATAGCTTTTAAGGGTGAAAGGTATAACCTAATATCATTTGAGGAGGGAAGAACAGATCCAATCTAACCCATGGGGATGTTTTTCTAGGTTCCATGGTATAATATGTTCTCATTTCTGTTCCAAGAAAGTACTGTAAGTGCTGCCAAATTTCTTTGTCTACATATATGGAGGTAGCACTGACCAATCAATACAAGCAGCAAAGGAGAGGAGCAGTTCTGACCAAATGTGGCAAGTTTAGACCACTTGTTATACCAAAGACAAAGGTGCATTATCAGTGATCTAGGACAATTATATTTTATACCTCTTTGTAAGCATTTCCTTCTGAGTGAATTTTTACATAGTTCACAGCAATTTCTATCAATATAGTTCTCACATGGTGTCCTAAACACTCACCCCGATATCAAGTTGTCCTATGTAAAAGTGTGGCCCTGTGATCTGTGTGCCTCTTAGAATTAATGATCTTCATTGTCTGCTAAGAATGAGCAACTTAAATATAGCGTTTTTTCAAGATCCAGTGACACATTTCAGAACTATTTGGCACCTGCCTGACCCTCAGCCTACTCCTAGACTTATATTGCATGATACTTGCTCTGTTTTAGATTCTATTCAGCCTTACTAAGCTCAACCCTCTTCCTAGTCAACAAGTGACCTAGAAAAACCCAGAAAAACCAAGAACTTCAATTTTTTTGTGCGCCCTAATAAAATTCTACTTTGCTCTCAACAATCCTCCCTGCCGCAGGTATTGTAGGAATATAATTTCCTCAGTCCTCATCAGAAATATTTGTAGTTCTATTAGAAGAGTCATACTATAAAGTCAGTTTTTCTATCCAAATTGTCAAAACCCATCACTTAACTACTTAACGGGACAAAGCCACATCATCAAAGCTCTCATCAATAAACCTTTTTGTCGAGTGATTCTTGTTTGCATTCAAGCTTTTGGTACCTAATGGCAGATCCAGATCTTTCATGTCTGGTCTTCTGAAAACCAAACATGGCCCCAGTCTCAGACCATCCATCCACAAGTCAACCAAAGTCACTGGTGTCTGATATTCTGAGCTTGAAACCTGACTGACAGGGGGCTCTTGCTCATGACCTGTGGTCAAATGAGAGTTATGTGTGGATCACTGTCTATAGTTGTGCTAGATTTACCTTTCAGGAAAACAAGAGATTTATTTCCTTTTATTCAGGAGGCAAAAAACTAGGATGAGAGCTGGAGCCAGCTAGCTGTTAAGAGCTAGAATTTAGTTAAGGCCCATTTTTGTCACTGTGATTCAACCAAGTGACTGTAATCTCTGCTCTGTCAAACCTTTGTCATTGCATCCTAGTCCCATGAGCAAGCCATTTGTGCCAGAGAACTTACAAAGGGATATTTCCCATCAGGAGCAGCACTTATTCTAGAAATTAAGATTTCTTAGGATTTGTCCACACTCCACATTGTATTTGGCACTCTCTTCACCACAGATCGAGCTGTAAGACATTTTAATACTCGTTGATCCAAAGGAGACACAAAATTGAAGTGTTTCACTCTGCTGGCAGTTAGATCTGTGGCTTTGAGGATTACAATTTCAATCTAACTCTACCCAACTCTACCTAACCTTGGCTTAACTGTAGGTTTTGATACGTGTCAATGAAGAACTCTCTGTTTAAGCATTTGGCCCTATAGATGAAAGAATGAGCATTAAACCTTGTTTATCTGGAACAATGATGCTTTAGTGTGGTCCTACACTGGATTACATAAGTGCACATTCTCAGATCAGGATTAGTTCTGGAATCCCTCTATGGCAGCCTGAATAGGCCTGCTCATTTTGAGCAAATCATTTAGCATTTCTGCTCCTTAAATTGTTTGGGTGGGGACAGATGGCTGTGACAGACCTTGTATATTCTCCTCTTCACAGCTTCTCCAATAGTCCGTAAACCCAATCTCCAACACCCTAGAATTTCAGTTCTTGGCTTTGTATCACCAAAAATTGCTACTGTGCCAAATTTGGGAAGCAGAGTAGGTTTTGAAATATGGAAAAGTATCCAGTAGGGACCAAGCTGAAGCTATCATATTCATTGAACAGATTATAAACCATATTTAAAACTATTTCTCCATGGGTTAAAATCGGGTTCATTAACAAAAGATTTAAATGTTCCCCAAGCCTTTGTCTTGGTACAGCAGAAAAAATTCTGAAAATGTGACAGCTCTGTGTTGTATTGAACAGAATCAAATCTTTCATGTAAGTCAAACTTCAGTTCTCTACTAATAAAATCCTACATGCCCTTTTATACCACATGTTTATTCTGTAGTGGAAACGACACAAATCCTTAATACAGCATCAGTGCTGCCTATTGAGCTTTGTATTCTTATAAATGTTCCCATGGGAAATCTGAAGTTTGGCATCAGTAGACTGTATTTTTAAAATATCACAGATGGGGTGGAACCCAGCATCATGTTGCTTATTACTCTGGTGATCTATCTAAATGGTATTCTTTGCTGCTGAAATCTAATAAAAAAATAACATTTTTGAACTATTAGAGATTGGATTAAAGCTCCTAATTGTCTCTTTCATAACCAAGGAAGGTCCATATTAACAATTCTTTCCAGAGCCATTGAAAAGAAGACATCTGTTTCAGCATACATTGTGAAACTCAAATCTGTCCAGTGCAGTTTTATTCATTTGTTACTTTCCATGAAAAAATGTGACTGCACATTTATTTAAATCTTTAGAAATGTGGATGAACAAACAGAAGACAAAGTAAAGTTAAACCTGAATTGGAGACATGCTGTTATGGAAGAAACATTTCCACCCGCAGTAGGTGGTTTCTGCCCTTGCAATAACCCACTGCAATAATTCTGATATAGTCAAACTGTGCCTCTCGTATTCACTGTCTCAAATGGATGGACAGTTCCAAAAAGATTGCAAATATCCCACTTGTTTAGTAAAAGGTCATAGGAAAAAGAGAAGAAATGCCAGGCGCAGAGCATTCAATGCTCTATGCTCATTCAATGCAATGACCTATTCAGAATATAATCACACCTTTCATTAAGAAGACATATACATTAAAAAGGGTACATACCTTACTGCATACTCCCTGATTTTCTAATGCAGCTGCCATGTGTGAAACTTTCAGACATGAAGAGGGTGTGGCGTCAAGTTTTATTACTCTGCCACTGTTTCTACTGAAATTATTAACTGTGTGCAGTAGTATAAGGGAATTTTATTTTTGGTGTACTCAGGCATCAGTTTTTCTGGATTTGAGCTATTCCTAGGATGAAATGAGGGTGACAGTCACAAAAATGCTGCCCTCTGCTTGCTATATCTCCTACAGAATCTGGGCATTTTTAATATCCACAAGCACAGATTTAGCAACATTGCGTCTTTATGACTAAAAAAACTAAGCTAATTCTGACCCACAACACACCCCCCAAGAAAAAAACAAACCAACCAAAGGAAACGACTGACTAGAGGAGAGGACATGGATCCATACAAGCAAAGGAGAAGATGAAAAAGTTGGGAAAAAATAGGTGAAATGATGTTCCAAAGTGACAAATCTGGAATGCATGGTCATCTTGTCTTCACAGACAATGGTAGGAGAGTAGAGGCTCTGCTCATGTTTTATTAGGGACCATATATTTTCTAAGCTGAGAGTGCAGAAAAATTACCCTCCTGTTGATTTCTTAATGTCTGTGCCCCTGAGGGGCAAATTTGGGAGCAAAGTAAGCCTTCATTTAAGTGTAAAGATGTATGTCTTATTGCTGTAGCAGCAGAACTGAAGTCCAAAAAAACTAGACATTTTTTTCTGTAAATGATCTATTTATATTAGGAGGAAAGAATAGCAGCCTTGGTGGAGTAAAGAAGAGCTTACAAGAGCTTCTACTAGGTAGACTGTATATTGGTGATGATCCTTATTTTCACTTAATAAGGTTTACAAAGAGACCCATTCTTGGGGAACATCAAATCTCCAGAAAAGTTCCTGTTCATAGCACAGCAAAAAATTATGGTAATACTGTTTTAATTAGGTAGCAATTGTCAGCAGTCAGTGCCATGAAACTAGTCAGTATTGTGTACCAAAATCCTGGAGCTCATAGTTGGTGTCTCCGAAACTATAATAATCCTTTACAATTTTACACAGTGTCTTCCACCCCCAGATAGCTTTTGCATTTTGTATGTACACAGCATCAGACCTGGTAGGCTGTCTGGAGGAGGCACTTAGCAGGCAGCTGACCTGAAAGACCCTGCATGCAGTGCAGAAAAAAAAAAAAAAAGCCAGTGTTGCCTCTTGGGGTTCCCTAGTATATCTACAGTGTTACCAGAAGGTTCAGGAAGTTGCATCTGTCAAGTGTGAAATTCTTAAGCTCAGAAAATGCCCACTTGGAGAATTAGGAAACACCTGGACATTTTCATCCGCCAGAATGCTCTCATCTCTTCATCATATGCAATAAATGTAGCCTATATATGCATTTTTTCAGAAGTGTTTTATTGCCCATTTGTTTAAATCCACATCTTATGTTTATAACCTTTCAAAGGTGTGAAAGCAATACTTGTTCTATATTAACAATATGTTTATTTATAACCAACAGTGTGATTTTTGGCCTTTTAATGCCAATGCTCTCCTCTCAAATGTTACAAAGTTGCATATGCTCTATCGTGTACTTTTATAAATCTTGAACTAAGATGACAATGACGGGTTACAGCTTAAAAATTATTAAATAACTTTTTTCTCTGATGTTTTAATTTGCAGTCTTGACCAATATCAGGAGATTAAATAAATTTATTACAGCTGTGGATGAGTATTCAGCACTGAAATCTGAGTTTTGTATTCAAAGAGTTGTGTTGAAAGTTAAACAAACTCATCAGAGTCACCTTAAGTATATGAACATTGCTGCATTTTGCAGTTATACAGCTTGGTCCAAAAACAACATCATGAGGTTATACAATAAGACACTGAAACAGCCAAGGGACACAAAAACACTGTCAGAATCACTACAGTGCAGTTACAGAGCACTTTATAAAGTAATATGAGTAATTGCATGTAACAATTGCCAATATCCACAAGTACTAACCACGTCTGTAGTGCAGTAGGTGAGGAATGCTGTGGCAGACTTTTAAATGATGATCATCCTCTGCAGTTCCAACTTTGACATTTCCCTGCAGAAATTTCTCCTGCATGACCTGCACTACTAAAAGTGATTTAGTACTGACAAATTTTGTAAAATTGAAGTATTTTTAATCCTCTTTGTTCTAGCTAATATTCTGTTATTTTTTTCTGATTTAAAAATATCTCCACAGACTTCTTTTAGCTGACAGGCACCCAGTTGCTGTGGAGAGGGCGTAGGGAGCTTGGTTTTGTTTTGTGTAAGAAACAAACCCAAGACAGTGTTGGAATCAGGTAGTGGTGAATTTTCCATTAGTATTTATAAGAAAAATGTTTTGGAGTAACCTCAGTATCTAGAGTTGCAACAAAGGTCTACTGTCATTTCCTTAAAGGATTTTCTCAGAGTCAAAAGCTGTAAATTGCAGAGAAAAACAAAGATGATGCCTTTACTCAATTAATTAACTGCAACTTCTATAAAACAAGAAAAAATACAGTAAGCAAGTTTTTGATGCAACAGAGTCTTAAAATACTTGCTGTACCCTTCCTCTAACTTGAAAAATGGCCTGTTCTTTCTCTAAACCTCATGCTTTATTCCCAGAGGAGTACAGAAAATCATAACAAGAATACTTAATCCTTTTTACTCACTAGAAATAAAACCATTTATTGACACTGTCAGGCAGTCAAAAGGATAAACAGTTCCAAACAGAATAGTGGTTGTGTGCTCAATCCCAAAGATGGAAGAGTTGGTGTGTGGAAAACCAAACTGTGAAGTCCTACTTTTAGTCCCATAGTGACTCCTGAATTGTAATGACAATCACTTTGGTCAGTGATCTCCAGAGTGGAAGAGTACTGGACAAGAATTAACTATCAGCTTCAAAACAAGCTAATATCTGAGGACTCGTGGTACAGATGGAAAATTCAAATTCTTGTATGAGTGACCAAGCTAAGAAGCCAAGCATTCTATTGCAGAATTTCCCAACTAAATGTTTGGTAACCGGTGCATTTCACCACTAATTCTTCTTTTGCATAAAAGCACATTTTCCAGCTAGATCCCATTCATTAAAAAAACCACCATAGCCATCATAAACAAAACAAAACAAAGAAACAGAAAACACCACCCCAAATTGCAGCCAGCTTTATTTGGGAGTAAAGGGGCAGATTTTTTATGAACATACATAAGAAAAAACATGTCTAAACATGCTAGTGATTGAAAAATGGCCATGTCAGTTGAGGACACTGGGAGAAAAAATTTCCTTACATATTGACATGTTAAAGCCAAAAGATTAGCTAGATGTTGTTCATAGTCCTTTTGTTTTTTCTGCCAGGGGTAATAGATAGAACAGTAAATAATTGTACAAATGAGAATAGAACTTTTTGCTGTTTGACATAAAATACACAATGGAAAACTAATATAGTTACAATAATAAATCTTCTAAATGTAGAGAATTCCCTCACTCCAGTGTTGTATTATGAATTCAGTAGCATAACACTTTATGTGACAGTTGGTAGCAAAACTTGAACTCAGATTATTAATAACCTTTCCACAGCCTATCATTAATGTCAGTGGGTGCGGTTTAGGAGTTTTATTTTGGCAAGTGTAATATGTTAACATATTAACTGACTGCTCGTATAGTAAGAGCAGGGATATTAACTAGGGAAGGCATTTCACGCCACTTCTGAAGGCACTAAAAATAAACTGCTACTTACCAACTCAGACAACTTGGTAAATGTCTGATTTCTGAGCCTCTGAAGTGCTACATCAGCACTTAGAGTTTAAGACATTTCTTTCAGTAAGCATTTACACAGAAGAGGACAGTTTGGCTACAGGACATTTGCAACAGACAAATCATGTCAGTGATATCTTGTCAAGTTTAACATCCTGTGAAGGCAACCAGTGTCAGTATGTGCTGCTGAAAGAAGAGGAGGCTGAGATCGGTCTGTGGAGCTGCTGCCTGTTGACCCAGACCAAGGGGCACAGATTGAGATATTTGCATCTTATATTAGGCAGTGGGGACTGCTTTTGAGTGATTCTGTCACACATAACACCTTTGCTGCTGGTACAGCTGGTATTCTGTAAGAGGCCACAGCACAGGCTTGGAATGGCCTATAAATGAAACTTCCTTTTCACGTAAATGAAAAACTAGATGAGGCCTTCAAAATTTGCTCTGAATTAAGAAGTGAGCACAAAAGTAGACTGGTAGAGGTCAATTACAATTTCCCATTGCCATTCTTTGTTCTGGAAAGAATTAAGTTCCTTTGCCCTCTGGCGTACAGGTACCACAGGGTAGTCATTATTCAAGGTTGTCCAAGACTGTCCTAATTCATAAGAGACATTACCAAGAGTGGGTGTATGCCCACTCTCTTGGTATTGATAAATCTGGAGTTAGAGAGAATGTAAAACACTGTGCATGCAAGTCACCTTGAAGAGATCTTGTTCCTTCTCCTACTATTAGGCTGGGGATGCACACACAGACCATTGTTAACAGATGCTCACTGAAACTGGTTTTTAAAGGACAGAGGATCTCTTAAAATCACTGTGTTTCACTGCTAAAGGCTGGTAAACTATTTTAAGGCTAGGTGGAACAATTTTTTCATCTCCTAAGAGTTGCCATAAATGTCTCATGTTACAAAGATTATAATTTCTACTACTCTCACTGGATACATAGAAAGTTGATCACTGTCTTCTTTCTATTTATTAAAAGAAATATCATTTTTCAAGCTAAGTAATCATTTTTCTTTCAACTTTTCTTTATGTTATACTTTCTACTTCTTTTACAATTCTTGGTTGCTGGATTCATATCTTATTAATTTTCTTTTCTAATGGGTGATGAGATTGCTGAATTATCCTCAGTCTGTCCTCGCAGTTTAATTTGTTTAGTTCAATTTTTATTGCTTTCTGTCTCATAGTCTTTTCATCTGGGTTATCTTTTCTCTTGTGTGTTTATTAATGCATTGTTTAGGCAGTTTTAAAAGCTTTACTAATAACAAACTAATTTAGATCTATTACTTTCCACTAACAAAAAGAGCCATTTTTCTCTCACAGAGGAAAATTATACAGGCTTAACCTGGTACTTCCTCAAAATCTGTGTTTCTTGTCAACTTATCCTTTCAACACTTAGTTTTGGATGGATTGTATAAGAATTATGGCAGCAACAATGGTTGTTGTATGTGTTCTAACAATGGTAGACACTAGTTTTTCCCATGAGCAGCACCCTAAAACTGCTTCATTCCCTTTGCAAGTTGAGTACTTTATTTTACTAAGCACATTTCCTCCCAAGTGGAATCATTCTGCATCTCTAATAGTGGTTTTGGTTTTTTTATAATTCTAGTATTCTAAGTATAGAACTTCAGTGTTATTTATTTAACTTTATTTAACTTTAACTTTTCTGGTTTTAGTCTACTATTTTCATTTTCTGTCCTGATACCTTTTCTTTTGTTGAAGTTTTGTTGAGTATCTTTTCATATTTAACCTCTTTTTTGGGCAAAATGGCACTGGATAGTACAGTCTGAACTTCTTCATAGGATTAATTTTCCATTAATAAATGGACCTGATTTGCCTGTGTTTTTCTTTGACTTCTAAGGGACTTTAAAATCTCATTGGAGATGAAAAAGTGTGTGAAAGGAGATCCATGAGAAATCATATTTGATGATTCACTTCTGTTTAACATTTTGCCTGAATTCAGAGAGATGGGATAGCTATAAAAAATTAGTGTAATTAGTTGTACTGCAGAAGGTTTCCTTAAGATGTATAATGGACATATCACGGTACTGATGACAACTTTCACCTTTCCTCTCTACAAGTATTATTGGATCTTGAACATGTAATTCATTTTATAGGACTTTTTTTTTCCCAATATGAATGTAAATACAGCACAAAAATAAGAACTGATATTAAAGATTTTTATATAGTTGATATGATCATACTGTACTGTTAATGTTAGTAGGCTAAGTTGATGCGGTGATATTACAATAAATAATATCTTGCAATAAATAATGTATATCGTGACAAATTCTTTTCATAATAATATTCAACTAAATTACAGGTATTTTTCCCAATTTTCACACCACACGAAATGCTTTTCTCTATGTCCAGGTCTGGCTTCAAAATATACTTCAGGTCTGAACTTTCTTTTGAGACGTAAAACTTCAAATTCTCAAATGCATAATGAAAGAGATTATTTTCTTAAATTGTGAATGTAAATATTTCTTGAATTGTAAATATTCTTACACTGTGTCCCCACTTTAAAGTGCATTAAAACATATTTAAATTATTTTTTTCGGCCCAAGTATTTTTTTTTCTTTTGTGAACAACAAAGTGACAGACTCAGATTTGATTACAGTTGCAAACGCTTCCCATATTCCTACTTCAGAATTTCTGTACATCTGGAACGTATGTGTATTACTTTCAGTGGTACAAGTTACCCAAGGCAATTAAAGACAATGATATAGTTGAAAGTCAAAAAATAAATATGAAGTGAAGGGCAATAAATAACTTCCTCTTATATTAATGCCACTGGACATTAAATGACGATGTTCTGATAACACAAAAATTTCATAAACTTCTTTTTTCATGTCTTCCTTAGAGATATCTGACTACCATCATTTGATGAAGTTTCTGCATCTTAGATGCAAAAACCCTGCCCTTCCTTTTCCCTCCTGATAGCTGGTGAGAAAACTGCCAGAAATCCCTGATTTTTTTCCCATCTCAAGGCCGTAAATCTGAAATACATTTAAACAATATTAGGACTTCTCAAGTTTTAAGTTAGTGGGACATGAGAGATGGTTTTTTTCTTGATGGTATTCCTGGGCATATAAGACATAAGGATACAAAATTACATAGTAAGCATCTCAAAAATAATGTAGACCTGTAGGACATATATCCCTCATGTCATGCTGTCTCAATGCCAGGCAGGTTGCAGTGTGCATCCAGGGCTCTCCCCTTGTAGGCCCTATAGAAATCCTGAAGTAATTGTTAAAATCTTTTTGTTTGACACAGAAAAGCCGCAGGGTACAGAGCATAAGAAGCTAAATGGAAAGAGACAGGTAGGCTGTGTGGGCTTTTTTGCCTTTCATCCTTCTGAATAATATATCCAGCAGTAGATGTGTAGACATGCCAAATGAAATAATAATATGGTCATTTTGGAATTAGGGAAAGCTCCAGTTCTAAAGACTGAAAACTGACAGAAAGACAAGAAACAGCAGAGGTTGTATTATTCTTGCATATAATTCACTTAAAAGCACAAAGAGTTAATCTTATCATCCTACACATGGCTGCATTTATAAAAGATAAAAATCGCAAACAAGTAATGCACAGTTACTTGTTACATATTCTTCCCATTACAGTTGACAGGTTCATTAATCATAGAGTGTATTTTACTATTAGAAGCTGTAAAGAAGATCAAATCTCTTGTAATTTTTCTTCTTCTTTTCCATTTGATAAGTGTGTTGTTTCAATGTGCAGATAAAATATAATGTCAGTCACAAACTGTCCCAAGGGAATTGCAACTCTCCAGTTAGAAAATTCATCCTTATTTGCAATGTAAAATTCCAAGGAAAATGCATAATTTCCTTTTTAACCTGACCATCAGACTGAGTAAAATGCATATGCCTGGGTATTCACAAAAGAAGCAATCCAGAATGTAGTGCCTGTGGATATGAGCAATGTTTAACTAATAGAAATATTGCTTACTGCATGTTGAAAGCATTAACTATGAATACCCCTATTCATAACATCACATTGATTCATAATTAAAGCCCTGTGAAAATTATAGGGAAAGTTGACATGTTTCACAAGCTGTTCATGGTAAATGTAGCAAATTTTACAGTTTGTTGTGACTTGCCAATAAAGAAATCTCAGGAAGAAAGATTAAAAAATGATTCTACAATACTGAATCTTAGCAAGTGTGACTAAAACAAATGATGACCTGTGTAGAAGCCTTAGACCCATTTTTTAAAAGAAAATTATGAAAGCTTCTATTTTAGAATAAGCAGTCTAACATGTCTAATGAAAAACATTTTGGTTGATGTACAGCAGTAAATTCTCACCTATGTAAGAAGCCGGAAAGCCTCAAGAAATAAAAATAACTCACCCTTCTCAACCAATGAAAGTGAAACCAAGGACTGCAAAGCTATATGAAACTGTGAAGGTACATACTGAATTCTTACTCTTATTTCCTTTTTAAAGAGGATCAGGAGTAATTCTTAGCCATTCTTATTTGTGTGACATTGTAATGTACACATGGTCTGCCTCATGTTAAGATTTCCACATCATATATCCCACTAAATATTTAGAAAGAAATGTTTTGAGCTAGAATATAATAGATGATATCCTGAAGTGGGTGGGCATCAAGATGCTTTTCCACAAAGCTTTTCAGAAGAATAAGGGAATGTTTGAAGACCTCTGTTTTAAATGTCTTCGTGAAGGAAGAAAAAATACCATATGGTGTGGAATGTCCCTTTGTCCAGTTGGGGTCAGCTGTCCCAGCTGGGCCCTCTCCCAACTCCTTGTGCACTCCCAGTCTCCTCACCAGCACAGCAGTACAAAAAGTAGAAAAGGTTTAAGCTCTGGGTAAGCCCTGCTCAGCAAAACCAAAAACATCTCTGAATTATCAACACTGTTTCCAAATCAAATCCAAAACACAGCCCCACACCAGACACTATGAACAAAATTAGCTCCATTACAGCCAAAACCAGCACAGGGAGACCTAAGCTTGCTAAGGTAATTTATTAGGTGAGTGAATGGTTTGAAGTAGTTAAGGAGGAATGTAGGGCTGCTGTACTTTAGAAAATGAGATTAAATTACTGCTGGACACTTGTACTTTAAGGTGAGATATGCAAAAGGGCTGTAAAATCACCTCCTAGAGCAGTTGTGAAACTAGAGAAAGCTCAGTAAAATTAGGAAATCAAGATTAGTAACTATCATTAAGTGTAACATTGCTGATATCCCTTGACTTTTTTTCTGTTGGATTTGCAATTTTTAAAAAAATGAATTCTTAAAAGAAATTGACATGTCAAAGTCTAAATTGGGAGTGCTTAAAATAAAAGACATATTTGGGTAAGACATGACAACACTTGGATAATTGTTCATTGTTAATATACTGGTTGAAGAGGTAAGGCCAAATCCTGTGTTTTTAAGGAGACATATTTATATGCAAAGCTATAATCTTACAATGGCAGTGACAGTCTTTTTGAATTTAAACTGAAGTCTTACCAGTGTGTATAAGAATGTATTTAATTTGCACTCAATACAAATGAGTATGTGCCATGTGTTCATGAAAAATCAAATCAGCAGGCTTCTCAGCTGGTGACATAGCAATTTAGCTGTTGGAAACTTTATCTGTGGAAGGCAAACCAGCCAATGATATTTGAATGAGAGATGGTGGGAAAATGCAACTGAGCTGAAAAAGTGGTAAAAAATTACTTCAGCAGATGTGAGCAAAGCATCATCTACAAATGTTAGGCAGAAAAGTGAAAAAGTATGAAAAAGTATCCAGAGGGGACATTTAATTAAAGTGATGTTACTTTTTTTTTTTAATTTTTTTTTTTTTTTTTTGCGTAACAGTAATTATACCATTGATTTCAAACAAAAAGCAAGCTGTTGCAAACATTGTGAGAGATATTCATGGAAGAGGTAGATGCAAGCAGTTGAATCTACAGTAGGAAAGAAAACTTCAGTACAAAAAATGGTGAATGGTTTTCTGTGAGAAGAATAAATCGCAGAAAATTTACAGATTTAACAGGGCTTTTTGCAGCGCTAGTGTTTTACTTCATGTTCTGCACAATCCTACTATGAAAATCTATTGAAAGCTTCTTGGGAAAAACATACCATATGCTGGTGCCATACCTGGTTTAGATCAACAGTGGAAAAAAACTACTTACCAAACCTTTTTGAAAGTCATATGAGACTGTTGCTGCACTGTTTCCATTCAAAGACTGCTTGACCTTTTGGGAAAAAACTCCACATGACCACTCTATTTCTCTCAGGATATTTCTCATGTACAATCAAATAAAAAAGAAGTTAAACTTAGAATGCTACTTCTTGTTTTACATACTTTGTTTTCATGGTTATGCATACAGAAAAAATGCAAGTACATTTTCAAGGTTTGTTCCCTGAATCATTTTGAGGAACATCTGTTGATAGTTGTGACATAAAGGAGTTGAAAGATCTATCTGAGGGACTGTCATGGTTTTTGTGTATGGCAAGCTGATGCACAAGTGCTGATACCTTTGTGTAATCAACACCTTTCATAGCAGCACCATCTTAGTCCTGTGGGAAAAAAGAATTACAGCTTTGGCAATGGACTCAAGCTTTCTAAATCTCTTTTAGTCTGTTTTGCTTTTTCAGAAAATATCAGCTGGGGGGAGGGGGTGAACATTACATCCTTACAAGAGACCTCTCCTGAAATTTGAGACTTTTCTGCATTGACTGAATGTTTTGTTATTCCAGTGTTAACTTACTGAGGTAGGGTACTTTGAAAACAGCCAAGCTAAATACGCTTTGTATCAATTAGGTTTTGGAATATAATTCCTGTTTTAAAGACAAGCTATTCACAAGGATGAAGTTCAGTGCAATTTATTATGAGATACCCAAAACCAAATTGTTTTCCAGTGCCATTATTGCTTGAAGAAGTTTACTTGTGCCTACTAGGAATGTAATAATTTTTTTACTTAAAAGTATGTTTTTAAGAATGACATAGCAAAAAATCAGGAAAGGCAAACCCAGGAAAGTTTCATTTCAGACCAAAGCACCTGCTGGAAGGGACAGGACAAGGATCATCAAGACACCTCCTGGTCCTGCACATCACCATCCCCAAGAGTCATACCATGTGTCTGAGAGCATTGTCCAAACACTCCTTGAATCCTATGAGTCTTGGGGCTGTGACCACTTCCCTGGGGAGCCTGTTCCAGTGCCCAGACACCCTCTGGCTGAAGAACCCTTTCCTGAGATCCAGCTAAACCTCCTCTGACACAGTTTCAGGCCATTCCCTCAGGTCATGTCACTGGTCACCACAGATCAGTGTCTGGTCCCCCTCTTCTCCTTACAAGGAAGTTGTAGACTGTGGTGAGGACTGCCCTCAGTTTCCTCTTTTCCAGGCTGAACAGACCAGGTCTTCCTCATATGGCTTCCCCTCAAGGTCCTTCACCATCCTCATTGCCTTCCTTTGGATGCCCCTTTTGAGAAAATAAGTTGAAACAAATCTGCTGCGTAGTTCTCTTTTTCTTGGCTATGACAACCTTCTAGGAAAAATAATATTACTCTTTGTGAGATTCAGAGGAATCTAAGAAAAGTGTTAAGCTGTAGCTTATTTCTCAATATATAAAATAAACTATATACTGAATGTATACATATGTATTTATGTAGGTAAGTATCCTGAGGACATGTTTAGCAAATCCTCAAATACTTCAAATATAAGGAACTCTCATTTCCTTTAATAAGCTTAAAAACACTTGAAAGCACTACTTTGCCATTAAATATTTTGACATAATTAAACACAATAAATTAAATACAGTAATAAGTACTCTTTGTATCAACAGATTTCATCACTCTCTTGCACTTTCTCTGGTGTTCAGTTAGCTTATTGGAGTCTAAGGTACCACCTCAGGGATAAATTCTTATTGTGAAGAATACACATTGCAAGTTATGCCAGCAAGAAATTATTATATACTGCAATATTAGCCAGAAAAAAGACCTGGTGGTGACAGGCTTTTGAGTGTCTGCAGGAAGTCTACTTGTGCGTGAACAATTCTGCTTGTAGTTCTCTTCTCTGAGCTATTTAGTGTTTCTTCCACCATGTGGTTTAAAAAGATATCTTATGAAACCTGACTTACCCCCGCTGCATTCTGCTGTCTCCTCAGGGTTGTCTATGTTGTGTGTGCTCCAGTGACTCATTATTTATGAAACAGATAATAGGAGAACTAGAATATTACACTCAATATATGTTTTGGGCACTTTCCTGTCCAGTTAGGTTATCTTTCCAATAATTACCCATGAAACTCTATAGCCACCATGGTTCCCCATGTTTTTCTTATAAAGGAAATCAAGTCTCTACCTAATATCTTCATATTTCCACTTCATATCTGATCATCCTGATAACTCTTAATCAAGTGCAACTGCTTCTTAAACAATCCATTCAAATATTTCACTTCAATGAGAAGGAGGGACCCCTTGTAAATACCTCCAGGTACCAAAGTACCATCTCATATGTACCCCCAAAGAACATAAAGTATCTTTTCACTAATGAAATGTTACCTTTCAGGTAAGAGGCACTCAAGTTATTTACTTCAAATGTCATAAGTATCATTTATATCATTATTTTAAGAAAAAGAGAAAGAGCTTGTATGGTGGGATATTTTCTTGGTAATCTCTGTCTTCCTCTCACCAGTAGGGACTGAAATAATTTTCTGCCAATAATAATGACAGTAAATTAATGGACTAAGAATCTGTTTGTACTAAAACCAAAAGATTATCCAGAAATCCCTGAAGTTGATTGTGCTTAGTGAGAAAGGAAGGAAGTACCTCTTCACAGTGCTTGTACAATAGCTGCCTTAAATTGTCATAGTACAGCAGTCTTTTATTGTTGCGGGTTTTTTTTTCTTCCTTTAGGATAGGGTATGTAGCATAGGATATTTTCCTCTTGGGAGTTAACAAATGTTGTTAAAATGTTATTGTTTTTCTTGAAGAGGGTATAATCTCCAAAATCCCTTTTATTAACTTTGTCTTTTATTGATATTACTAACTTTAAAGAAATTTGGGAAATGACAGTAAATTTAAATGGAAGGTATCCTACTAGATTATGTTCTGCTCTGACACATGCATGTCCATTTAGAATGAAAGTCTATTGGAGGAAACACTTTTGGGCATAAGCAACTAAATTTTAAGGAAAAATTATCATACTGGATTTAATTTCTGAGTATATGACTGACTGATCCTCATCTTTTTTTTTTTTTTTGTTGCAGTCCTTTGTTCCTAAACACTGTAAATATTATCCAATTCTTATACTCTTATAAGCTGATTCTCAAGATCAGCTTGTTTTTCAATAATCCTGTGAGACAAAATAGGAGAAAAAAACAAGAATGTAGATTAACCACCAAAACACAAAGCTTGTGCTTGCATATTGAAATAATTTACTTCTAGTGAATGGCTGGTGAACAATTAATTTGCAATTTTTTCCCACAACTTTGTCTGGAAATTTTCCTTAGAACTTTTACACATCTGTAGTGGAATTGCAGTTATAAATTCAGTATTACATTATTTAGGGCATTCACAATTTTATTGGCATACCTCTTCCTGCTTTAAAAATAAATTAATTTTTGATCCTTGTGATTCTTCTTGAATCAGAATTACACCATCAGAAAATTTTTTAGCTAGCAATCTTTTAGCTGAATACACAGACACTTTATTCTTGCATCCCAATGACTGGTGGGAAAATTTCCAATCTCTATCATTAATGAAAAAGGCACTTTTAAGGAGAAAAATAATACTAGAGAGAAAACAAAAGGAGACAATTTTGCTGTGCTTCTCCACTTTACAGCTGTAGGGCCCTTGCCTTCAGAGGCCTCTGCTTCTGGCTGACTTGTGTGAAACTCTGTATGGAAGCAGAGTAGCCAACAAAGAGTGAGGAGAATGCTTTTATTAATCAGGCATCAGTCTTGGAGTTTGCAAAGCCACTTAAAGCTACTGTACCTGCCTGATAACTAACAGCACACAAAAAAACCCTGTGTCTGATGAGAATGTACAACAGACCACCTGCTTCAGTTATCCTGGAACAGATTGTATGGAAATGATCCTGAATTAGAAACAGTTGGATCTATTTCCTTGTCTAAAAATTCCCCTTGGAATTAGACAACACAAAACACTTACAGGTTACCTGGTACCTTGCACAGTCAGCTGTTGTCTCCTCCTTTGTCACAATGTGAATTTTATTCTTTTTAAAGGTCTGGTTATAATGTAATTTTCAGTTACCTGTGTGACTTGTGAAATTTAACATTATAATAACATACACGCAGAATATTTTTTAGAATAGAGATGTAATTCTAGGTCAATGTATTCAGCATGACATGTTCTCATCCTATTTTAAATTGCACAGTTGAAATTGTCCTAAGTCAACAGATTGAATTGCCCAAATCCTATTTCTCTTATTTGAAGTAAAATAGCTCAGAAATTTTTACCCAGTGATACATAAGGTTCTTATAACTGCTGAGAGGGTATTCTGAAATGATTGCGAGTTGAAAATGTGTTGCAGTATAATATTTATGATGTTCAACTTGCTTAGACTATCAGAAAGAAGATCAAGAAGTGATTTGATTATGGTGTGCAAGTATCTACATGAGGAAGAGTAACTGATGCTAAAGGCTCTTCAATCTGGGACAGAAAAGACCCAGCATAATAAAAACCAATTGGTAGTTCTTAAATATATGCAAATTCGGGGGAAAAAAAACAATTTCACTCTATTTTAACAGGAAAAATAGCTAAATATTTGAAAAAACTACCAAGGAATATTTTAAGTACTCCCACTTCTGAAGCCTTTATAAATTAAAACTGGCTGTCTCTGAGAGGAATGTTTTCACAAACACAAGCTTTTGAGTTCACTTTGGTGTAAGTATGAAATTTGATTGCTCATGTTACATACGAGGTCAAGCTACTGGTGCAATTGACTGTTTGGCCTTAAACTCTGTGCATCCATGAATAATTTAACAATACATCTTTGCTAGTTTTGTAAATTCACCAACAATTTGTGTCATAATGATTTTCTCTCAAAAATGCTTGTTGATTTGTTATATTTACGACTGTTGTCCTATTCTTCTTTTTCTACTAATATGAGAAAATATTTGTTTGTGTTGCCTGCTTGAATTTGTACGGAGACAAAAATTTAGGTCTATTAAGACATATAATGTCTTGAAAATAATACTGATAAAATTACTTCAGGCCACATATTCCTTCATTTACAATGCTCTTGTTTACTGCAACTTTCTCAAGGCTACAACTTATTACTGTTATCCAATCAAACCCGGTAAATGTTGCACTAACTTATCTGATCTAGACACTACTCAGTTCCATTTCATTTCTGCTGTTTGTTTCTTGGTTTTTTTAGTTCTTTCTTTATTATGTCACCCTAATGGATATACAAAAAGCCTTGGAAGTACATTTTTCCTTGGCTCCTCAGTGCTGCTCCCTGTGGTAGTTTACCACTGTAACTAGGTTACCAGTGGTGTAGCTGTCCCTTGCTTTGTTCTTTGTGCAATTAGTTGTGCTACACCAAGCACATGCAGGCAGTACTCTCTTTATAATACCCAATAACCCTGATTTTATATATAAGTAAATAAATAATGTTTATACCTTTGACTAGACCTTAGGCATTGGATTTCCAAAGATGGACTGTTTGAATACCAAATTTAAGTTAAATTCTCTGCTTTGCTTTCAAACCTTAAAATAAACCTGTCAAAATTTGAGTCTTACTAACAACAGACTATTAAAGTCCCTTGCTCTTGCTAAAACACGGTCTCTACAATCCATCTGTAAAACACGCTGTTACAGAATAATACAAGAGAGAGATTAACTAACTTTCACAAATGTCACTTTCATATTAGTCACATTGCAAAAGGCACTACTGGGAATGTATGGATACCATTAATGAAAATCAATGTAAGAGACATGCACTGTCCAGACCTAAAGAGGTCTGTAACTTTACCTCACAGATTGAGGGTCTATCTTAAAAGAATCCAAAAGCACAGAAGTTTCACAGCTTAAATGAGCATTGCGTTCTTTAAAATTATTAATTTTTTTCCTTTGTCATTAAAAGTATTGTTTTATTATATATATACTGCATAGTGGCACTGAAATCTTCTCCAGAGCAATACTTACTCAGTAATGATAACTGATAATGTGAATTGTCAGTTTGGTTCCTTTCTGTTTTGTACAACCACTTTTACAGTTGTCTTCAGGGTAAGCCAAGAAAAATGTATATTGAAAGGCTTGCATTGTACCTTTTTCTTTTAGAAAACAGTCACCTTTTATAGACCAGATTTGATGAAACCTCGAATCCTGCGAGAACAGATTTAACTGTGACTGTTTTGTTTTAAGGATAGGGCATGAATACTCTCTAAGAGAGCAGCCCAGGCAGTTCTTGACTACAGAATCCAAGAAGGGTGGAGTGGTTACCATCTAAAAATGGCAAGTCTAGAATGAGTTGTTTGTATTAGTTTTCTTTTTTTTACAGCTGCTGTCATGAGAACAGAATCATGTTGTGGCAGTTGATATTCTCCTTGCAAATGCTGTCACAAGAGAAAACCATGAAAGTATGAATAGCTACCCATGCCCATGAAGACATCTGAATGCCAGTCTTCTTTAACCTTTTATAGACTTAGCATGGTGACTGACGAAGCATTCCAGTAGGCATTCCTCCTCCTTCCCCAAAGTTGTTGGGCCTGTGCAGGCGAATCAAAGAATGACAGATAATCAAATGGCAAAACACAGTAAAGGGCAAAGGCAGTGAAATCTATTCCAGTCTTTTACTGCAAGTATGGGACTTTTCACATTTACAGCCTACGGAGGCAAAGGTTGCAGAGCAAAAAACATATCAGGACATGAAGATATTGGATCAATTATGATTATAATGATAATAGTGAAAATTATCATGAGCCCCAGGCACTTTAAAGTGTCTGCCTTTAGAGACACTAAATAGAGTAAGTTCAGCAATGCTTTCTTCATGCTATATTTCAGTGTAGAACCTGTCCAGCAAAGCAGTTGAAATATTATTTCAACATATTCATAATTTTTTTCCTCTTTGTTATATCACCAGCTTCCTGAATGTCTTGTTCTCTGTGCTCTCAAATATTTATGCCTCTGTAAAACTCCTGAAAATCTTTTCCATGCATCCTTGGCACTGGTCCAGAATTAACAGTTTTGTACTCTCTTCCAACTTACTTGTTTTGCTCAAATCTTGCCTGTTGAATTCTGTTTAAGGTGACTGGGTAGCTTGGCCATTGTCTTGGTTGGGTTTTTTTGGCTTTATAATCCATGACTTTACATAATTAATTTCAAAATTCTAGAATAAACTCCAAATAGAAAGCTGTGCAGGAACAATGACCCCCAGTTGCTTAGTGCAAATTGCAGTAGGAATTTTAAGAATTTGTAGCGTTGCAGAATATCGTACTAGAAATCATGAGGAATTACAAGAAGCATTACCTGAGCACTGCTGCTTCCAAATATATTTTTTACTCATAAGAAGTGCACAGTTTAGGCTCTTGGTAAGCTCCAGCTAGATCAGATATCATAGACCCCTCTGTCAAACAGAATGTCTTAGAAATTATAAAATATATCCATATATGAAATTTGCTTTACACATTACAGAAGTATAGAAACAATGATTTACTTTACCTCTTGCCCCTTTAAAGAGATGGAAGTGTCTGGAAGTTCTTTCAGACAGGAATTACTTAAGAATTTGCCCTTTTTTTTCCTGTCCTAGTGGAGGGTAGTGGTCAAGGAAAGCCTCATTGGATGAGTTCTAAGGGAAGAAAATTCTATGCCTCCCTGGAAAATAAAAGTAAGTTTCCAGTAAAAAAGGTAGAAACACTCTATAGAGACAATACAATTATATTTTTTAGCAATTGGGCCACTTTTCACTCAGCTCTGATGCTGTAAATACTTATGACTACTCATTACTGCAAGCTTGTAAGTAAACCTGAGTTCAGATTCTAAGAGGACAAAGTTATACACGTGGTGTATATACTAGGTGACCTTTAAAGGTCCCTTCCATCCCAAACCACTCTATGATTCTACATGAATAAGCATTTTGAACATAAAAAGTGACATTCCAAAAATATGTGAAAGATCAAACACTTGTTGTCTGGAATAAAACACAAAACTTTTCCAAACAGTGTTAAGACAATAATATAAGAGCAAGTCTTAAATTGAAAGCCTTCAAAGTGCACTGTATAGTGGTGTGCACACCACCATACAGTGTGGTAGTATTTCTACAATTTTTATAAGGTTAGTTGATTAGTATACCTATAAAATGTTGTCCAGTTAGACAAACAGATGGTTAGGTAATTTTCCCCATTGGAATTGGTCCAGGGGCTTCTTTGTCCCATTTCTTTTTGTGTGTTCTCAGACTCTGGCTGGAAAACAAAATGTCCCTGTAGTAGGTACTCTTCTTGAAAGCAAAACTAAGCAATATTTCAGGAATTCATTAGAAGGTTAGTACATTGCTCTAAAATGTATGGAAAAAGGGTAGGAAAAATTCTAGAAGCTACAGCCATGTATTAGCAGTCTACAAAGTTACAAATATATAAATAAATATATATATGTATGTATATATATATATAAGCCTAAAAATCTCTGATCATCATATTCACTGTTCCTGTTCTTTGTAATTGTATTTATTCTTCAATTTAGAGATTTTTTTTGCCACATAAATCTCTAGAAATGAGAAAGATTGACATTTTATAAAATACTGCAAATATACAAAGTTTCCTAAGAAAGAGAACAGTGGCACAAGTTAGGTTCAGGCACCACTGCAAAATGGACAAGAGCTCCATAGCACAACTGGGAAAAAGCCTGCAATAAATACGATGTACCAAATCAAAACACCCACCCAAAAAGTAAAAGACTGAACAATTTGTACTTGGAGAACATTTTTTTTTTTTTAGTAAAGAAGTTATCTGTTTGTTTTCTCTGTCTAATTTAATGTAAATATATCACGAATGACCTTTCTTTCTTTCTTTTTTTGCCCCCCTGAACTGCTTTCTCTGAAATATAATATCAAAATATCTGGTTTACACTATAGCCTTTTTTATGTTGACTTTCTGCTCTAGGGAGATCTTTGTTATGTAATACAATCTTAATGTAGTAACCAATTCTTTTCATATTAGCACAACAACATAATACCATTGGTGACATTCAATAGATTTGCCTGGGTAGTGATCAGAGTCAGATAAAGCAATAAAAAAACTGAAAATGCAATTGTAAATTTATTATTTTACATATTGCCCATTTATTTTTACAATTACATTGAAATAACTAAGTGTAATCTTCTCTCATAAAAAGCCTTTTCAGCTGGTCAACTTGTCAATCTAATATTTAAAATACCATTCTCTTTTCTGCATGCTTTTGGAAAAACTAAATTTTAGCTGGATATTTTCCAATTATTGAAATGTGATTTTCTAGAAGGAGTTGAATACTCATATTTAAAGGTGCTATATTTTGTGATTTTGAACATCTCCCCTCCATACTCTTCAGTCTAAATCCCTAAACCCAAACTTTTATTACTTCTAACTTAAAAAAAAAATCTGTTATATTTGAGATTGTGGCTTTTTCTTTAAAGACCCTCAATTGCCTCAGCTTTACAAATCTGCAAAAAGTGACTCAGAGGCAGAGAGGAATACAATGTCTGACACCTTATAACTGTCTTGGGAGCTCACCCTTGACACTGGTTTTCTGTCCCCAAGGTTGAGTATTATCATCACTCTCAATGAGTGCCAGGAACTTGTGTTAGATCTTACTTTTTCTATTATGAACATACAGCAGTAAGTACATTTTGAAAACAAAGCAAGATGAACTAGAACCTTACCAAACCAGAATATCACACTGAATGCCTTTCTTTGTCATGGCAAAGGAGAGTACTGCCCTGGAATGCATCTCTTCAAAGTGATAAAGCACTATAATCACAGAATATTCTGAGTTGGAGGGGACTCACAAGGATCATTGAATCCAGCTCTGAAGTTAGTGGCCCGTACAGGGATTGAAGCCATAACTTTGGTGCTATTACCACCACGCTCTGACCAGCTGAGCTAATCTCAGGGCCACAATATTAAAACACACACAGAAGAAAGTGATTTCACTGAGTTTTTCATTGTAACCATCATTTGTTCAACCACAACCTTAGGTGGTACAACTGAAACAATCCGATAGACTTTACTGGGCATTGTTCTTATTCCAAGACAGACATTGATTTCCTGAAAAATATTCCAGTGTTTTCTGCTTTTAGCAGCCAAAGATGACAAACATTTTATACTAACAGATTTTGCACAAAATCTATCACATTTTTACAGACCATCTAGATAATTTATGCATTCTATAGCATGGTAGCAAGTCACAAACATACCCTGCATTGTCTTCAGGAGGATTATAAGCATTGATAAATATTTATCTGCTACTGCTTACTTTGAAGAAAACATCATGGGAAATTTCTTGCACAAACTTCTTTTCTTTCTTTGGCCTAACAAAATGAAATGTAAGCTGTGCATCTTATATGTTATTAAGATTTTTGTGCCTTCCTTCCTTCCTTCCTTCCTTCCTTCCTTCCTTCCTTCCTTCCTTCCTTCTTAAAACTTTAATGCAATTATCATGTTATATACTTATGGTACCAACAAGGTAACAAAACAAAAAGTATCTCTTTAATAGAAATTTGTTTCTCTACCAACTTCTGCTATGAAGCCTATAAAATTACTTAAACCCATAAGCTGTTCTCATTTTTTTTCAAGTATTAAAGTGACTTCTAATAACCAGCATGCTATGAAGAATTTGATATTTCGATCTCTTCTTCCTCAACCAGAGCAGAATACATTTTTAGGACATTAGGACTGCCAGAGTCCTGGTCTCATCATGTAACCTGTTATGTGACCATATGACCTCACCTACAGCCTTACCAGCCTTGAAAATTCTCTGCCTTTGAGTTCCAAGGAATTCTAGTAAATGTGTTGAAGTCTGAGGGCCAAACTCTTTATTCTTTCCTAACTACAGGTAGGAAATTTACTGTCTTTAGTTCTGCTTATTTGGGGATTGAGAAGGTAGCAGCAATATACAACTAACTCAGAGATGGTATCAAGAAAGAAGGTAGAGAAGAAATTTCACTAGTATTTTCAAATAAAGTAGGAGTACCTTGAAGAAGAGATTTAGAACAGAAAAAAATAAGATAATTTATAAGTTGCCTCTTGTGGAATAAAAATAGTTTTTACATTCAATCAGGAATCAAGAGACTGCATATTTGCCGTGTTCAATTATTACATTTCAGTAGTGTCAAAGAATTATAATGAAGTGAGAAAACTTAAATTATCTAGTTCAGCAGTCTCCCATTGACATTTTTCCCTTCCAGTACTTTGATTTCAATGAAAGTACATTTTCATAGAAAAGGTACTGTTCTTCTCACCTTACTTTGTTCTAAAATAGCCCAGATTTGTACCCTTCCAGGTCATGCTGTGTAGTCTTTTTTCCCTTGGGTGTTTGAAAATGAGTTAGAACTGAAAGGATAGGAAGTTATTGGAAAAAGAAGGAATTTGATGTATTAAATTGCCTGTGTTATCAGCAGTGGTGGTTATATTGAAATTGCATTTCTATAATTAGGCTTTATTTGCGATACATTTTTAACTGAAATGTAATGTGCACAGTCATAGGAATTATGAACCCTTCCCAATATAAATGTATAACTATTTCCAAATGTATAACTATAATGTCTAAACTAGCAGATAACACTTATTTGTTGGATCTCTGGATCTCTCACCTTCTGGATCTCTGCTGCACCGTGTCAAAAAAATGGGGGTCAGGTGATGAATTTCTGCAGCTTTATGCAACCCTGAAGCTGTGGATGGGTGGCCTAACACTTGGGCTGGCAGAAGTGCAATTATTTTACCATGGTCCACAATTCCCTATGATTTTCTCTAATTCATTAACCCAGCTTGTTGTTAGTTGTCAGGAAAGGCCTGGGGTACTTTGTAGCAGCGACAATGCCAGCCCAGATGCAAAACCAGAGCTTGCTCTCTCCAGTAGTAGCGTGTGTTTCAAAAGTGCAGGCCACATGGAGAGTATTCTTCACTAGGAAATTGTTTGATGGACCCAGGTATGGTGAAATGAAAGCAGAAAAGCCACGCCTGTGGTGGCAGCATGTTAAGAGCTGCTGTTGTGCCTGTGGAGTGCCAGCTGCTGCTGAGCCAGAGCACTTCTCTGCCTTCTGATCTCATGGCCTGTGGCTCACAAACCACAAAGAAGCCTCATGATCTTTACATGACAAGGCAGAAGTGTGAAACAGTCTATATTTCTGTCAAAATATGCTCTGTTAAACATATTGACCAGCCTTGAAAAAATCAGAAAAGCTGTTAGTAATACCTGTTAGGTGGTGCCAGAATTTGAAGCTTTGCTAGAGCTTTCCAACAGCTAAGAGCATCATAACTAATAAATCATTGGAAGTACTTAAAGGGAAAATCAAAAAAGATGAAAGCTCATTACAGAAAATGAACAGCCATTTTCCACTGTTTCTGCAGCAGAACCCTGTTATCTATTTACATACTATTTCTAATATTAATATCACTGTGGTAAGATAAATCACTCCCCACACTTTTACATTTTTAATTACATTTTACTGCACTTGTTCTTTTGTTTACAGTTAGCCAATAAAATATTTATTTTATCTTATATATAGGATGAGGTTTCTGTATTTTAATCAGATTTTCCACATAATCTTCCCCCCAACCTTCCTTTACTGTCTTTTTTATGACCCTAAACACCACAGGATGTTTTTTTGTAGAAAATCTCATTATTTTTTAATACATGGCTATTTATTAATGTATTGTGTATATAACACACTATGCATTTCTTTGCATTGATGAATACATTTACATCCACTTGAGAATAAGAATTCCCCTAAGGGCCAATCTCACAATTCTCTGAGTATGCTGCCAAAATGTTGTGCGTGTGATGTTTTTCTGGGTTTGTGTGGTTTTATTGTAGTTTTTTTTTTAGAGGCACAAAGGGGTCTGTTCTGATTTGCTGAGAAGATCTTTCTACCAGTAGACAACGATCATTATTCATTTTCTGCATGTTGACCTGCGTGTGCTGTGGCAGAGATTACCAAAAAAGGCAGTCATATCTCAGCTGTGTTCTAATAAAAATGCTCTGACCTGTTCTTTCTTACTGTGAAAGGGGTAAACTGCTCCCACATAACTCTGATGCCAACACTGTTGTTTTACAGCGGCAAGTAAGCATAGTTTTGTGCTAACAGCTAACAAAATATTAAAGAAAATATTTGTCTGAAGTCATATCTTAATAGCATAACGCCTTAAAAAAAATCCTACCAAAACCAATATGAAGTCATATGAATTCATCATACGGAACCAAGTGGTAGACATCCGTTTGTGGGAATACAAAGAATTCAGTCATTTTCTGCATTTAAGATAACATGCATTGGATACAGTTACTGGTAGGCTTTTTTGTACCTCAGTGACTTTAATCATAATAGGGAAAATTAATCTTGATTTTTTTATTTTCATATGTGGACTTCGTTTTTTTTTTTTCATACATTTCATTCTGCATCTTTGCAAAAAAATGAGCTAACTGCAATTTTTGTGGCACATAACAGTGCCAAAATATTATTTTAAAATAATATTTAAAATTTATTTTTAAACATTATTCACCAAACTCTGCAGACAATTCCTGCTTCTTTTAATTTTCAGAAAGTAGCTTGCTGTGAATATTTAATAGCTGAAATATATGAAGTCAGCTCTCTTAACAGTTATCTGCAGGAACTTTTCACCCCAAGAGAGTCAAGCACAGGCAGCCCTGGCATCTCACAGAACCTTTTGAACAGTACCTAATGAATCATCAAGTTTTCAACACTCACTGCAAACTCTACAGAAATTCATACTTAAAGCTAGTGAGCAACAGCAGGGACCAAAAGAAAGATAGTAGTTCTGGAGACTTTGTTTCTCTATGACTCAAAATGGTCTTTTATTTTTGGGGTATAAGTCTATGTACAAATGAAGAATAGCATTTTCTCCACGCTACATGCAGATCTCCCTTAAGCATGTGGTGGGATAATTTGGCATAGTCTGTTCTGTTGTTTTGAGGTAGCTATGAAGGGTAAGAAAAATGGTTCCCCTACTACTGTTTAAAAATGAAACCAATACGCATGTGTAAATATTTTCTTTAATCATCTAATGCACTCAGATGACTCCAAACTAGATTTATCCAAGACATTATTATGTCCTGAACCTCTGTAACTGCTCTGCATGGAGCCTTTATGGTCTATTGGGTAAATAATACACATTTTTTAAATTATGCAAATACTTACATACTTGAGAAATCCTAATGTTTCCAATGGAGTAGTTATGTTGTGTAAATAACATGCAAACTTAAAATTGTCCTATTACAAATTTATGCATAGTGTATCATATGTTTGTGTTTGTGGGAGAGATTTAAAAAATAAGCTGATCCGCTCCTGAAAATTCCTCTATTTTTCAGATGCTTTTAACTTGATTTATGCACAAAACACATCATTTTTCCATCTAGATATGTTTGTTTATTCCAGAAAACTTGATACTGTGAATGGAGGAAGCAAACAGAAGGGTAGTTTATGACCTAAACCTATACTAATTTCAGTTTTGCAAACTCTTGCAGATGAAGAAATATGTAACACCGCCTTCTCATACAAAGGTCCAATAAAAATAAGTCCAACATTTTAAGTGGTTCTCTTATCAATTTATGCATCCTAGAGAATTTTTTGGTGAGTAGATTTCTTTTATACTGCCTCATGCTAAAAAGTAACAAAAGTAGATGGAGTAGCATTTATACATTTTTTTTCCATTCCTTTTCCTGTAAAATAGTAGGGAATTATTGTCATAAACTTAGGGGGCTAAAAAACAGACTTGTATGACTTTGATTTGTCCTCTGCATTTTGCAATACTGTCTTACAGTCCTGTAAAATGTAAGGCCACTAATAACTTACCTAAATAAGGTTGCAATACTTCAGCACATGTGCCCCATTCCTGCTTTTATCTTAGAACATTTTCGGAATTCCTGTTCAATATTCTTCTTCCCTTCTGCCGGTCCATTAACTCTTTTTTGAGTTGTTTCCTTCTTTCATAATGTTATCTCATTGTCACTGGAGGCCTATTATCCTCTCTTGAACCTTCGCTTCTCTAAATAAGGCTCATCAAATTCTTCCAGCTCTAGCAGCAGCAAGCTCTTCAAGACATTTTGTCCTTGAAATCAAACAGGTTTGGTGAAGTTGTGGGTCAAGTGAAGCCAAAATCCTTTATATGAAAGTATAGCCTGTAATCTGCCAAAAGAAAGATGGTAGCATCCCACCAGTCCGAAGTGAGTTTGCAAGACTGATTTAGCTCCTCCCTTGCAGGTCTGTCTCTCTTTAAACCTGTAACGGGAGAACCAGGTGATACATGAGCATCACAGATCCATGTATTGGATGTTCCTTTTTTTCCTTTACCTTTTTTTAAAATAAAAAATAATAATCACAATTTGTTAATATGGTGGGATTTTCCATTTATTATCAGGATGTTTCCTTTTAAGCCAGCATTTACTGTAGCTAATAATTCATTTATTAGAGATTCTGTGGGCTAGATATTTTATTAGGATGATTAAATAATAAGAAATTACACACTGGTAACACTGGGCTTTTGTAGAGATTTGTAGAAATTATTGTTGAGTAAATAACCATGAATGACCACCACATCAATGGCTCAAAGCATTTTTGGAAAGTTTATCTGAGATAAAAATGCATTGTGACATAAACTATCTTTTTAGGAAGATTGCTTACACTATGATCTGAAAATTATTTCTATATTCAGGACACTAAGCATCAACAGACAGAAGAAAGGGACTAGGGAAGATGGAGACATACATGAGTTTTCAAAATGAATGATCTGGAACCAACATTCTTCTTCCTGTCAACAGCACAGTTACTTCAGGAAATACAACTCACACATGTGTTTCTGTAATTAAATTTCTAATTTTTGCAGATTATTTTTTAATTATATGCTTATTCTGATTTCACAATTATTCTGCATGAACATTTCTTACTGAGTTCAATCAGAGTGTGTATGACGGGTCAATAAGAATATAGGGATTATTAGTCACTATTACACATACACATGGACACATTTGCCCATGCAAATAATTGGATATATCCAAATAACTAGTGAGGTTGAAAATTATTGCCATTTGCTTAGTCTGAATGTCATGGCATTAGTGTGCATTGTTCCAAACTATATGTGAGTTCTGCCAAATGAGTAGCAAAACCTTGCTCCAAGACAAATTGAAAGGCACAAGTAGGTAACTATAAAGTACACTACAGAACAAAATAGCATCTTGTCTTTATTGTGGCAGTGTCTCAAGAATGGGTAGAGTCTAGAAATTTTTTGAGAAGCAGAGAAAGAGGACTTTGCATACTTTAACCAAAAACCTGGTACATATAGTCATGCATGTAATAATAATAATGAAGTATGAGTTCTTCAAGAAAATTGTCATGATCATGGATGCAAGCTGAACAGAATAAAAACATTTCCTTAAAGATGTAACATCATCCCTTCTCCAAGGCAATCTTATACAATTATAGCAGCATTCTAACCATTATGACCATGGTTACAGCACAGTCTTTAAACTGGAAGATAGATTGGATGCAACTAAGTAGACATAGCAAAAATATTGACATTTCATAAGTTGTCTGATCTAAAGTTCTGCTTCTTGGTGTGTATAGAGCACAGTAAGACTCGACCCTTATCATAAAAATTCACAATCTAAGCAAAACTGATTTTAGAAAGACATAATAATTGAAATTTATCACTTGAGATCCCATAATCCAGAGGTCCCCACTAGATGTGAGTATGTTTCCATCTTGGCAACCAACTAAGGCCACATGGAAACTTATGAACCCAGAACATCTTCATAGGTGGGAGAGAGAGACAAGATGGTTTAAGGCATGGTTGCTTTCATCAATACAGAATACTGAGTTGAAGATTAAATAAATTACTCTTTAGATGAGCTTATTTGTCTACCTTGTTGACAAAAGGAATCTGAAATGTCTGGAGTTGTCTACACTGTCCATGTCTATAGTTATGCCTTGATTTGTTCAGCTAAATCCAGGCCTAAGTATTTTTTCTCATGATCCAGCTGACTTATTTATCCATTATTATTTCATCTAATTTGCCCAGTCTTATCCATTTTTTCCTTTTAAAGAGCAGCTTACTCTGATTCATCAGTAATAAGACAGGCACAGCCAGGGCAGGAGGAGTTGCTATGTTATTCTTGAAGACTTGAACCTCCTACAAATTCTTCAGTACAGGACAGTAGCAAAACAATATTTAAGGAAATGAACAGACTTTCTTCTGTTGTTTTCAGTGATAATAAATTATTTAGGAATTTAATCTCAAATTTTTCATGCTTTCTTTCCATCTCCCACTGGAACCACTTAGAACCTGATCCAAAGCTCTTCTAAAGTTTATGTTTCTAAAGAGTTCAATGCAAAGAGAATTTTATTTTTGCATGCATAATTTCCATTAAAAATTCAGAGGAATAAAAATGAATATTCCTACATGAGGCTGAGAAGGAAAATGAGGATCAGATGACAAAATATGTAGCAACTTTAATAAAGCAAGTACACTTTGATAGCTCTGGTCTTTCAATTGATAATTAGAAAAGGTTATGGACTGTTCTTTAAGTATCTTAATCCCATTTGTAGACGGATAATTAGAGAAAAATTATTTCTTTATATCAATTCTCATCTCTAAAATCCAAATTTCAACCTTCAATTTTGAAATGTCAAGGCAATTTTTATAAAACCAAGCTTTTCATATAGGAGACATGAGAAAATGTCTAAATTCCTCCCACAGACCAAGAAAAAAGTAGCTTGCCTGCTTGTCCGGTTAGTAAGAGGATCATAATTTCTCTCTTAGAAAGGGAGGATTTCATCTTAACCACACAAACTGTGACAAAATACTGGATTATACCAAACACAAGTAAAATACTAAGCATTACTAAATAAGCAGCAAATGTGTATGACCCACTGTATAACGCACACGGTGAAGGTACTGTGAAGTGCTTTGTGCACAAAACGAAAAAGAAAGAAGCTTTCAGTTTTCAGGCAAGTGCCTGTGTGCTCATGATTCACCATTTTACGTGGCATTATCCTTGTAAAGATGTACCATGGGATATGTCACCTGACCGAAAAATGGTGTCTCTTCTAACACACCATCCATATTTCACAAAACCTGCAGTGATGTTACAAATCAACTGATTATCTCAAGGGCAGTTTGTAAATATTTTCACTTCTGGTAAACACTCAAATCTTGAAATGATGTTATATGCACTTGTTCTCAGATATTGCTGCCTGTGGATGGAATTGTTTATCCTCTCATATGACAACTTTCAAGCATGCCTTAGAGATTTTTCAGCAGACCCCAACCAAACTGAGGTCTGTTTAACACACTATTTGACACACACGGTATAATTACTTTTTGTGTCCCTAATTATGTGTAAGGACTTACAAATATATTGCTGCTTGATCATAGTGGCAAACTCTTGTGATCTACTGCATTTTGGCTTTATTGAGTTGCTCTGTGTATTACTTCATGTTCTGAAATAGGGAATCTATCCCTACTCAAAGTTTAAAGGGAGAACTGAAAAGTGCTTTGTTATCAATGATATATGCTAAAACAACAGGTGGAGAGAAATGAGGAAATTTTATTCTCATTAACTTTATGGTGCAGATGATTGTCTTGACAAAATCTTTTCGTTTGATGCAAAATTAAAAATGTATAACCCTGTGAAACTTGCAAAGATTTTCAGGAGGAAAAAACCCACCACCAAACACTGAAGGGTATTTTATATTATGTACATTCAGTCTTGTTTGTGCAGTTCTAGAAAAACAATAAAAAAACCCCTTTATAAAAATTCTTTGACCCTGCTTTTTTTGCCAACTGAATGCTCATGGTTGATTGGAAAATCAATGAAGTGCTGTGAGAATTGTACCTCACTGTTGCAGAAAAGCCACACAAAAATCCAACTTTTCACATGAGTTGAAGATTGCCTTTGGTTCATTTACTCTCTTAAGACACATTAAAATCAAATCTATCACCCCATTTGGCCATCTGTCAATTCTCACTACACAGTAAATGAGTAGACTTTGTTCCTTGATCACCAGAAATGGAGGATGTTTTGTTGTTGTAATAAATGGTCGTAGGCCTCAGAGACAGAAATAAATCAATGCAATTTATAAAGTTGGGGTGAAAATGTTAGATCCAGTTTTCTAAACTACAGAGAATTATGTATGGATGAATTGCAATAAATAAAGCACAGCTTTAGCAGTTTACAAAAATAAATAATAAAGATGAAAGAAATTAATGTGTAGTCCTTTATTTTGAAACCTTTTAAAGCGTAAAATAAATACAAGAATAAGTTGCACATCAAAGGTGCAACTATCTATATATTTCATTTTATCTGGTCAGGCAATAAATAAGAGGGTTCATTTTCTTCTTATCTTAACATAAACTTAGTTTTCAAATTGCAAAATACACTGGCAACTAAAAGAAAGTCTCCTCCTTCTTGCTCAATAATTGTTAATATGCACAATAATTATATTCTAGGACAAAGTATAAGTTTCACTGTAAATTTAACTTTTGAAGAGTAGTTTCTGTTGAATTGAAGTGCTTCTGTAATCGATGAGCTTTTGGTGTTAGAGGCTGATGTTCCAAGAGTCCAGGTGCTGCATTCACTAAAAGCTTGGTTTCAAGCTCCAATCAGCACGGTATCTTTTGGCATACCATCATTTGCACTCTATTCTTTGTTTGTTGTCAGCAGTCTTGTAAAACTGAACTATCTTGTAGGTAATTAGCTCCAAAACAAAATGTATGAAAATACGAGACTAAACATCTGGAGACAGCCATTAACAAAGCCATCAATTCCATATCCCAGCAGACTACATTAGTACAACAAAGTTATTTTCAGGAGACTAAACCACCAGTTCTCAAATGATGGCCTGTAACAATAAATGATTTTCAGTGGTTTGCAGAAGAATACCACCTTTGTATTGTTCAGAATTAAAAGTATGATGGCAAACATGTATAGCTCAGAGATTGAGAATCACTGAAATAAACTATCAAAGTCACAGGTCCAAAACAAACTGCTGCAATAGCAGATGCAGAGCTTTTTTCTTTTATATGTGAATTTGCAGGAAAAAAAAAAAAAGAAGTATAATTGTTTACTAATACATGTAAATATTTTGATGTAATTTTTTTTTAAATCTTTTAATGTAAATGAAATTTAGGAATTGGATGGAGCACTCTGTTTGCAAACATGGTTCTGCAACAATACAGATTTTTGAATGTTGCTAAATATACAGATACTGATGAGTCCAGTGACTTCTTATGCTAAAATTTAATTATCTTATATTGCTTATATATACTTATCTTGTAAAATTGTATCTGTGCAAGTTCTGATTCAAGATGCTTTCTGCAGAAGTTGCACTGGTTGAAGTGTAATATAGAAGTTTATCACCTTCAGCTTTGCAGATAATTAACACTCTTGCTCCTATCTAGTTGAGATAATCAGTGTTCAGCAGAGGCAGCTTTTCAAAGTATTTAAACCTTCTTGGAAAGATTTTGCACATGATACCAAGTTCCAGGTGGTCAGATTGTGGCTGGCCTGCCACCCATATGCAAGCTAGCAAGTTAAAAGCAAGCTGTGACTTAAGCATAAGTCTTTACTACACAGTTAATCCAAATTGAATGGGATTTTCAGTCCAGCCCCATTTTACATAGACAGGAATGGCTATAGGTACTTAGAGTAGTTTCAAGCTTGGTTTCATTTTCACATAGCTGAACTACATTCTAATAATGATTGTGACAGCCCTCACAGTAAAAAACTTTGCTTAGTAAAAAAAATTGCTTAGGTGCCCGTAGTCTCCCAAAAATTGTATTGTGTTTTTCATGGTAGGAGAACAGCTTTGCAGAGTGAATTTATTATTAGGAATTCTTGAGCATCTCTGGGTAAGGAGCTGAGAAACATGTCCCCAGACACATGAGAAAATGTAAAAAGGAGTGTACAACAATGTAGATTGAACTCCTTTGGAGACAATGTTCCTTAGAAAAGCTGCTGATTACTTGGGCTAGGCAGGTGGTCTGTAACTAGCTTTCAATGTGAGATTTAAAAATGAAAGGCAGCACTAGCCCTTGGTAAAAACCATTTTGAAAATCTTTATACCACCCTACTGTTCAGTACATCCACATGTGATAGAAAAGGGTCCTTGTAATGAAGAAGCAGAAATGTGACATCAAAACTAAAGAGCAACAGCTCAGAGCTTGTTTGGGAATGATGAACTTTACACTGTTTGCCAGCCTGCTATTGTATCACTTAAACTGTTTCTTTTATTCTTTAGATATATCATATAAAAAACCAATACTTTGACGAACATTCTTCAAGAAATAGCTTTTGTTCAGAGTGCTCAGAGCATTTTATTGACAGTTTGGTAAAAAAGGAAGACTGATTAAAGAAATAATAAAGTACTGGCTTTATTTTATCAAACTATCAGGTCTTTTTCTTCTCTCGCTTGAGCTCAGATTTTTAACATGGTCAGTATTCCTACTAGTTCTAGTACAGACGTGGCTACTTTTTTCCCTGGCTGCTCTGTCAGCCAGAATAGGACAGGACAGAAACTATGACCTTATCACTGAACCTACTTTTACTTTTTAGCCAAACACGGTAAAACCGTCATTCTCTAATTTTTTGGTGCACCAAGTATAGCTAGGAATGGTAAAAAGGCATTGTGCTACAGAGGACTCCCCTCCATTTTATTATAGAACTGGGTTTTTTGTTTGTAATGAAGCTTCATTACAGCACCAGAATATAATGTGTAAACAAGAGTCTCTGATTGCTCCCAGCATTTCCCTTCAGCTTTTATTTTGCTCCTGATTTCTTTTTCTGTTGGTTCTGCTTTTGACATAGAGTCTGAAAATCCATATTGTGACAATACTCCCTGGGAGAAAGCAATGACTTGCTCATGAGAACTTACTTTTAATGGTGTTAATGTCATGAGAGAGCCAAGCATTTCATTTATCAATGCCATCCCCTGATGGCAGTCCAGGAAAACAAGGAAAGAAGCAGAAAATCAAAGCAGCCAGTAAAAGCAACACAGAAAGACACAGAGGAATCCTTTCTACTGAAAACTCTTGTTTAGCTGAAAATTGCAGGATGTTTTTCAAGGCAGCATTAAAAAAAAAAAACTTACACTGAAAGCTTAGCAAGAGTGAGCATTATGTGCAATAAGAAACTCAACAGTGAAGCCAAAACACCCAGTTTTGTATTTCATGGTAGGAAACTCCGCTTGCGTCAGTACTTGTATTAACTTATGCCTATGGTTGCAGCCCCACAGATGTGAAGAAGTACAAACCATTGTGAAGAGCTAGCATGGGTACAAATGGATTAAAGCCATCAGAAGGACTAAATAGCTACATGGCTTGCAAGAGCATTAAACAGCACTTTTGTGAAAGCAGCAGGCAATTGTACTCACAAGCACGTGGACTTTTAAAATGGGACTTCATGGACAAACTGATTGTCTTGGAAGAAGAAAAATATTCAGTGCAAAGTGAAGTGATGAAGTACAAGCAGAACGGCAAAGCTTTGATGGTTAATGCCAACACCATCAAACATTGAGAGATAACAGTCACTCATATATGCTTACATGCCTTGACATTCTCAGAGGTTTCCAATGGCTCTCATTCATACAGAAGGACTACTGGAAGCCACACAGAGCCTTTATAAATTCTTAGTCCTCTTTTCAATTATTATTCTAACTCATGACAATGACAATTGCAGGAGACTGTGAAGAAGGCATGCCACAGTTTTTCCTTTTGTCAGAGTACCTGGAAACTGTTCTTTGCCTGTGCTGTGAACAGACCAGTGTAAACACACACAGGCCCATTGCAGCTACTAGAAAAGCAGGAGTCAGGATAAACATAACAGTACCTCTGCTACAATTCTGCTTGCTCAGATTACCTTGGCAATATTTTCAAAATATAATTTTTTCTTTCTTTTTGCATACTGGAGAGGAAAAGTGATGCTAAGGGGCATTTTTACATCACTAACATATTCCACAGGAAATGTGTGGATCCCAGCTGAATACTAAAACATCATTAGATTTACTTTTCTCCTCTATGTGTTATGGATATGCTATTTCAGACTTATGTTTCTGTGCCACTTCCTTCGTTGGTGTCAAAATCTCCACAAATTGGCTATGGCAATGAATGCATTCAACACAGAAAATCCTCAGTTATATATTGGGTTCAATATTGCAGTGGTAGATTTCTCACTTGAAATCTGTTTGTAAGAAGACTGCTTGAACTTTGGTAGAAAATTTCCTTTAGGTGTCTGGCTAAGGCTAATCATCAAGTTATTAACAGGATAAGAGACAGTTTTACAGGGATTATTTGTAATAATCATTACTATTTTTCAACCTAAGTTATTATATGATCCTAACTGTGTCACAGAATGACATGGTGTAGAGTTGGGGCACTGGCATGCAATTTCCCATAATTACTCTGATAAAAAAACCAAAAAGTTTTGTTGACAGGGTACTTCTTCAGTAAACCACAGATGGGCAGAACCCAGGCATTGGAATCTGCAGTAAATGCTGAGTTGTTCTTCCCAGGGGAATCTGGCAAATTTCTACTATATCAGTATGAACCAAATCTTTTTAAAGAAACCTAAAAATATTGAAAACCTACAATATTAAGTATTAGCTGTGATTATGGTAATAGAATTAACTAAGATTGTTTAATTTGAAAGTCACCAAGGCATTATGTGTTAAACCAACACAGTGAAAAGATGAATTGTCTGTTACAAATCAAAATCAAAGCCAAATGACAGAGATGGAAAGTAAAAAAGTAATTGTAGTGTCTACTTCAAAGATATTTGGTCATTACATATAATAAATTGTTGAGCACTATGAGAGAATGGTACAGAAACAGTTGTCATAAAATTGTTATTTTCCACTTGACACAACCACTTGGTTACATATTGGGCATTTAATCCAACATGGCTTTCCAGAAGAAACACTTTTTCCTCATCTAGACAAAAGTTTGGGTTAGCTGCCGGGAGTACCAGGTGGCTGAAGTGATAAACAAAAAGAACTGAAATGTTCACAGTACTTATTTCTGGGTTTATGAAGTCATTCTATATCTTTATGCCTTAGTTTTCCTCCATGTGTAATGGAGTAATATAATCACATCTGCCCTTTTCCAAGCATATTAAACCAATTCGTATATTTTTGAGCACTGGTGCCCAGCCTTTCACAGACTAAAATCCTCTGAGAATTTCCTTTCAAGCTGCAAATACAAAATATGCTCTTCTTATTGGCCAAATGGCTAAGCAGCATGGTGATTTGATTCTTTGCAGCTATTAGTGCTGATACAGGATGAGGAGAATGGAGTTTTTGAAAAACTGCCATTGAGTTCCAGGCCTTGCAAATCTGTGCTGAGCATCAGAATCGAGCACCAAGCATGGAACTCAACACAACTAGAAATCATATAATCATAGAATATCTCGAGTTGGAAGGCACCCATAAATCATGTCACAGACATGATGTGAACATAGAACAGACTGTGTCTAATTGCCTACACAACAACTTTTAACTGAATATGTGAGCTGCAGTAGTTTGTCTCACTCACTGTGTAACTTGAGAATATATAGTGTTGTTAGGACTTGTGTGGAGGTTAATGTTATTTTTCAGTCTTACCAGATCTGGACTAACACATATATATATAAGCCTTTTTTTACTGGAAATTAATAATGTACAAAATTCGGCTTTTTAGCATTCAATTTTAAAATTTGTATTAATTTTTTCACCTTTCTGGTCACTAAAAGCAGGTGAGGAAAAAGCTTCTTCTAATGACTGCAACATAAATTTTAACTAACTACAGGATTGATAGCTAACAGGGTCTTTTACAGGTCTGTTGGAAGGAAGAGCCTTAAATTCTGAAGGAAATATTTTAAAATTTTTTTTCATCCACTTTCCTTTAATTTTTATTAGATTATGAGTGTGTCTTCCTTACTTATTTTTACTATTACATCTGACATACCACCTTTTTGTAGGACTACAGGAAAGATCTTTGCCTGGAATTTCCTAGATAGCTAAGTTACAAGCACATGTAAATGGCAGGAGACGCATTAACTCACCCTTGAGTGTTAAGCAGCCTTATTTGAAAAAGATTATAGGCAGCTAAAATCCCAAAAATTAAATAAACAAAAGTATTGTTCTCCTGAGGTAGTTACCACAATGTTACTGTGTATGTAGGAACAGTATGTGTCATATTTAGAAACTGCTACGGGAGTGGATGAGTTGACATGGTTTTATTTCTCAAAATTAAAATAAACACAGGACTCTGGTGTCAATTTTTAAATTTTTTAAATCTTCTTATATAATTATTTTGATTGTATTGATAACCCAAAAAAAAATGAAAATGTGCTGAAAAATCATTTACAGGGCTGTCAGCACAAAAATAATTATCAGTTTTGGAATGTGGAAATATTTTCAGTTGATTCAGAGTTAATGCAGCTGCCAGGGCACTACATAGCAGCTGTGTGACAAAAACTGCCTTCCCCTTTGTGGCTCTGTGGCCTGGGCTGTACCTACAATAAGGGCACCATCAATAAAAGCTGATGAGAGACAGCAATAACCCTTGAGGTACAGAGTCTTCCCCAAGGAGACAGGTGGGTAAGATACAAGTCACAGTTTCCCTGTAAGAAAACACTTCCATTTTGTTTCACTTTGGGCAAAATGCATCTTTTATTGTGACAAAGATTTTTTGTTGTGGAAATTCCAGTTTCCACAGAACACTTTGAGAGAGGAATTCCATCCAGCTTCACCAGGATGAAAGTTTTCACCTGGTGAACCAGTATGCGTAAGGACAACAGTCTGTGTGAGTGGGAGCCACTGTAATAACCCAGCCATTCATAGAACCACAGAATCATTAAGATGGAAAAGACTTCCAAAATCATAAATTCCAACAGTTAACCCAGCACCACCAAGTTCACCACTGCACCATGTCACCAAGGGCTGCATCCAACCTTTTGATCACTTCCAGGGTTGGTGATTCCACAAAGGGACACCCAAGCTGCAAATGGAGCCCCAACCAGGCAGTGCTGATGTATCAGCCAGCTGGTGACTATGGTGCACTGCACCTCCATGCAGTGAGAGACAGACATAAGTATCTTCATTGCCAAGGTGAGATAAGATTATGAGAAAAGGGAGAGCTAGATCTTCTCTAAACAGAGAAACACTATAGAAACAGCAGAAGGGGGTAGTAGAGTTCCTGCTGGTGACACCATGGGGCCATTACATTTTTTCTCATAGGCAGTGCTGAGGAAGTGGCAGCCTTCTTCCCTCTCACACATTAGTGAGGCTGAAGTAGCAGCTTTCATTCCTCCCTCTGTGACTTGGCAAGCTGGCATTACAGCTGATGAAAAATGAACCAGGTCCTGGGGATGTGATGAGAATTGTCTGTGCTGCGCACTTGTTAGTGTTTGTGCTTTGCTGCTTGGATACTTTTATTGATGAAGTGAAGTACTGCATACTATTAAATTATCATTTCATGCTACTTATGATAATAGGCAGAAGAGCATGGCAGATTATTACTACTTTCATTTGTAACTGATTAATGTGTATTGTTGATAGCATGCATTCCTTCCTTAAGGAGGGTGGAGAGGTGTGAGATTTCAATTTGAAAGATTTTGTTATGTTCCTTTTTAGAGTTGAATTCTGTAAAAAGAAAAAGGAGGAAAGCAGTGAAAAGAGGACAGAGTGAAAGGACAGGGATAGCTGTGTTAAACAAGCTGAGATGATGTTGTAATAATAACTGTTCTATGTCTCTATGCATATGGTGTTGAGCAGAATGCATTGATTCCCCTTAACAGTTATGTCTTTATGTGTGCAGTCCCCCTACAGTTAATAATCTATTGTACCTGCTCTTCAAGACACCTTGCTATTGAATGAATTACTAAATAGCACAATGTGTAGCCATTTAATGAGGCTGAGTAATTCTATTATCTCTTCATACTATTTATTCACCAGCTGCATATTTTCCACCTCCACCACAGATAAAGTTAACAAAATTAATTCTGCCATCAGTTTGATAATCCTGTCATCTGTGTGTGTGTGTTTGTGACGTGCATGTGCTGGAGATCCACCATCCTGTGGTTTGTCTATATCCTACTGTACTTGAGATAATCCAGAGAAAAAATAATTACTATAGGAGTACTATGGCCACAGAATGTCACTTTATTTGCCGTAATATTGATTTTCACAAAGAGTGAAAGGAGTTTATCTCCTTTTGACTACATGCCAAAAGAGAAGTTAGTGCCTGCTGCACACAAGGTGAAGGCTGTTGTATCATGGCAGAAAGCAAGAAGCACCAAAGACAGACCAAGTAAATTGCACAGGTGCTGCAGCTGTGCCACAGATCCACACTGAATGAACCTGCTGATTGTTGAAACTAGTGTGTTACTCTAAATGAAGTATACAAATCCTCTTTGAACCTTTCCCGTGTCATTGTTCCTCACCATAGCCATAGAAACTCAAATTCCAGAACTGAATTAATGGGTTTTTTTGCATTGTGTTGAGTAACTATGGCAGACATATTCAACTGTCACATGAACAGCATAAACACACACATCACTACACAAACAGTGCCACAATGTTATCTTCATATGTGGACTGAACACACATGATGAAAGAGGAAAGCTGAAGGTCTGTTGAGGGTGGAAATGAGAATGGCAGTCTGATAGTCATTCTAGATTTGGCATGAAGATCTCTGATATCTACCAGAGTGTTGCTCAAGGCAACTAAATTTAGTAAACCCAGAGAAAAATAAAAAATTAAGATAAAATATAAATTACTGTTGAGGATATTTTTATGGTGTTACACTGAACTGGCCCTTTGCCATCAGATTTTCATATTGGGCACAAAAGATATTGTGACTAGAAAAGTAGGAAATGATACGTAATTTGTGAAAGAGACAGAGAAAAATTTGATGTCAAACCCTCTTGTTGGCTCTGTTGAAATTCAGACTTCTGCTACTGATTTGCCCTCCTAGCCATAGCTTTAATACCACTTCAGTTCCTCATGACACAGATATGGTACTGTCCCTTATCTCCTTCCCCACCTGGATTTAGTTTGGGTGCCAACAAATTGCTGTGTGTAGTCTTAAGATTTACTTAGTCTTAGTTTTACATGCTCAATAGGATGCAACACTGTCATCCTTTGACCTCTGCCAGACATTTATGAGCACAGATTGTTCTCCTGAAGTCTGTTATAAAATGGGGCTGCTTCAGGCCCACAGAACAGCTGATGGGCCATAGGTTACAACCCATGCCACCCTGCCCCCACCCTGGGCCAAAGAAAAAATATATAAACCTAAAAACATCACTCATGACATCAAGATTATTGTCAATCCCATAGAGATACACTCTGTTGCTCAATGATAACGAAAACTCAGGGGCACTGAAGCTTTAAAAGTATCATTGAAAAATATCCTTCTGCTTTAGCTAACTGAAAAGTTACACTGAGGCCGAAAAACAAAAAACCTGCAAATACAACCTATCTGAGTGCCTTTTTTCTCCTCCACTTCTCAGTCTTTCTCTTGATCTTACAGTTTTCATTTTGTTTGGCTAGTCTTCAAATTTAAATTAGATATTGAGCTCAAAAATAATCTATCTCAATCTCTTGCTGTCTGTCCTTGGGAGACATATTCTCCTTTCCAGTATGTGAGAAGTCAAGAGTTGGATCCCTTCATAACTCAAAGAGCAGGTCAGTGATGCCCATGGAGGAGCTGCCATGCTTGGCTGCAGCAGAAGGGAAGGAATGGATGGAAACAATCCCACAATTCAGTGAGTTTCACCAGGGAGCATGTCTTTCAGTGAAGCAATTTCACCAAAGCACTAGATCCAGCTGGGTGTCAGACTCCAGAGTGTGGTGGTACATGGTACTGTACAGGAAAAGAGATTTCTGTTATAGTGATATAGATGAATGACAGATCTGTACACTAGATGGGAAAGTGAGGATTTACTCTGTCTTATAAAACCTTTATTAATTAGTATGTGTTAATCTAGTCCTCCTGATAAGAGAGTTGTCAGTTCCCCACAGAAAGATTTGGAGAATTTGGTTTTACCTCTAGCGTGACCACCCCACATTCACACTCAGATAGAAACCCCCATGATATAATGGCCTGCTGATTTCTCTGACCTAGCATAAGGAAAGTACAGGCATGGAAAGACGTGTGCTCCTTATCAGCCTTTTGGCTGAATTTCATAGGATTCATACATTGTCCTATGAGAAATTTTGGAAGTCAGGAAGCAGATTCTGTTGCTTCCCTCTCCCTACACCCACAGTAATTATTTTATCAAGTCTGCTTATTTGTGACAAACCTCTAGCAGTCCATGAAACATTGCAGCTAAATCCTAATTCAGCTTATTCATGCTCCTTTTACAGTACCTCTATTAATGTTTTGGAAATAAAAGTAGGAAAATTGTATTGTAGAGGCAAGGAATGGAGCATAACAAACCTAGCACTGCCCAACAGTTTAATATTATTTATGCAAGTGGCTAACCTCAGTTCCTGTCAGAGGTTTTACCATTTTGGTTCTCTCATGTAAAATAACAGCACTAGAAAAACAATCTTGGCAATTTATGAAACAAAGGACCAAGCATTTCAGTGCCACAAATGATGTGAAAATACACTGAGAAAAAAAAATTCACTTGATCAAATTACAGACATACGGACATAAGCAGTCTTAAATTGTACATTGTGACACCTGTCCAGTTACAACATTTTCAAGGAAATGAGCCCAGATTTAGTGAGTTTTCTAAATATTAGGCATAATTTTAGGAACATTAATAATCTTTGTGGCCTTGCCGAATTATGAATGAATTTGAATTGAGGAACAAATTAATTTTTAAGCTTGGTATTTTCTTCTCTCAAATGCTACTCATCCAACCGCAGCTGTCGTTAGAAAGATAAAGTAGCCATTGTGAAGTACTGAAAAAGACTCTTTACTAGTCCTTAACTAGAAAGATGATGGTGTAAAGAAGTTAAAAAGGAACAACTTCTGGACTGAGTCGGAGATCAGGAGGACTCTGTGAAATAGTGTTTCTCACCATGGTAACTTTGAGAAAATTGCACTAAAAGAAGAGCACATGGTTTTCCTTTAAGCTAAAGAGACAATTATCATGTCTCTCTTGTTTAAATTAAGTGAAAATCTGAGATATGGGCAGCATAAATGAGGAAAGCATATGGCCCTTGCTTGGTAATTTAAAGGGTAATTTGGTTAAGAAATTGAGAGTAGTTCAGACCAGAGTACTATTATGTAATATCAATGCAAAGCAGAAGCCTCCCCAGATAATCAGGTCCTATTTTTCTGACACATTTTTATACTTCATGATTCATTTCCCTTATTTCTCACACTTCTTATTTGTGGTTTTAAAATATGTTCAACTTTTGTAACATAGGAAACAGTGCTTTATTTAAAAAAAAAAAAAGAAAAAAAAGAGAGATGTTAGAGTTAGCCTATACAAATGAAAGATGGGGAAGATTTTTCTCTTCAGTTTCAATCAAGCAAGGAATAAATAGTCATCTTATTCTGAAAAATATTTTGAGTTTTATTATTTTGTATATACCTACAAAAGAAAAAGCTTTTACAACATAGGATTTTTTGCCTGTGAAGGGCTAGAGTTGGAACCCCTCCACAACAGTCAATAAGAGTGCACTGGGATATCTTTAAAAATCTTTTCCAACATGGGCAGAGCAAGGACTTTTATGTAGTAAATTATAATTTGTGCGGGTTAATTCGGCTTTGAGCAAGGCTTCTCTAAGTGTTTAATGAGAAATATATACTTGACTTCCCACTAAAAATTTAGTCAAAACTGGTAAAAATCTTGTGTTTCCCCATAAGCAATTGTGTAGCAACACTTTAACCTCTGAGATAACCATAATCCACCCATGAAGATATTACCTTCTGACTTGGTTACTATAATTTGTATTTTATTTTTCATTATATGCTTACAACCAGTGTAAGCAAAAGGAAATTTATGTCTACTAGTATTGTAGACATAAGGATATGCATCTGATTCCACAAAATTTCTAATTACTTCCCAAACTGCAAGATCCCAAGTATTTCCAAGGGAATCGAGTATACAAATATTGAATTCAGTCAGGAACTTTGTATCACCTAAAAGTTCTTTGTACTCTGCTAGACAATCCATTATTTAGTAAATTATATGAGTGTGCCCATAAATAGTTATTTTGTGCAAAATTGTGCAAATATACTTGATTTAAGAACTCATATTAGTGACTTATTGAATTTAGGCCCAAAATTTGCAGGTTTATGCAAGAATTATTGACTTCTGACAGATCTATGCTGCAACCTTCAGACAAAGCCAGAGCTTTATGAAAGCTGAATTTATGCTTCACTGATGTGACTAGGCACTCCTAGGGAAATCAGTACTTTTACTTCAGTGATATGCTGCCATTAAGTCAGAATCAGCCCCAAAAGATTTTTGAGAGTTGTGTATGTATATGCACATGAACATGCAGAGAAGCAAATATCTGCAGTAGAAACCCCTCAAGATATTCCCTTAAGGGGAATATTTCCTGTCCAGAAATACAAAGAATATTTTCCATATGCAGATATAATGCCAATTCCCTTTCATTTTTTAAAGAAAAACAAAGAGTCAATTTTATTACTTGAAAAATAAAACCATCCAGAGTTTTTTCACTGCAAAAATTGTAAGCTAGTTAAGAGTTAAAAGGCATGGATCGTAACCTTTGAAAGTTTCCCCAAAGCTGCACAACTACTGATGGGGTGACATGAAAAGCCATTTCCCTTATAATGAGATACCAAGCGGATCTGTCTTCTTTTAAAACCTGGCATTTAAAAATACATTTACCTCTATTATGTACTGGCCTAACCTGCACAGGCTATTTCTTGTGACATATTACCAGAGCAGATGTTTTAGACAACCTGCTGGCATAACTGCAAAGAATGAACAATGTTTTTTGTTTTTTCTTTTTTAATTTTGACAAACTCTTGCAAAAGTTTATTTTCCAGTATTTTAACACAGGTTTATCCAAGGATTTCTTATGTAAATTGCCTATTATTTTTCCCCTACTGTGCAACTAAGTAGTGTAATATGAAGAAATGGGAAAAAATGGACACCCTGATGACTTTTTTTCACAGGACATCTGCTCACCTTACCCAGATCTTTTGCAGCCAATTTGTCTAAGACCATATGGATGAGATCAAATTGAAGAGAACTGGGGGGAGGGGAGAATGCAGAGGAAAAAACAGGGGCTAGAAAGGAAGGATAAAGGAAAAGATAAGAAAGAGATGAGTTTGATAAAATAATATTTTAAAGAAACACCCCCCCCCACACATACACACACACACTGAGGAAAACATTTCTGAAAGAAAATAGGAAAGAAGAAAGTTATGATTTTGTGATTTTTAGTTACTGCATATCAGCTCTAGGTTAAAACTTCATGTTATTATTGAATAACAAGATACTTCGTTCAGAGTAGCTATTTCAGTCTTTCTACTGTCATGACCTTTCCTATAGCTTAATAACAGGATCTCAAACTGAATCTGTTTAATATTTCATTAAATTGTTTAAAATATAAATGCAAAGCATTATGCTACAGAATATATTTGTACTTTTTACCAAGAGATGGTATATTCTGTATTCATGAAGAAATGACCTTCAGGATTTGGAAGAAGGTCTTCTCTGTTTCACAGCTCCCTATTCCATTTTATTAGTTTTTTTCAGGCTGTACAGAAATATGAAATTCATCTCATCATCTCTAACAAATGTATGATCAATCAGGGAGATGCAAAATCATCTAATGTTTATATTAGGTTCCTGGCACAAGCAATCACCCCTAATGACTTAGTAATGCCACAGTAAGCTGTGCATATGCTCAAGTATTTTCATTTGTGTTTCTGATATTTATCTTTACATGGTTATGGACCCAATCCTTGGGATAGTTATGTGAGTTCTTAAACTGAAACAACTTGGAATTCTGTGGCCAGCTTGCAAACTTAAAGTTAAGTGTGTGCTTCACTGTTAACAGAACAAGAGCATGCCTTTGTTTAAGATGTATAATAGATATAACAGCTGTGTAAAAGATAAAGAATCAAGCAATATTTTGACAGAAGAGGAAGGGGTTGCCAGGCAAGTATAATGAAAAAATCAATGCAGAGGTTTCAGATTCCTATTGAAATCAGTTTTCAGTTCTTGGTAGGACATGAAAAATGATTTTAACATTATTTTACAGATAATTAAGGAGTACAAAGATGTGTTACATCAGTTTGCATTTGTTTTTTTGTTAAAACTGATCTAACAGTTAACAATACTCTGCTGCTGCACTGCCCTGTGTTCAGCTGCAGTAATGTCTTTGTGTGTCTAATGCCTGAAACACAGCTCTTGGGTTTTGAAAGAAGTAGAGTTATTAAAGGAGAAACTACCTGGCAAATCATTCAGCTTTATTACGTAAGCACACTCATGCCACTAGCAGTTGTCACCTATTACATCAGTTGAGCTACTGGAAAATGTAATATTGAAAGATTGGCCAAAAGAACTACCCAGTATGCTATATAATTAGATAAATCCCCTGGAAGATTTCTCATAACAAAGTGTTGTGATGTCCTGGCCTACTAAGCAAGATGGGTAAGGAACACTGTTTTCAGTTGCATAATTTGCTGATCTCGTTTTTTGATTCATGCTACTTTATGAAGAAAAGCAGAAGAATGGACAAAGTGGTCTTTCAGGCCTCTCCGGTTTTTACTTATTTCAACTGTTTTGCAGCCATTTTCACCAATTTGTGTTTTCATTTATTAAAATCATCAGAAACCGAAAGTAGAGGGAAATATCTCCAATGCAGGTCTGCTCCTTTGCAAAAATGACAGAAGACATTACTCTTCTGACAAAGAAAAACCGCTTTTCCAAGTTTTATATCCAGACCTCTTTTGGCCAATACCTTCTTTTTGTTGGAAGTTCAGTGGTATGACACCATCTACATTGGGGCTGGCCAAACTTCCACAGACTTCAGCAGCAACACCAGCTTAAGCTCCTTCTGTCCACGTTTGTCCTCCATGTTTGCCCCTCATCTTCTGTTCCTGCACTGCCCCCTTTCTAAAGGGGAGCATGACGTGGTGAGATGATCACATGGTGAAAAAGGTGAAAATAACCTGTTAATTTTAACAGACACCAGTTCTCTGGTCTGGTTCCCTGTGGAAACTCTTGAGATGGGGGTCTGTGGTCTGTGTCTTCTCCCAAGTACAAGAAACAGGACAAAATAAAAAGGCTTCAAGTTGCTCCAGGGGAGACTTAGATTGCATAGTAGTGAAAATTTCTTCCCCAAAAGGATTTTTAATCATTGTAACAGGCTTCATAGGGAAAGTGTTGAGTCACTGTCCCCAGAGGTATTTAAAAGACACTTAGATGTGGCAGTTAGGCACATGGTTTAGTGGTAGACCTGGCAGTGCTAGGTTAATGCTTGGACTCTATCGTCTTACAGGTCTTTTCCAACCCAAGTAATTCTATTATTCAATGAACAGAGAAGGCATCCGGAAGGAGGTAAAAACAGCTGAAAGTGGAGAGAGAGCCAGAATCCACTGAGCAGGTGTTGATGCTGATAGAAATGACCCTGGAAAAAGGCTTTCTTCTCTGCCTGTCTCTCCACCATAGTTCTCAGCCAAAGCAGTATTCAGGCAAAAAAACCTGGGCACCTGAATTTCTGAGTGACATTGCATTTGCCTTTGTTCTTTAGTAAAAACAGCTGCTTAACTGTCTTTTAGAGCTATCTGAAAAGTGCTGTAAAGAAATCTTCTAAATTAATCTTATATGATAATGCTTCAAGAGAATCAAATAACAATTAGAAATATGTTAGGGCTGTATTTGAGTTTCTGTTTAGCTTAATATCATTCCTAAAGTAGATGCAATATCAGAAAAGAAAAAAAAGAACAGTTTTCTTCTCTAAGCTCCATAAATGTTCTTTATATATATTGCAAACATAGGTTTAGATGACTGTATAATCAATACATATGAAAGAGAATGATACAAGAAATTGTGCTTTTTCTAATAGCAAAAAGTTTCCTTACCCAAATACAGTATGTTATACATACTGTACATGATCAAACGAGCAAATAGAAAATACGATCCAAAAAGTGGGATGCCTGCTAGAAAAACAATTAGACATGAGAATAGCACAAGGAACCAGTCTAGGTGTAGGGAAAATAGGCTAAACAGTGTTTTGGGCAACAGTGACAGCTGAGGGGATTTTTACAGCTGTGTTCAGATTGGAAAAGTGTTATTTATCATGTGATAAATTCACAGAGGGTGTACAAAAGAAATGTACTAAACCTTATGGCAGCTTTAACTCTTTTTCATAAATGCACACTAGCCATTAAAGGAGAATTTAGGGAACAAAATAGCACATTGGTTAATCAGGTAGGAGTCTTTTTCCCATCTTCCACAAAGAGTAATTTCTGAGAGTTGAAAACTTCATTATTACGTGCTGTATTCACATTCTTAAAAGAGGGTGGTAGTGAATGCAAAATACTTATATAGCACAAATAGATTGATAGCAAATCACCTCCAGACATTCCGTGCAAAATAAATGCACTGGTGGACTGGTATGTTCAAGAAGTCTTTTGAACACAGAATTAATTTCACTGCATAAGTGGGTATGATGCTACAAAACAGAAACTTATTTTTGTCAGTCCAAATACTTATTTAATAGTCCCAAAATAGCCTAATGAAAAAGGTTTTGAGTCAAATATTACTTTCTTTAGATCTTCAGCACTAAATAATTATACATTTTAGAAATACCAAAGTAAGATTGTAGTAAAAACTTGCTGATGTGAGTGGGAGCTCCCTTATTTGTGTGAAAGGACTCAAGACAACTGGATACTTAACATTTTTAAAGTGCTAAGCTCCCACACAACTTCACTCTTTTGTGGACAACATGCTTTTGAAGAACATCACCTTCTTTCATCTTACAGATGCCAGTTTTGTCTCCTCCACCCCCTCGACCCCACCTGCCATCTTCAATTTTTTTGTACTAAAACAATCAATTGTTTAGACCAATATATTCTGAAATGTGTTTAAAGTTGTCAAAACCAAAATGCCTTAGTTGCACTCCATGGCTCACTAGTCATGCTTTTTATACTGTTAAGGTGAATCCACTGATGCAACTCCTGAAAGAGGTTGGAATGGTTCAAAATATCATTATTAAAAAGGCATTTCTGTCAGGAATTCACTTCATTGACCAAATGTGGACAGTTTGATAGATTTGCATAAAATTACTTTGGAAAGTGTCTGCCCATTCTTGGCTGGAAGGAACTGCAACTCAAAAAAATGTTAGGGAAAAGCACATCTGCCAACAAACTAGCTGCTGCTGTTGGACACCAAGAAAGCATAAAGCAGAATGACAGGAGCTGTTGGTGAAATCCAATTGGCTGAAATATTCTGAAATTCAGTATAAATTTTATGTAAATTAAAGACATAATTTGACTGTACAGGGAAGAGAGGAGGTCAAGCACTACTTTCTGGGTATTTGTGAGGGTTTAGATCAGTGTTTTTCCATAATGGTAACATTTTTTGCCCTCTCATACTGTCTTAGGAAATCAAACTACAAAACAACTCTGAAACTGGCATCCAGACTTTATGGCTAGAAATATATATAGCCAGTAAACATCTATCAGGTCCTTCCAAGCTTTGTGTCCCTGCTAGTATTGGAATATTTTTCATTAAATGATTTTTCATAACAGTACGAATTATTACTGTGTTTATTATCTGGAAGATAGTTAGATAGATAGTAGTGCTGTTGGGTAAGCACATAAGGTGTTTGTGTCATCTCTTGCTTCCTGCTTCTCTACAGCCAGAAACTGATTATTACTGCACACGGAAAAGCTGCTGAATGTTTAAATCTACCCTTTCTGATATGGAGAGACTTAAAAACAGGACTGTTGAAACTCCAAATGAGTGGCAGAAAGCTGCCTTACCTGTACAGTGGTACAATGGGCTAAATATCAGAAGACTTTAAACTGTGGTAGTCTACTCTACACCTATACCTAAGCATGTGTCAGCTTCCTCAGATGTTTTGGGTCTTCTTTGTTTGGGTTTGAGTTGACTTTTTGCTTGGTGTTTGCTTGTATTCCTTTTTTTTCTCTGTTTTTTTAGTTTGTTGGTTTTTGGTTTTTTTTGGAGGGGGTTGGTTGGTTGGTTGGTTGGTTGGTTGGTTTTTTGGATTTTTTAGGGGGCCTTGGTGGTGGGGAAATGTCTGGCTTCTGTAGAATTTGTCAAAACAGCAATAGAATGATAAAATTGCCTCTTGTTTTCTGTAGTCAGGAGAGCTGCCAAAATGAGCTGACTCAAGTACAGCACTGTCTCTCCCTACATATGTCTTGGGTCATGAGGCATAGCAGCATTGGAGCTTCAGAATGGTGCTTGAAGAGCGTGCTTCACAGGGACATGAGCATGTAAGTAGGATGACTTAATTTTGGTGCATATGCATGTCTATCTTTCCTCCCTTGTGAGCAGTTTTTCATTAAAGGAAATGATTAGGTTCTTATTATTTATACATTGTTTTCCATTGCTTAGGGAGATTTTTCTGTAATCTGCCTCACACTCTGAAGGATTGTAAAATAACTTTCTGTCCATTAAGTAATTGGCTTAATGCAAGAAATAGAGAATGAAAAAATAATGTGTGCAGGAGGCTCTCTGTTGACTTTTATTCTCTTTAAATTCAGACAACAATCTCTTCTGGCATCATTGTTGTTTAAAAGCTTTTGAAGATTTTTGGCTGGAAAACAAAATAAAAGCAGAAATAGGAAAAAAAAAGGAGCCATGCAGTATGTTTTAAGCTAATGGAGCACCACAGGGAGCTTGTTCTAGAGAGACTCTCCATAAAGGCAGCAGCAGGGATGGGGAGAATCTCCATATCCAATTGGGTTTACATGATAGATGGCTTTATGATAAGCTAAAGAAGGATGTTTTTGACCAATTATGTGATATTAATTCTACATATGACCATAAGGACTCAGAGTAAATGGCTGAGTGTAGAATTTTTTTTTCAAAATTCACAGCAGACAAAATCTTATCGCTTTATTCATGTCCAGTAGCTCCGAACTCCTGCAAACCAGTGGAATTTTGTGTTAGGTGAGATAATAGTCGAAAGATTGCAAAATAGGAAACTAGCTCTTACTGAGGGAGGCATTTCTGCCATCACCCTATCCTAATGTATCTCTCTTACTGTCCAAAGTGTAACTGAAGGTTGAGAAAATCCTACACAGGGGAGGTGTTATCCCACAGACAGCTCATGCCTTTGTGCAGCTCTCTAGTTTCCACATTACTCAGCATCTGCCTGGTCATGATATGAGTTCAAGTCATCAGCAATCACTTGCATGAACACATATTCAGTTTTTTTCAATCAAGTCATTACATCTGAATTGTATTAGGACCATTGCTGCAATAACATTTCTTGCAGAATTTCACCACAATATGTTCAATCTGGGTGCTATATATGAAGGTTATTCTATACGATAGTTATTAAAATGCTTATACTACAGATAAAAAGACATGAAAATATTGGCTCATGAACACGGATAGAGCACTTGAGTGTGCAAAATACAGAGTGCAATGTGTTGGTTTTTTAGGTGTTCTGAAATAAAACAAGGAAACAGGAGGTATTTAAAATAAAATTAATTTGGGAATTTTCCAATGGAATATTTTTATCTGCAAATGCAGATTTAATGGGGTTAAGGAACATGCCATTTCAATGATAATTTTATCAAATAGATACTCTCATTTAGATTTAAAATTAATATGATGCTAAGAAACAGCAACAAAGATAGTAATTTAGTCTCAGGAGCCTGCTTTCCATGAAATGTCATTAAAAATGGACTTTTACAAAGGGTAAGTCAGACCAACAGCTCATCATGTTTGCAATAAGGACCTCAGCATCTTTTTCCCATGTACACAATAATCAATAAACTAGAGAAAAAGGCAAAGATGGAATCATAGCCAGAAGGCTCCAGTCATGCTGTGCAACAGGCAAGTATCTTAACCCCACTTATGGGCTTGGTTCTATTCTGTTAGCTACTTAGCTATTCAAATTATTTTGCTGGATTAAATTGGTAGACAACCATTTCCAGAACAGTTCAAAAGGTTGCAGTTAAGTCAGTTATTTGTGAAATGAAAGGGTAAAGATCAAGACTTTAGTTTCGACAAGGAAAAACAGTGCAAACCAGTAATTTTTGCTTGTTGTTTGAGCCTTTCACCTTCTGAAATGACTTCTGAACCCCCCCCTTTTTTTTCTGCTAAATACGAAAATATTGAAATTTGTAGAAAATCCTTTTTTGTTCCCTTTCTCACTTCTCTTCCCTACCCTTATTTTTCACTAGGAAAAAACACCTTAACAACTCTATGTAAGGATAAAGCAGATTTATGGAAGTTTTGGTTTTTTTAGCTTGATAACTGCAAGTACAATGCATGTATCTGTATTTAGGTGTGTATGTGTGTATCTGTAGAGCTGAAGCAGGTAGGTACGGAAAAGATTATTTTAATGAACAGTTTCTCACACTTACCATTCCTCACAAAACAACCAGACAATGAAATACCATGGAAAGAGAGAGTGGACTGAATAAAGCTTCCATTGTGTTCAATAACAAAAAGTTTAGAGTAAGAATAGTTACAGTTGAAAGTCATGTCAAAGAATATAAGAGACACAATAGGTAAAATAGTGAATTGTACTGATAAGAAAAAATGAAATATTATTTTTCTTGTAGTAAGCAGGAAGCGAGACCGAGGCTGAGACCAAAATCTTGCATGTATTAAGACTCTTTAATAGATATTTCCAGCTTTTGGAGACTAATTCTTCCATGTAGAAGTCTAATTAAATTCTGAAAACCATAAAATATTACAAAGTTTAAACCAGTAGCAAATTAGAGCCTGGAAAGTCTTCCAGAAGGGATCTATGTGCTTTACAATAGCAATAATAATAATAATAAAAAAAGTTACACAGTGTGTAAATCTTTGATCTCTGGACACAATGAGTGCAAGACACTGCCAGTGGACCAGTCACTACAATGGAACACTGCACAATTGTGGTCACAGTGTCTGACTGGCTGTGGGCCTTACAAAATTATCTGTGAAAAGCAGAGAGACTTTTTACAAGATCTTTCCAGACAAAAATTATTTCAATCGCTTTGATGAAAATTGGTTAATATGCTGAAAGTTAGCATCTTGGTCAAATTAATATTTTTTTACCAGAGTAACTGTGGATGTTCTCATTACTCAGACAAAATGTCATCTCTTTTTCAAAAGCTCTTAAACTCTTGAATGCACTGATATTGCATGACAGCCAGTTCCACAGGTTAATTGCAAATAGTGCAGAAGTGTATTGCTTTTCTAGTTCATCAGAACTTCTGTTCTTGTATTGTTAGAAGATTAATAGAAGCTTCTTGTTGACCTTCTAAACATTTTTAGTTTTAGCTGAATCAAATATATTTCCTCTGATTTGTTTGTTTGGGAGCTTTTTTGCTGGTTTTTGGGGGTTTTTTTTGGTTTTTTTTTTTGCTTGTTTGTTTGGTTTTTTGTTGGTTTTTTTTTTTTTTTTGTTGTTGTTGTTGTTTTGGTTTGGTTTGGGTTTTTTTTGTTTGTTTTGGTTTGGTTTTTTTTTTTGGTGTTTTTTTTTTTTTTAATTAGGCAGATTCAATCATCTTGATTTCTTCAGTCACTTAAAATTGCATGTCGTCCTTAACCATTTTCATCACCTGCCTTTGAATACTATTTATTTTTTCTAAAAACCTAACACAATGACCAACATTCTGGTACCATTAAACCCTATGTAAGCTCCTGACACTTTGTTTTTAAGGCCAAAATTTTGCCAGTGGTACAAGTAAGGAGATACTATTGATGTTAAAACATCTTCTAGTACCTTTTTTCTCATCTCTTAGGCCTCTATTCCTTTGCAGGTGTAAGGTGTAATTGTTATTAATCTTCAACATCTCCTTCAGGATATTTTTGAACCCATCAGTGAGTACAAATAAAGTAAAGAATTCCTTCCACTAAACATTATTTTGCATTTCTCAGAATTTGCATGAGTTAATACTCACTACCCCAATGTTAGTATATTTTTCTGAAATTTTATGTGTTTATTTGGGGACTGTGACCCCAGCTTTTTTTTTTTTTTCCATTCTTTTTCTCTTTTCACTCAAAATGCATTTAAAATCTTCCAAATGTATTATTTATGCCAACTTTTGTGGTACATCCTTTAGCCAAAGCAAAATTTGCCTAATTAACTAATGGTTGTTTAAATAAAAACCTAAGTCCTGCTTAGAAATCTACACTTTAACAAGCGGACATTTTTTAAATAATAATTTAATAATAAAACAATTTGCATAGTCAACTCTAAGTGAAAATTCATTATTTTTATTTGCAAATACTGCATGGATTTGTACTCAGAGAACCATACAAGTATGTGGGATTTCATTCTTTTTGGATAAGTGTACTAGCTTTGGCTGTGGTAGAGATAATATTTTTTATTTTAGCTCCTACCACGAGGAAGAGTTTTGTCAGATTGCTGTTGCTCAGGATGGATGTTCATCCAGCAGTAGTGAGCAACAGATTTCTGTGCCCCTTGTTTCTTTCTGGTTTGTTTTGTCTTTTTTGAGTATTATAACATCTTAACACAACCCATGAGTTTTCTCGCTTTTGCCCTTCCTAATTCTCTTACATCCCACTGCAGTGGGAGAGAGATAAAAGCTGTGTGGTGTTTGGCTGCCTACAGGGTTAATCCACAGTAGAAAACATTTCAGAAAACCCTATGATCATCAGACTCTTAAACAATAAGTTACAGATATAAAATGTGGGTGCACTGTCTATCACTTGTCATGCAGGGTTTCTTCTTGTTTATGAGATTTTTAGAACCTTCAAGGCATTAGGCAATCTTCAGAATAACCTGATCAAATAAATGCTGGGTTTTTTTTACAGAAGTAAAGGAGACAGATATGTTACAGCAAAGATTTTCAAGGGTAAGCCAAAACATCAATTATTACTGTATCTGAGAGTTAACTCTCTCTGAAATCTACTTTCTTTAAAGGATGGAGCTTAAAATCTGTCCTCAAAGCCTAAGCCATGTAATAGTCACTGATAACTGGAAATTTGGGGCAATTGGCTGGCAGACCAGCCACAGGAGTTCTGATCTTCTTGTCCTTGGTTGCATGATACTGCATGGTGTCACAGCCATTTTGTCAAAAGATTTCCCAGTTTCAAGTGGCTCTTCAGAGAGCTCCTGACTCACTCAGAAAACAGTGAGTGTTACCCAGCCAGCCCACAACACTTCCTTCACCTTCACTCCCACACTCCTCCCACTCTTCTTTTTATCCCCTCTCTTTTTGTCTTTCCTTCTCTTTGTCTTAATCAAGATGAGCAGGTCATCAAAGCACATGCAACAACAACTGCATGTGTATCTATTTAAATAAGTGTTTAAAAATCAGGGTCATCCCATGGGTGCTTTCTGCCTGTTTATAATGTATACATGGACAAAATGTAAGAATATTTTGAATAGCATAAGGTATAATTTCATATGAAAGCTAATAGTCAAAACTGAATGTACTGTGGTTATTTTTTCACAAGACAACCAGTTTGCTCAATACCACCAAGTTGCCAATTGTACTTCAAAGAAGAAACTGTATAAGACTGTCAGATATTTCAGAAAATATCCTCTGAAATCAATAAATGCTTCCTGAAAAGCAAAGGCAGCATATTGCCCTCAGGGTAAATCTTCACCTGATAACAATGGTCCCATTATCATTGGGTGCAGTTCTGCTCAAGAGTGATGGGGTAGCTTCTATGTCAATGAAATGAATTCCACATATTTTCGTATCTTTTGGGAAGATATTTCACATATAACTGAGTTATTGAGCCCTCTCCCTGCATTGTAGACAACACATACAATATTGCAAACATAACCTAGCCTTCACATTCCAGCAGAAAATGTAGTAATGAAGTTTTCAGGAAAAACTTAATTTATTTTGTGTATTATAATGTATTCTGAGAACAAGAGATTTCCTGAGTAATTCATTATATAAGGAGCAGTCACCCAGAACCATTTGCAGACAATTGGTTATGGATTTCTGGTAGCTGAATTGCAATCTCAAAATTTTAAAAGTGCCTATAACACTAAAGCTATCTATTAGTCTGACCATATAAATTACTTGCATAGTATTTTAACAACATAAACCAAATTCTCAAATGGTTGCAAAAAGCTTACGTTATTAAATTTTAAAGAATTGTATGGATTTAATGAAAAATGAGAAGCCAGAAAAAAAATTGAGTTACTACATTTAATTTAAAGCAAAATCACAGGTAGATTATGCATCTGAAACTTCTATTAGTTGAATATGTTGAATAATAGTACCATAAAGCCTAAAACCATTGCAACCGCAATGCAAACAATAAAATATGAGCCCTAGTTTAGTGTTCACTGTTCTGTAGTTAAAATTATTGTTAGCCAAATACACACATAGTGGAAGGAGAGGAGTTCACTCTTCCAAAAATGGATTCTGCTTGTTTTCTAAAGCTGCTCATACTTCATAACGTCAGAGCTTATATATATTGCACAGTTAGAACAAAGGATTGAGGGCAAAATTGTCCCAGCTCAGCTTTGCCATTGGTATATTTCTCTAAATCAAGTAAAGGTTTCTACAACCTGTAAGTGACATTTTTGATGGCAAAATATACTAGACAGACTAGTGGGAAAAAATAAAAAAGGGCAGCTTGGAATCTTGGGTCATTTGTTAAGTTTTGAATTTGTTTTTGTAACTCAGCAAGAAATACTGACAGGCAAGAGGGCTTATGTTGCATTCTTGCCACTACCGTTTTAATATCTGAATTGGGACATATTTCAGGACTACAAAAGAAGAAGGCAGATGGCCTCTGTTTAAGCTGTACAGATTATGGGTGGCTTGATATGCACATCTTGATCATTCAGGAGCTGGACTTGTATGATCATCTAGACTGAGAATTTGACTGGACTGTATCAAAACACTTCTACTGCCTGCATACCCATCTGCCCTATCCAGACAATCAGAGCTCAGGGAAAGGGTGATGTATGGGACTCCACCACAAAATGGAGAGGGATTGGAGCTGAAGCTCAAATATGTGAGACCCAAAAGACGGTAAGCAGTTCTGGGTCCTTCAGCTAACATATGTGCATGGTGTATTTAAACATGGCAAGTAAAAAAAAAAAAAACAGATTTCAGTTATTGAATTATCTTCTTCAGGTGGTGATGAAGAAATAGGATGGCCACATTCCCATGTTGTCCCATATAAAATGTACGTGAAGAAACCAGTCCTCTTCCTTGGGTTGTATGGCTCTCTAATGACTATGGCAATTTTATTTAGGGAGTTTCAACTAGATCTTAGGCTGATGAAAAAATCTGGAGAAAATAGTATGTCTTCAGAAAATGACTCATCTGATCCTTGACAGTCATACAACAGAGATATAACATGTGCAATGATAGAGAACAATACAAAATCAGATATGCTGATGTTCATACGATTTCCTTGAAGAGGGTTAAGATGATTATCTGTGAAGCCAAGAAGTGACTGTGAGGTTGAGTCATCAGTGTCAGCTCCTGAATAGAAGGTGTGCCAAGACAGAATTCACCAGAAATATGTTATGCCATATTTCCTTGAAAGCAGATCAGACAGGCTTGTTGCCTTTGAGGGGGATGATGAATCTATTGTATCTAGAAAAGGTATGCTGCTGAGGACCATTCTCAGAACTATTGAAGTATAAATGGATGAGGGTTATAGCAGACTTGACTATTTTTTGAATGATTCTTATCATAAGGCTGAAAACCAGAATAATATGATTAAGACAACTAATTTAGTATATAAGTTTTTTTAGGGAAACCACAGTGTGTTAGAGAAAGATGGCAAACAGCGCCTACTATTCCTAAACCACTGTCATTCACTGAATCTTTGTGAAGCAGATTCAGCCGAAAATGGTACCAAAGCTGTTGCTTGTGCTGGCATAGTGAAGACTGTTTACAGTTTGCTTTGTAGCATTCCAAAAAGCCGAGACACCCTGCAGCGTCACACTGGAAATTCCCTGCAAGGGCTCTCTGGTGCAGGATAGACAGATTGTGTTAATGGTGACTGATCCTTCACAGCTTGTTTACCAGGCATCAACACAAATTTAGAAAAGCATTTAGAAAAATCTAAAATTAAAAATGACTAGGACATGGAAGGAAGTAAATGAAGCTATAACACAATACTCTTGCATGTTCAGCACACTGGTAGCCATTAACTGAAGGAACTGAATGATTCAAGAAATACTCACGATGTAGAAGTGGAAAGTCTGCAAAACTTGATATGTGAACTGGAAATCATATGTAACAGTTCTGTGGGGGTATTCTGAGAATGATCAACCAAAACAAAAGAGGAAATAAGTTTCAGATTAACACTATAGCTGACAGAGGAAAAACAGTTTATTTCATTTACACATTAATTACACAGTTTATTAATTAATACACAGTTTATTTACAGTTCATTTTTATTATACACAGTTTATTCATTAATACACAGCCAACTTTTCAGCTGTTTGTGGAAACCTTTTGGGGCTTTCAAGACTGTATATTTATGGCCTGTATCGAAATTTTACCTCTCCAGAGCAATTTGTATATGTTTGAGCTGAGTCAGGAAATTTTCACCTTTAGACAAACAAAGTCAATTTTGGAGTGTGTTATCATGTCTTTGCACGTAGTTAGATTGTGTGGGATTTAAAGAAATAATTTATACAGATATCAGTTATTTTTTTCATACATTGACAGCCACAGCTGCATCTCCTTACCATCACTGAAGAAATTCATCATCAAAAGCTCTTACATTTGCAAGTTAGTTCAGGACAGAATGCATTATACTAATAAAACATTTTTCCTCAAGAGTAACATAAGACTGAAGTAAAAGATCAAATACAGGGCTTAAACATTTCCTTTTCTCAGGCAGCCATGAGGACCAAAAAAGTGATGGTTCTGGTAGAGCGCAAAGCCACGTGGGATTGTTTGGGTTTTATCATGCTAAATCTGACATTATTAGGTGAACTTAGGGTCTGTAATGTTGAAACTTTGAGACAAATTACAAACATAGGTGGGGTCAAACATGGCCCTGTCCTCAAAAATCTACAAAAGATTGTCATAAAGAAAAGAGAAAAAGTTGGTTCACCCAGGAAATAAATCACTTTTGGTAGTTTTTGTTAGTAGGGAGCCAGAATGTAGACAAGGAAGAGAAGGGAAGTTTTTTTGTGCATATACAACAGTGAAAATGCATGAGGATGGCTCTGCCATCCCAGAAAAGTTAAAGAGCTTGGAAATATAAACCTAGATGTTGGTATACCTTTTTTTTTTTTTTTTTTGGTTCTTTAAATTAGAATTCTAAGTACTTTTTGATTCCTTCTTTGTTACACTATTTCTTTTTACCTCACATCATGTGTTTTTCAATAATTTTACTTTTTAACTGGCTTATTTCAAGACTTTGGTCTCTGGACTAGGTTCAAGTCTTCTGGACATTTCATCTGACCTGAGCCTACTTCTATCTGTGGAATACTTGAACTTGTCTTGGCCAACTTGCATGCACACAATCTGTGCATCTCTGTGGGTATCCCACATCTGGGGCTAGGAGGTATCAGGCATGCTCTTCCTCATGCAATGCTTGCAAATTGTTGTTTCAATGGCTCACAACCCTCACATATCATTTTAAAAAACCAAGTGGCTGATTTGCTGGTAATATTCAGTGGCAGTGGCCTAACTTCCTTCTTGATTCTGTCTATAAGTTTTAGTGATTGCCTGGTTACTTTTCCCATTTCTACCTTTTTTCCCCCAAAACTTCTAAGAAATGCAATCTTCATGCTTTTTGATTGAGAAATACATGTCTTATATATCTTTTCATCCAACAAGATGTTGCTGCTATGATAACCAATTGCACCCACAAGCCCACTTGCATTGTATTTGGGACAGAAAAATACTTTTATTTGTCTTTTTTTATATGTAGATGCACCTTTGACACATGAGTTCATTCTAATTATAACTTCCTTGTCTTTGTGATATTGTCATTACTTCTAGTTCCTTTGTAATAAGGATATATCAAAAGAAAACATACTTGTCCTCCAGGAAACAGATTTCTGATTGACTGAGCTACAACAGTAAGGTCTTTCATTTGGTGAGCATTTTGATCTGCACACTTTCCATTCCACTTGAGTAGAGATAGCCTTGAAGGCAAACAAAGATTCCCCTAGTAGATGGTGGCAGACGCAATTTCCAACTGGCTTTCAAAGGCGCTTTACACTCTGGATCCTATTTAAACATCAACCGGTGAATGTTCTGTGGCAAAACCTGGGGTTCAGTCTTTTCCTCTACCAGTAAAGATACTCATAATAAGTAAGGTAAAGACCCCTGTCCTTTAGCTTGGTCTACTGCCTCATTCAAAGGCTTCCCTCAATTATCTCAGCCATGACCTGGCTTCCTGCTCGGAAGTCAGAAAACCACATCCTCACTGCAGGTCCTACAAGTTCTGCACCAAAATACTGTGTAGCAGAGAATAGACTGCAATAAGGACTCTTAGTCCTGTTTGTTTTTAAATCACTGCATACAGCCATAAGACATTGTTGCTTATTTATTTGACAGCTTCTATGAATTCTGGTTAATATTCTTCATGACAGGTATCAGCCCCTTACGTGTTATTCTTAATCTACAGCCAAAATTACTGTTTCATCCCCGAAGCTGTGACTGGGAAAAAGACACTGCTTTTCACTGCTGTCAAGGCTTTCTCAGGTGATTGAGAGCCTGGGACAGTGCTGGGGATGACAACAGAGCCACACATTAAAAAAAAGGCAAAGAGAGTTGAATAGCTCCTTAGTCAGACAGCATCATCTATTCTGTGAGAAATATCACAGGTGATCTTGTAATTAAATACTATGGCATGGACACAAGGGAACTAATTGAAAGCTTTGTAGTCAGCTAACTTAGAGCTGTAACTTACCTTACTTTGAAAAACTATTTTTTTCTAATATATTTGTGTGTAATACATCTTTAGTGAATGACACATGCAATTAATTTATTAAATCATCATTAATTCTTTAAAATGGATATACTGAAGAAATTAAAATATTTAGTTTAGACTTGGAAAAACTTACCAGCCTTGTTTTAAAAACCATTAAAGGCTTGTATTTCTCAGTTAATAGGAAAGATGAACAGTCACTGCCCATCAGCTTTTCTTGTTTTCTATTAAAAACGCTATGTTTACATGGATAAGAAATGCCATAGTTATTGGATGTTTCTAACTGACTAGCCTAGAGCACTAGAGGAAATTACTCTGCCTGGAGATGAGTTAAAGTTTGCTTTGAAGCCTAATCTAAATTTCACAACTGAATCATCCATGCAATTGGTTAAACAAAATCTCAGTGCAAAAACCTATTTATTTAGCTAAAGTTGTTGTGAGGCATGGAGAAGTACAACTTGTAGTCTTCTCCACTTCTAGTTGTCCAGATACAAAAGGCCCTGCACTGCATGAAAAACCACACTTAAAGTCTTACCAAATAGTTAATTAAAACATATAAACTTAATAACATACCTATTTTTATATATATTTTGCTGTGCAGTGGTTTAAATTATTACTTAAAAGATATTAAAAAATTCAATAATGTATTGAAATCTTAGATAACTGAGAGTTGTGCAGCAATCTGCAACTTCCAGTCTTTGAAAGTTTGGCTGAAGACTAGTTAGGTTCATTATTCACAGCACATGTATCTTTATGAGTCCTCAATAATCAGAAATGCAATGGTGACAGAAGCCTGGAACCCAACCCATGAATGATGGTGAATATTCTTTCAGAGATGAAATGCTATTAATATGAGAAGAACTATCATGGGTTACAACCAACTTGTAAGAAATACTTCAGGTCCTTTTGAGCTTACATATATTGATTTCCAGAAGAAATTATTTAGATTACAATATCTAATTGTAATCTATCAATTTTATGAATCTGAGAGTCTTTTTTTTTGCAGTACATGAAGACTGCTGTGTTTTAGAGAATACAGCTCAACATTTCACATCAAGGCTAACACCTTCTTTACCTTAAACACAAACCTAAAATGGTCTCTCAGGGTTTGCTTAGCAATGATGACAGAAAGCCAGTGGTTAGGCTAGTGATTTTCTGCTTGAGGCAGTGCAAGCACTTGTCAGTGAAATGTTCTAAGGAGACCTTTTCACAACCTGACTCCACTGGTTCACAGGCTCTCACAGGCGCAAGGCCAACTCCACACCATTTGATCATGAGCACACAGTGCATGTGACTGGGGAAGAAATTCAAAGAGCTCTTTCAGTGAACATTTGGGTCAGAACTTTTATTATATAAATAGGCACCTGCTGCACAGAGCTGTGGCAGTGAGCATGTAGGCATATGCTGCTATTCCAGCATCTCTTCTAGGGGAATCTCTGATCTGGCCCCATACCTGGCTGCTTCTAGCATGTGTCTTCACGGAAAACACTGGCACTATTTTAAATATTACATGCTTCTTTCTTCCTCCTAAACAAGTTTAGTCAACGTTTTCTTCCCAGAGCTGGACAAATTATAAAGGCAAAGATCCTGCAAACCCTTTGGTGAAAATGATGGCAGCATTTCAGGTAAATATTTAAAAGACAGAAATACAATGAAAAACTTCAGATATTTCTATTCACAGTTGGGTAATTTCTTGCACTGTGGATATGATCTTGCCACACTGCAGCTTGTGTTGGTGTTTACAGCCTACCCTATCAGGACATATTTTAATTCTCCATAATTCATGGACAATTGACCAGACAGGTCATAATGTGACCTTGATTATTTAGTGAATAATATTGAGAAATAAGTCAACTTCTGTATTGTTGTCTCAATCAAAAAATTTGACTCTTTACAATCACAATAGTCAGTAGAATCGACATTGCTAGTGGGAAATGTATGACCACTAGTATCTAAAAATGTCTGCAGAATGTTTTAAAGTATTTTACCATGCATATAAAGTAACCATTATTCTAAAATAATTAACTTGGTCCTGAACCATTGAACAACAATCAGAGATGGAAAACAGGCAAACTAAAGGGCCATTTAGCAAATTTATGTTTCCTGCTTCTCTTCAGGATTTAACTCCCTGAAATCTAGCACAAGTGAAGAATCTAGCAGAAAAGTCAGTTTGTCCATGCTCCATCACCAAGAGAGATCTGCCTCAGGGACATTTCTCATCTTGACTACCTCTCTCTATTGTGTCCTCATCGTGTCCAGGTGTTGGCATGAGCAGACTTTAATTCAGAATTAGCTTTGCAAGATGCAGGTATGGCAACATTGTACTTTGAAATGCTGTACATCCTTTGGCTTGTCATATCCATGGGAAAGAGTAACATTTCATAGAAGCATAGCTCTGGATTTGAAGATAGAGTTAACAAATTAATCATTGCCTGCTGGTCCTTTGATCATTTTAGGGGATGGGTTTTTTTTGTTTTTTTTTTTTTTTAATATCTTCCATTCAATGAAATGGAAAAGGGGTGTCATGGGTTCATATTTCTCAGTTTTCATAACACAGGTCTAAAGATACTTGAGACTGATGCTGTCTGAGACCTGGGCAGCAGCAGCCTCCCTCCAGAGCTAAACCTGAATCAGGGTTTCTTGTTTTCCAGGTCTGATTTTGTTATTCAAGGCTGGGGACTGAGCACTTTGGCCCATAACCACCACTGCTGCTCTCACACTTCTTGAAATTTCTGATGCCCTCCACACAAACTCCCAAAGCCTCAGTTTTCTGTATCGCCCCCTTACTAAGTAAACAAGTGTCTCCCACTCAGCTGCCCTCTACTCAGCAGGCAGATAGGACTAAAGATGCATTCTTTTTAATCAAGAGTCATGTTAGCAGGAAAAATTTATAATAATAAGATAATAATAAAATATAATATAATAATCAAAAGCCTATCCATTAGCAAAGAGGTAACAAAAACTTCTCACCACAGATATACCAGAAGCAACCAAAGTTTTCAGAAGGAAATCTATTTTATTAATTGCCACCAGGCTAAATCATTATGTCCAAGTAAGAACTTAGCTCAAATATAGCAATAGGAAAGAGACGTACAGAAGTAACAGTATATATATTTTATCTAAGAAAAGAGTAAATTCAGGAGAAATCAATGTATCATACACGCTCAGCTAACCTTTTTCTACTCCAGAACAAGGCACCAATAAGTACAGAAAAACATCACATGATGAAATACATTAGTAAAATTTATAACTGGCTTCTTCTGTAAAGTGCAGCTTGACCTTGCACTAACCTTGAAATTTTGTGAGCAGGAGCAAACAGTCATTAAACTATGAACAGCTTGCATAATATTTAAGTAGCAAATATTCCCATGAAAATTAACTGAAGTATGAGAATTATGAGCACAATCACATATTTTTAGTTTTGTCAGAGGTAAATTAGATACTGTGTTTCTGACTATTCACACAGGAGGCAGCAGGAAAAGAATTGTAACCTCCCTAACTTACATTTTCCTAAAGATTTTTAAAAGAGACACTGTCTTAGTAGGTCAGTTTTCCAGAAAGGTGAGTATGTGTGTGTACCAGCATCAAGTTCCTAGTGTGGATTTATTTTTGTACCTTGGTATTTTTGTACATGTATGCTGACCTAGACCTGTTGATTATGCAGTCTTTATAACAGCATGCCAAGATACTGAAGTGCTGACTAGCCATGAGCCCTAGATGATGTTCTAGCCCACTCGCACTAGACAGCAGTACCTTTGGAAAGAGAGTCTGATGATTCTGAGGTTCTTGACAGACTAGATAGTAAACACTAAATAACTGTGTGATTTTTAGTAATCTCATCTAAACCAGATAATATTACATCACTATAAAACTACAGTAACGCACTAGCTAATTAAGCCCTTTGAACAATTAAGACATATTTATAGATCTTCTAACTCAAGATCATACCTGGCAGATCAATGCTAGTGTTAAATAAGTTATTAGCCTCTTCAAATATTGTACAAAAGGTCAGTAAATTGTGATGGTGGAACATTTTAATGAGCTGAACATTTTACCTGTGGGAAAAGAACTGACAAAAATTTACTTGGGTGGAGAAGATCTGCATGTCTGAAAAGCATCACATTGTCTCTCTAGACCTTGATTTCTCAATCAATAAAATGGATGCAGTAATTCTGCAACACAAAAAAACCCCACTGAAATTAAGTAATAGCACATGTAGAACGTTTGTAATGTTGTTACAGCACATAAAAATGTGTTATTAATGTTACATTTTGTTCTCACATTATTACACCAACAATTTATTTTACAGCTATTCTCACCTTACAATATACTATGGTTTAAAGAAATACTAGAAAATCAAAAGAATTATGTTACTGCTGAAGTGAATCTGGCACACTTCCAAAGGTCAATGAGGATTTTTCCAGGTTTTCTGAAAACTTCCTGGAGTTTTTTAGGGTCTCCAATCTTACTTTCCCTTCCTACATGTTTGACACTAAACATGACAGTATTGTTTATCATCTATTTGGCAACAACAGCAAATGATAAATCTCTATGGTAAGATATATGCCCTTTTTCATACAAAAAGCAAATCCAACTCTGAAAAAAGAAACAGAAATCTTTGCCAGTCCAAGACAGTATCATCAATGGGAATGTTTCACTAATATTTCAACCTGAATTAGAATTACCTTCTCCACTTCATTGGTTCTAGCATATGTGTCATCTATCTTCTAAAGATTTTAAGAAAAAATCTAATTGCATTTTCAACTTCGTTATTGGACCCCTGACTTTAAGTTATGGAGGTGGAACCATTACTCACTTTGCACAAGGTATGTAATGTCTGTCAGAAGATGACATCAAGCATGCCTTCTGTATCATGGATTAGACTTGATCAGCTCTTTGATTTTCTTATTTCAAACCCTAGAGCTATTATATTAACAAAATCTAGCTTTTGTGCTTTTCTGTCGCTGCCTGATTTTTCCTAAATATTCTATAATATGGTTTGTTGAGAGAAAAGCTTAGCTAACCATTCATACTTGAATTGAGAATTCAGCATGATTGCCCTGTGAGTGTGTGACTGGAGGGAAGCAAAAATAGGCTTGCTACATGGAAAGATGAAGTGATTGAATTCAGTGCCTGAGGCCACAAACCTCATTTTCATGACTGTTAATATGTAGAACTAACTGAAAGTGAACTTGTGAGCTCGTGCATGCTTTTATTCTTGTTCCATAAAAACTAACATTATGTGTTCTACCTGGGAAATTTATTTCCACTCTTGCAAAAAAGAATGTCACCGATCTAAGCCTACAGTCTGGAACATGATCAAATGGTCTACTGCTACAAGAACCTACTGAGCCAATAGTTTGAAATTTTATCTAATGTACTTCTCAATGCCATGGATATCCATTAAAGGCACATTGTTCAAACCCTTGACATACTATTTGGTGTCCCAGCACTAAAGGCACAATGGCTGAAGATGTTCATAGAACCAAAGAGTAATTGTACGTGGTCTCATCATGAACATAGCTTCAAATTGTGTTCTGCCTTGATACCATCACAGTAACTCCTGTTATGGATGAACCTCTGTAAATATTAGTTTAGAGATAAGTATTGTCAGGGCATTCAAGCCCCATTGAATCGTACAGAGTTATCATTTATAGACATTGCTTGTGCAGTATTTCTAATAAGTAATGTAAACTCCAAGCTCCTGCTAGTGATAATTATCATATACAGAAAAGTTCATCACATGTTGTTTGATAATGTATCAGTGCTTTTTAAAAAAATTCAATCTACCTCTGACTTTCTAAATAGGTTGGCCACATCTCAACAGTGATGTCTGGCCATTTTGCCAGGCTTCAGTATTTTACTAGTGACTGACTGCCAGGCTCAAGTTTCTTTAATGTGTTAATTTGACAATGGGCTCTTAACAACACAGTGGGAGGTCTTCAATGAGACAGTCTCCTAGACTCTCCTAGATCAATAGGTGTCATCTTCTCAAGTCCTGACTATAAAACATGATAGATGGCATGAGCAATAATAGATCAAGCAGGCCTGGGCAATGGCAGCATGTCGAGTGACTCAAACAAGGGATACAGCTAAGAGTAAATGTGTGCTCAACAATACTCAGAAGCTTTCTTGATTTGTCACTTTCTAAGAATTGTTGGAAAGAAAAAAGCCTGTATCTACTTGTCCAAATGAGCTGAGAACTAGTAGAGCACAACTTAGCTATTTTGATTTGGATTTGGAAATGTCAAGGACTGTTGGTTTCAGGGAAATCAGTTTGTCATGTCTAGAGGCACAGGAGAGCTATGATTCATTTAGAATAGGAAATATTGGCTAGTTTTAAAGTATCTCTTAAGCATCACCTCATTACCACAGAACTCTGCCAATGGAAAAGATTGTTTTGCCTTGTTTTGTTTTGGCCTTCTGGGTTGCTGCAGTGATAGGGTAGTCCAGAAGTTAACAAAAGTTCATTTCTCTGCCTCTGGGGAGGTTGTGGGCTCACAATTTCTGGAAGTGTTCAAGATGCGTCTAGATGTTGCACTTGGAGATATGGTTTAGGGGTGCTAATGTTGACAATGGTTAGACTAAATTATATTGAAGGTCTCTTTCAAACTTGATGAATATTTGGTTAGTACCTACAAAAGAAGAAAATGTGAATGATAATCCATAATGATAAGTATATAATAATGAGTCAGTTCCATAATGATACCTGTTTGTGCCCCAATGTATTCCAACCCTGATTCTACAATACTATTTTAAATTTTTCCATCTGTTCTGGAACTATTGGATTTATGAACTAGTAGAGAGGTGGTAATTTTATATCAATGAGTAATATGAGTATATGTCAGTGCACACAGCAGGTCATAGGTAGGAAGCACCACTGGAAGAATGGAGTTGTGCTGAAACAATGCATTTTCATTTACAAATACTCAGAAGTAAAGCAGAGGAAATTTTGTACTTTAAAAAAAAATTCAAAAACAATTTATCATACTATTGGTTCTGTATACTTTTATCTGAAAAGAAATACATAGTTTATCAAAACTAGGATCTTACCTTTTTGCTCTAAGTATAAATCCTCTCATATGATCATGGTGGCTGCGTTACCGTCTCTATGGAGAAGTCTCATCTAGTTTAGCAGCTGATTTTAATCTCAACATGAAGTATGGATTAATAAGTGAATTATGGAATGGAATGATTGACACAGCAAGCAATATGGTATTAGAAAGCAGTATTTGAAAGCATTATTAAAGAATGCAATGAGTAATTGTGAGCATGATGATTAATAGTGTAATGTAGCAGAGGAGAAAAAAGTTGTTAACGTATAGGGAAGGGAAAACCTTGACCAGATTTTCAGCTTGTGTACATTGCCCAAACCCAAAGGAAATTAGGGAAGCTCTCACAGTTTATGGCAGCAAGGAATCTTGCCTCAGGAGAAATAGACTGAAATTAGGAAAAAATTAAACTTTAGTTAAATATCTGAATAAGAATCCTGACAGCACGATCCCTTTAACTGAGAAACAATCTCCAATGGGAAATGCTGAATATTTGGAATTAGATTAGGCAAAGCACTGAAAAAATGTACTGCGGGGACAAATTTGTACTGGAGGGGAGATGAATTAGACAGCCAATAGGTCATTTTCACACATTCTATTAATTACTTAAAACTGATTGTATAAAGAAAAGAAAGAGCTTGGCAGTGTTTTTGCTGGTATAGTTGTCCACTGGCCCTGAGAAAGTGTTCAGTGAGTTTCATACCCAGATGGAGACATTCCATTGCTTAGGGTATGGCATTTATCATCTTCAGCTGGATGTAATATTAATTATGAATAGCTTTTTTTTTTTTTTCCCCCACATAGAATGGGAAATAATGAGAATTCAAAGCCATTAAATGGGGATGTTTCTGTGGATGTTAATGGGATTCAAAAGTTGGCCCTGAAATAGATATTTTTTGTTTCCCTATGATAGTGTTCTTGTACTGGAGTCATGTCAGGCATAAGAAACAGAAGGCCTGCTCATCTTAAGTTGTAACTGAGAATGTCCCTTCTTTAAATTAAAAAGAGAAGTCTAGGCTGTAAATGAGAAAAATACAACATGGGGCTCCAAAAAGCCACTTTCATTTTCATATAAATATGTAACCATCATTTGTTTAACTCACACCAAGCTATCAAATTTTGTGGTGGGCTATAAACTTGTTGAGTCATTAGCCTGGCTGCTTAATGGAGGAAAACTAAATTTCTGTTCCTGCATAATGACACTTATTCACTGTAGACATTTGCATCACTTGGAAACGATAAAACCTCATCCTTCATAATGAAGTTCTGAGCTGACAAAGAGGAAAATATAGTGTTGTGGGACAACTATGAATATAAAACAAGCTTAATAAAGAAGTAGTGACAAATTATATTATGCAAAATGCAATGCAATAAAAAAATGTTACTAACTCATTGGAAATGTCATAAATAATCTAAATAGTTTTTAACTGTCAAAGCCTTGAAAAATATATTCCTTAAAAAATGAGGTACAGAATAGATGCCAGTTTAATTGCCACCATATTTTGACAAGCATGGAGAACCTTGTCTCCAGTTTATTTGCTGAATTTAGCTCACTTGCTTAAGATGAAATTATGGGGGGAGCAATACTATTCTGCTTTTTCAACTCAGTGATGCCCCATCAAAAACAAATTACTTCAGCCATTTCTAAGTATTGATGTTTTCCATTTCAGATCAACACTTACAGTTTGCATTACAATCTCAGGAAAACTGATCCTTATAAAGCAAAGAGAATTTCTAATGTGGATGTTCATTAAATTTGTGTACTGCCTTCTTAAAATCAACATTCCTTTTGAACAAGTACATACACTGTCTGCTGTGTCTGTGTGGGTCAGCAAGTGGATGAAATTCCACTAGGACAGCTCCTTGTAATATAAAAGTCTTTTTCCAGTTTGTGTGTCCAGATTACTGACTTTTTACTGTTCCAAAAATTTCATTTTACAGAAACAAAAAAGACACTAGCATTTCAAGAATTGCTGGAAGCTCAAATAATGACTTAGATTCTATTTCTGCTGAAGTTTCATTGATTCCAATAGTCCCAGTGACTTGAATAGAAGCAGCTTTGCTGCTCTCATAACCAGAAGCATTTCTATTCATGAAAACAGTTGCAAAATTAACTGCTAGTGTGATCAGATCTTCACTTCAATGAAGATTTCCCTGCTGACAGAGGCACTTGTTTAATTATATGCTGCTCATGCTTTTAAATGTAAAATGTTCAAGATTCTTGATACCAGCTACAATGCATCCTGGAGTATGAGGCTGATAGGGACAAATGATACATTTAATGTATTACTGAGAGATCTGCTGAAAATCCTGTTGCCTTGAAAATACAAAATTTGACCTGTTTAGTTAATGATTTTGGTGTATTTAGCTTTTATATGAATGACAGGCATCAAAAGTTGGAAATCCTCCTTTGTCTTTTAAAAATGAGACATCTTCTCCTGGGGAAAATGGATTTTGAATTTGCCTTCTGTTTTTCAGAGAAAATAGTGCTTGTGTCTTCACACAGACACAGAGGAGTTTCATCCTAGATCAAGTACACATAAAAAATTGGATCTATTTTCAAAGTATTTTCTAAGGAAAGTGGGTATTTTTATCCTTTGGTTGCTATTATAGTGCTTCATTTCAGAAACACAAAACTCAAAGTGGGCAAGTTTTCACATGCTTGTGAGCCTAGTGTGACTTTTACCCTTTCACATTTGGAACTGGCTATAAAATGTTTTCTGTTCCGCAAGAGGATTTGGAGCCACTCCGATGGCTGTGCTCTGTTTGGTCATGACCAATAACTGATGTGTCTAATAACTCATTTGAATTTCCAGCTCTCCTGGGCAGGGCACCAGTCATTGTGATTTTCTCTAAGGCTTGTAAATCTTCTCTTATTTTGAAAGTGCTTCATTTAGCACATTTAAGGCACAAATAAGCATTTACAAAACAAAAATTAAGTGATTTTTAAGCCTGAAATGTGCCTGCAGAGATGCTATCAGAGAAGAAGATGATCCAAATTGGCCACAGTTTGGCTGCTGGCAAATGACGAAAACTTTCCTGCCCTGCTGTTTTTGTCTCTTAATAATATGGAGGAGAACCTAGTGTTTGTTAGATTTTTCTAATTCATTTTATAACATTGACTTTCATTTCTATCTAGGGACTCTCCATCCGTCCAATGCCAAAAAAGCAAGCTACTCCAATCTGATAAGAACTATGCTAGAGAACAGAAGGATTAATTGCATTTTTCCCAGATCTTATTGCTTGGACCTTTTGTGGAGGCCATAATCAGCTCAGTCTGCAGACACACTCCATGGCCAAATAGGATACATGACAGTATTTAGATGGCTGTAAAATCATCTTTCATAGCTGTTGCCTGGTCAAAGATCTATCATAAAATTTGAAATGAGAAAAAAATACTTGAAGATACTTCCCAAAATGCCAAATGAAGGGGAAGGAGATTAGCTGTGCCAAGCTTGGGACTGGTTGCCTACAAGCACAAAAGTGTTCTGTCATTGTTTGCAGGTGTCAGTTTTTACTCTTGCTTTTTGATGTTGTATAATTCACTGGTGGAAAGAGCAACAGACTGAGAGAGTGTAAAGCCATTTAGAGTGTGCACAGATTACAGGTTAGAGCTGATTCAGCAGATAGTTTCAATACAGGTTACGCACTGACCCTCAAAAACTTTTCCTTACTCAATTCTGATTGTCTTCCCACAAAAAGATTTTGATCTGTTGAATGGATGTTTTTGGCAGAAATAAATTAGCTTTTGTAGATGCTAGATGTGGCAGCTACAAAAACGTAGTTAAGAAGAGACCTGGTTTGCTGTTGCTCAGCTCTCTCTGCCCTTGCCTGTGCTACAGTGGTCCCCCACTCTGGCCTATTTCAGGGCTTCAGGGCAGTGAACCACAGTTGTTGACACTGATACCAAGCTTCTTGTGCCAGAAATTTCAGTATGTTTTTACTATTTTTATTTCCTGCTTTTTATGCATCATAGAGGTTGTTGATTAGAGACTGAAATATTGGGGGTTCTCTTTGCTGGGAATATTTTGTGCTCGTGGGTTCTGTGGGACCTGTCTCAAATTTCCTTCTCAGTCCTGAAGTTGCATTGGATCCCTTCACGATGGAAACAAGAGTAAGAATATGAGTGTGACTGCCAGACTTTCTCAATATTCAGCAAGAAATTAATTTTTGGAAACCAGTCATCTGAAGAGGTCTTCTTTTTGCCTGCATTAACCTTTATGTCATATTAATATTACAGCATTATGTTATATAATATGTTTGTGTTTCAGTCATCTGGAAAGGCCTATGGTGATGTTCCTCTATCCCAGAATGACAGAAGTACAAACTGTACCAACTGTACTGGCAAGAAGGTGTCATTTTTGTGTTTTTAGGAACACTCTGGACTTAAGCCTTTACATCTGCTGATCATCCTCATCTCCCATTTCATTTTGTAATTTACTGTCTCTTTACAGAATGTTTAATCTATATAAAGACACAGATTTTATGCCAGCATTTGACATGTCAGTCTTTTTTGTATGCCTCTGCTTTTTTCTCAGTCTAAAATCTACTTGATTTGGCTTTTCTCTGTATAAGTGAATATTTTTTCACAAATAGAAAAATTAACTCACTAAAAAGACTAATTGCTGAATAAATCCTGCTGTGAGAAGGAAGTTATATTCATTTGAGCATTACTTGGTGATAGCCATCAGTTTTGTTGTAAGAGCACTCTCTCAGTGTACAACACCAATTCAAGGTTGTTTTTCTTTGAATAAGCACTGAAGTAGATCTCACTGGGTTCTATGCATTGCTTCTACCCTTCAGTTATGATTAGAAAGACAGTAGTAATTTACTCTGCTGTGACTGCTATTCAAGCACACAGATTATCTTCTCTTCCCTCTGGATCAATGTACATAATGGCTCTTCTCTCTGTGCCTCTGGACTGCAGCTCTGTTGCCCACATGTCATACTAAAACAGCAAACCCATAACATGTCTGTGCCTCCATTTCATCCAGCCAAAGGAAGGTACCTAGAGAAAACCCAAAGAAATTCTCTAGGTTGAGCTTGTAATTCCATGTCCTCTAAATAATGAATTTGCAGGAGAAAATAAATAATGAGGAAACATCTCTGCACGTACACACTGTAGTACTTCTCCCTGGCTTGATAAGTATCCTTTGCTTAGCTCAAGCACCCTTAAGTCTGTTGTTGACTGAGAGAAGACTGCAGCACCTCCTTCACTTAGGGCTTGCCTTTTCAGGAACTGTGGATAATACACTTGGGCTGTTCCCATAAGACTGGTATAGCTTGAGCCTACCCTCCATTGGCACTAGATTGATGAACGTCATGGGATTAAGAGTATAAAATGTAGATATGAAGTGCACGTGTAAGGCTTCAATGAGCAACACACACACACACTCCTTTAGGAACAGCTTGTATAAACAATGCCTTCACAGGTTTATGGAAACAGATGATGCCGAAAAATAAACAAAGAATTTGACTTTTAGTTCATTTAAAGAAAAACAAGGAAAAGAAAAGCAGAAATGATATCTCCTTCCTTTTTCCTCAGACTCTATGCCAGTGGATCCTTTCACCCCTCTCTGTCTTAATGCAATCTGTAATAGTATGTTCTGGTGTTATTGCTAATTTTTATGCACTGTACAGGTGATGTTTTACTATTTCTGTTCATGTTCATAACTTCAGACATAACCTGTGAAATGCAGAATAGCAAGGTTAGTCAGCATGTTGCAATTCAGGTGCTACAGTATTTGCAAAAGAATATGCAATCAAAGAACATCAACAAAACATAATTGACATCACCCATTGCATCTCATTGAATCAAGAATTATCCTCTGATTGATGCACAGTAATATGTAATCACTTGTAATTGATTGGAGTTCACTCAGTATAGAATGACATGTTGAGTAATTGCTACTGAGAAATAATGACTGGTTAAAGCAAAGAGGACGGGCTTCAGCCAGGCCATATATTCTGGATTTGTCTCCTTCAAAAATTTATGAACATCTTAGTTTGCAGCTTATTGTTTTTGTACACTGGACTTCAAAAGTTGTATACTAGCCTTGCTTTCAGAATTCATTACATAGAAGTTTATAATATCTTGAGGCTAGTAAATGAAAAAGCTAGATGAGATGTTCTAAATGCCTTGAATCTTGAACAGATATGCACAGAAAGCATAAAATTATAATGCACATCCTTAGAAAAACCTTTCTTGTGTTTTCAAAATGCATAAGGCAGGATTTTTTAACAGGTAGAGTATAATTAACACAATCATTTTATTTTTGGTTTTAGGAGAAAAGTATTAATTCACGGAAATCAATTAGTTTACTCTTTCCTAATGTAATGTTCTGAATCACTTGCAGTTTCATAGAAAGTTTGGGAGAGTTAGATACTGTAGATAAGCAATACAGGGCCAAACTGTTTGTTAGTGTCTCTGGTGAATTAATTTTCTTTTCATTTGACTTATAATAGTCAAATCTCTAATCTCAACAGGTTTCAGACAACATATGGCAAATTACTGCACCAAAAATAGAATTTTAATTTGTTTTTACTTCATTTTGCATAATATGACATATATACTATCATATTTGCTTCTTTTATTTTTACCACAATCAATTTGTAGCAAATTTTCATTTAAGATACCCTTACTATATGTGTACATGAGGCAATTTTACCAAAAAATCTCACATAATTTTACTGCATTTTTCTAATGTATGTTTAGCCCACACAACACAAATCAATCCAATACTGTCTTGCACCGAGTCCTAATATATTCAGCTCCCTATAATAATCTAAATAAGCATAAAAATTTACACAAGAGAGAGATTTTTTTTTTTTTCAATTTAAAAAAATGCTTTCAGAAATAACACCTGACCAAACGGTAAAAATCCCACAATTTTTATACTAAAAACTCTGCATATACTCTGTTTCAAGTGCCTCACCTTCTATGTTCTGAGTTTAAAGCTTACAAAGAGAGCTGTTTGCCCAAAATACACATTTTTCTGACCAGAAACCCCCAACAAACTCACAAATAGCTTGCCTTTTTGTCATATTCCCCATTACAAGGCCAACATTCTCCTTTTTCATGTACTGGCAATGAATACTTGGAATCTAAAAATCTCCCAAGTTTCTATTAAAATGTCAGTAGAAAAATTACACTCTTCTGAAGCTGGAGACAATACAGGGGCTGAGATGAAGAGATAATACTGAGAAAGAGATCCGGCTGTGTTGCAGTTGCATTCTGAATAGGTTTGGCACATGTGAACCACTTTAAATTCTTGCCTGAAACAGACAACTTGAATGGACCAGAAGTGGAATGTGAAGCTGAATGCCCAGACAACACAATTCACTGCTTTGACTATCTCCTTTTTCCCCCTGTAGAGATGAGTTTGATGTGGACTGAGACAGAAAACAAAGGGCCAAACAAGTCAGCTCTGCCTCAAAAAGCAAAATTCTAAGGTTTCTAGGAAAGGGACTAAATTCCTACACATAGGACAAGAGTGGCTGGTGCACCAAGGAGCAAGGAAGAGATGAAAGGGACACACAGAAGTCACCTCTGTTTTTGAGAAGGTTCTTTAGTCCTTTGAAGACTGGTGCAAGAAAACAGCTTGCCAATATTTCCTGCTCTTAAGTTATGGACTATCCAGCAGTACTGAGATGCAATTTATTGCAGTCTAACAATTTTTTTACCCTCTTTGTACCAAGAAAAATTCTTCAAAGAGCTGAAAGACACTTTAACTGATATTTTTCTGTATTTCTTACAGTTTATGGGTCCTCTGGTTTATTATGACCAGTGATTTGATGACCTGCATGTGCTAAAAGTTTTCTGTTTCCTAACAACACATTTGGATATTTTTGGCTATTACTGTAATTTCGAGTCAACTCACTCATGCACATTTTTTATCCATAGCTTCAGGTTTTTGTTTTTAAACTGAAGAGTTAATGCTACTTGCTTTGAAAACTTGTGGAATAAGGATAAAGTAGTGAAGCCTTGTATTATGGAATGATATAGAATGTCGTGTGGAAAACTGGAATCATGGTGATACCAAGCCTCAGTAATTTGCAAACACAATAACAACTACCATTTTTGCTAGCATATAAGTACAAAAATTTATTTTCAAGCTGATAGAGTATTTTAAACGATACTATGGACAATAAACTAGTTTCTGCCACTTTATGAAGCTGATAAATAGGTACAGTAAAATTTGTCTTTGTGAAGAGCTCCTTGTGTTCCTGAATGCTGGGGTCTGTGACAATGTTTTATGTGCTGTCCCAGAGGAGGATGCATTAATTGAACCAAATGACTGTGACAGCTGTGAGAAGTCAAAAAGTTTTATAACTGGAGAGAAATGAGAGTTTTTAAGGAGCTGAGATTTTCAGTTCATCTGTGAATCAGCCCCTTAAGATTTTAACATTAATTGTTCATTGGCACATAATAAAGTGCATTTCAGATATTTTCTCATGTTATAAGTAGCATTATTGAATCTCTAACATCCTATTCATGTAGAGCAGGCACTGGCTCTTACCTTGTTTCTCATTAAATGCCAGCTCCATACAGCACAGGCTCTGAATGCATTGTGCTTACAATGCTATATACTACATCTGTAAATATTTCTGAGATATAAATCTCTGAAAATGCTAGGACAAGGCATGTTTTGGGTTTTATTTGTTAATCTTAAGTATTATGTTGTGTTAATTTCAGATTACAGGGTGATTTCTATGGAAGCATCAGAGCAAAAAAACATTGTATAAAACAAATTCACTGGCAATATTTATCAATATTTTGTAAATTCATTGTATAAAAAAGCTATGACTTATTTTCAAATTGTATATGACTATGTACTGTATATTTTATAAGTTAAACAAAACATTTATTTATAGTCTTTTACCCACTTGGTTGCTTGCTTCTTTATACACTTGGACATTGCAGCATATAAAAAAATTCTCTCAGTTGATTTGATTTAGAAGCTTTCATGGCTTCAAGAAGAGAATGGATGAATTTAGGGTTATTGGATACATTTTATAAGTAACACTGAGCTTTGGAAGCCCTAAGTTTAAAAATGTTGTTAATTAATATCTGTCTACACCAATCTCATTTTCCTTCCTAAATTGGAACAGGATGTGGGACTAAATGTACTTGTGACCTGATCTATTCTGACCCATCCCATATGTATTTAGATCATCTTCTGATCTCCAACAGCCCACTAGTTTTATAGACCACAGAAACACTGTTCGTTTTACTTTTCTTACTACACCAAATTGTTGAGATGTAAAGCAAGAAAAACTTTAGAGGAATGAGTCATGAAATATGAGGGCAGCATGGTCATAGAAGAATTCGTGTACATAAAAATATTTGTAAGTAAAAAAGGATTTTTTTCTTAAAAATCTACTACATTGGCAATCCAAAGAGAAGAAATGAGAAGGAAGGAGAAAGAATCATAACAGATTAGTAGTTTTAAACCCAAAGATTGACCTCAGTTTCCTTCATTCTCTATAAATCATTGAGAAATTTTCAGGATTTCTAAATTCTAAATAAATTTATAGTGCAGGTATGTAGGGAAAGAGTATGTAATTATATTTGTGGTATATTTGCACCTTGTTACCACTGTATACATCACCTTTTTAGGAATAAAATAATGCAATGCAGAAAGTATCTGCACAAATTATAAATTATGCTAACATTAGCAAAATGTTACTAAATCAATGCAATATTCCAAAAAGAAACCCCCAACTCTGAATTTAGTCAGATGTTGTTACTTCCTGCCATGTCATGTCATTGCAAATTATCACCAGCATTTTGAAGGACTGCTCAAACATGCAATTGCCATAAATCCAGGCTACCCTAAGAGTCTCCTTCCAGTGTAAAGGGTTCTCCCACACTGAAGAGCTAATTCCAGTTGCAACAGAAATAAACTTATTGTGAGAGCTCAAGATGACTGTGGAGGCTGGAGGCAAGGAAACTGAGCCTTTTCTGCATCTAAATGTAGAACACACATATAGCAATTGTAGTGCCTTGTGGTGGTTTAGGAATCAGCTCACTGAATCAGCTTGTTGTGGGGTGAAGCCTACCCTGAAAATGATGCCCTCAAATACACGAACTCTACTGCTCCTGCCCAGCTTCAGTCAACTGGATTAATTTCAGATGGGTTAGAAATGCAGTAGCAGTAGACAAAATTTGCCTTGGCAGCTATTGCTGAGATCACAGCTTTTGCACCACATTTGAGGAAGGAGACCAGAGGGTGAGAGAACAGAGGGTGGCAGCTGCTGCTTGGGCTTAGGTACAGAGAAAGTCAAAGAGGCTGGTGCAAGGCTACATGCTCAGCAAGGCCACCGAAGACTTATGAAAACAAACTAAATTAGAAGAGAATAAATCAGTTTAAAATATGTCCATTTTTGGAGGAACGACATACACAGATACCTGAGATCATATGGAAACTAGAGACAAGGAGGCACTGGCACACGTCCAAGGCAAACAGGAGGTGATGGGCATGTCAGCAGGAGGGGACATGGCTCTGCTTCTGTGCTTGTCTGAACTGGGCAGAGGGAGGGGCTGCTTTATTGTGGGCGTGTGGGATATGTTGTAGGATAAAAATTACCACTCATCTGCTATACCTGTCCTGCTAAGTAAACACATTCTCAATAATACATCCCTGGGTGGTGTGGGTGAATTCTTGAAGCCATCCCACCCCAGTGAATTTCCTGGTGGCTCCTGCCAAATTAAGCAAATCAATGCCTGCTCATTGGAACTGTTTGATGCTTCCTCTCAGCTTCTTCTGTTTGGGCTGTGTGTGCGCTGTTTTGTTTGGTTGGTTGGTTGGTTTGCTTTGGTTTGGTTTGTTTGTTTTTTTCATTACTTAAGCAGTTTACTACCTCTGCATTAATTCTATTTGCTTCCACATGTTCTTCCTGATGTGCAAAACATATATATATATATATATATATATATA